>NC_069075.1:69884186-70198153 GCF_025698485.1 Gossypium arboreum
TATGAAATATTAAGTAGATGAGATAATTGATGGTGAAGTGGCTAATAGGGACTTTTAATGAAATCTATGCTAAGGCCGAATGTATCAAATGCTAAATGTGCTTATGTATATTCGGCCACCTAATTAAGCACATAGGTGGTGTTGAATTTAATCTTGCACATTCGGCCATATGGGTGTACACACTTGTGATACTATCCTTGATTAGGATAGTTGGCAATAGGGTGATAGCCTAAGGTTGTGAACCAAATAGTTCAAAAGCATGGGGTAGAAGGATAAGAATTTGTCATGTGTATCCTATGAAATGAAATTTTAATGTGTGATACAAATATTTTACAAAGTGGTTGAATGGGTTGATTTAATTGTTTAAGCTCAAGATCCTAAAGGAGGCGTCCAACAAGGGGAAATCGAAGGTCATCGAGTAGCCGACTTGGGATTATTTGCCCAACACAAGGTAAGTCATTAAGCACATATGTTTGATATTGCTTAAATGATTGTAAAATCTATGCAATTGTGTTTAATGGGATGATATATATATATAAATGAAAATGTATGTGTATGGAGTGATGACATTTGTTGAAATGTGTAGAAAGTTTACTTTCGGCACTAAGTGTCTTGAGCAACACGTGTGTACGGTGACGAGATTGGCACTAAGTGTGCGTGCTGGAAATATATGGCACTAAGTGTGCATGCTGGAAATATATGGCACTAAGTGTGCATGCTGGAAATATCTGACCTTTGGGTGTGCGAGCTCGAAGGGTATGGCACTATGTGTGCGGGCTTAAATCGCATGGCACTAAGTGTGCGAAATCGAGTATTAAGCACGTGTGTGTGCCTACTATATATATATATATATATATATATATCTCCGATCGAACAATTATATGGAGGTGTGTCTCCATCGAGTTGAGTATGGATAGCGGATCGGGTAAGTACCTTGAGCTCATGACGAATAGGAAATACGTTCATGCTCGGGGTTGAGCTTGGTAAGCTTTAGATCTATGTGATGATTGCAATTGTATGATTGTGGTGTGAATGAGTTGGTGTGTAAAGTGCCTCAAATATCTTATTGTATAGAATATGAAATGTGGATGTATGACTTGGTATGAGATTGAACCGAAAGGTCCGAGGATTTATGGTATAGTTTCGATATGGATGAGTACCCGACTTCGTTATTGTTTCATGTTGTGATAACTTTATCAATGGATGGTTGTTGAATGCTTAAGACTTACTGAGTTATAAACTCACTCGGTGTTTTCTTGTCACCCATTTTAGGTCTTTTGGACTCGTATTTTTTGCGTGCTCGGAACCGTTGTTGAAGTCATCACACCGGCTGGAAATCTTTTGGTATTGTCTTCGTTGTTGAAGAACATTTGGCATGTATAGGCTATTTTGTTTTGTTGAATTGTGGGTTGTAAACTTTAAGCCATGTGAAAATGGCCTATGTGGTCGTCGAGTGGGATGCTAGGACCTATAGCCACGAGTCTTAGAAACTTTAATTTTGATAAGGTGGCCATAATTTGTGTCATGTATGATGGATGATTAAGGCCAAGGAAAGATTCATGAAATTGGCATAGTCTACTGCAGTAACTGTTGCGGACAGCAGCAGTGAGGTGAGATTGAAAAATCACTAAAAATAGTAGAAGTAGAATTAAATAGTGAATAAATTATTAAATTTAACCTTGATGAATCTATTTTTATATGGATGAAACGAAATGACCATATGAGCAGTATACTGAGAGATATTAAAGTTCTCGTGAGACAGGGCCAGAACGGTTTCTGGGTCCCCTGTCGCGACTTTGAAAATTTACTATAAATTATCCGGAAAGAATTAGAAGTCATGCCTTATATGTGCAGATTCCATTTTGAGTCTAGTTTCATTAGAAACAATCGACACCAGTATTAAATCCCTGTACAGAGAGATATTCAAGTTGTAACGCGTGAAGGTCAGTGTAGTCGACCCCTGTAACATGGGTGACTTTAACTAATAAAATGTACCAATTGGCCTGACAAAAAATTCTAGAAATAAATCCATGGATGGATATATGAGTCTAAATTCAGGGAAAATTTACAGAATCAGTTTTTGAGTTTTGGAACTCGAGATATGATTTTTAAGGCGACAGTGATGCAGTTTTCCAGCCTGCCTGGAAATGCCAAATTGGTTGGTACTTTGAGAGGATTTGACCCGTTAACCCCTCGTGTCCGACACCGGCGACGGTCACGGGTTAGGGGTGTTACAAATTTGACATGGTCATGTTATTGGCCCATGTGGCTCACGGCCTAGGCAATACAGGGACATGCCCGTGTCCGACATCCGTGGAGAATTAATTCCAATTTCATACCTACAGGGATTTTCACATGGCCTGGCACATGCCTGTGTCCCTGGCCTGTGTCCTTCACACGGCCATGACACGCCCATGTCCCTGGCCCCTGTCCTTCACACGGCCAATACATGCCCATGTCCTAGCCCTGTGTAAAACCCTGGACATTTTGTTTCTGACGTCAGCATTTCCTAAAGGCCACCTAGCCAAGGCAGATGCCCGTGTACTAAGCCGTACCCTTCACACAGCTGAGACACACGGCCGTGTCCCTACCCGTGTGTTTACTATCATGCATACTGACTTGCAAAATTTACGTGCAGGGGACACACAACTGAACAACACACCCATGGGGCTAGCCATGTGTCACACACGACCTAGACACACACCAGTGTGGACAATATAAGGCTATTTACCAAGCCTATTTGCCACCCTTACTTACACAACCTGCATAATAGCAACCACAATCAAGATAAGACTATCCCATGCAACAAAATATGCCACAATAAACAACATTCCATTTGTGCATTTTACTCATCTATGAAAAAAAATCTTCGCATATAAATCAAAATGAATATTAGCCATCATTCAAGGCTTAATACAAAATGTAGGGTTCACAACTCAAGCCAACACATTTGGCTAGTTTTCAGTGACACAAAAATAGCAAAGTTTAAGCCCTATACAAGTCATATTCTGTAACGCCCTGAATTTTGGGCCTAGATGAAATGGGCTTTGGGTCTCATAAAATTTTTAAGTGAGCAAGAAAATGACAAATGACATGTTGGCTTTAAGGGTTTAAGGAATTTGAAGTGTCGAGGTAAGTTGGAGAAGTTTTGGGTTTAAGTTTTGTGGTGGAGGAATTTTAATTTAATTATTAAATGAATGAAGGTTGGGAGTAGTTGGGATTTAAAATAAAGATAGGGGAAAATGGCATCAAAAAGCCTTATGGAGGAGTGGCTAAGTAACGCCACTTAGGGTGTAGGGAGGTGGCATTAGTAGATAGCAAGGAGATCCGAGGTTCGAATCCTAGCTTAGTATTTTTAGGAGTTTAATTTTGGCCTTCTAGAAGGTTGGAAGTGGCATAAAGATGGACTCCAAGGGGAGTGTTCAGAAGAGGAAATTTAGGAAATAGATTGGGGAGTTATCAGGGAGAAAAACGAGGAGATGAGAAGGGGGAAGTGATAGAGCCGAATGGGGAATTGAGGATCAGGCAATTTGGCTATAGGGGCTATAAATAGTTGTCGAATGGGGGGTGGCCAGGCTAATGCCGAATTCCCTTCACCTTGTTGCCAGAAACCCTTTTTTCCTAAAAGCTGAAAACCCTTTGTTTTTACTTTCTTTATTTGTGCTGATTTTCCCTCTTTTCCTGTACACAATTTTCTTTGTTCCACTTTTGGGTTAGCCGATTCCTTCTTCAACTCTTCTTTTTTAATTTGTGCCAGATAAACCTTATTCACCATACTAGTTTGAAAGCTGAAAAGTCAAATCTCCCTTGGGTCGATTACTCTTTTGGTGTAAGTATCTTATCTCTTTTTCGGCTAGTATTATTAATACCAATTACTTCCTCCCTCACTCTTTCTAATCAACTTTGGTAAGGAATTAGTATCAGATCTCGAGTTTTAGCTCTCTACTGAATTACTCCTTAGGTGTTTTGTGGTTTGGTAAGTATTTCTCTCTTATTGACTAAGGTTGGTCGAATGATCTTAAGTGAGATAAGGGGGTGAATTATGTTGGATGCTAGTCCCCTAGTATTTGGTTTTAATGAGTAAGATTAATGCAGATCTAAGGAGTACGTGATCAAGGAAAGACTACTAGGGATTGGTGTTCAAGTTAAGGTTAAGGTGAGGTTTTGATTTTTTTTTTTGGGTAAAATATATGTTAAGCATATGATTAATGGAAGGGTGATATTGTTTGTAGGTTGGTGACTAAGGGAATCGCAGCACGCTTGCTTACCAGGTGTGTACTTCTACCCTATGATAGCTTGATATAAAGCTGAAGGTGTGTACTTACACTACACATACAAGTAGATCAGCAAAAGCTAAAATGCCAAAAAGCAAAAACGTCGAAAAGCCGAAAGTTTGGCTACGGTAGTCTTGCAAGTGCGCGAACACTCGTAAGGGGGAGAACGATAGGTTGCCTAAGGCCCATGGGTAATTTCCATGGACTTTGGTTGTGAATAGGCCAAATGGGCCAGAATGGGTTAAATGGGCCTGAGGGGCTGTTGGGCCCACATTAGGCAAA
Source organism: Gossypium arboreum (assembly GCF_025698485.1). Classification (NCBI taxonomy): domain Eukaryota; kingdom Viridiplantae; phylum Streptophyta; class Magnoliopsida; order Malvales; family Malvaceae; genus Gossypium; species Gossypium arboreum. Next base: position 69,888,743 of record NC_069075.1, read on the forward strand.
ATTTGATAGGTGATGCTATGTGATAGAAAATTTGTTTGTGAGCATGAGTATAATGTGATTGGGGCCGGATGGGCCATATAAATGAGATTGGGCCAATGGGTCATATGAATGTGAATTGGGCCTGATGGGCTATATGAACGTGAATTGGGCCGGATGGGCCATATAAATGAGATTGGACCTAGTGGGCCATATGTAGGTATGTAGGGGTTTTGGGCTTAGTATATGATGACTACATAAAACTTAATTAAATTATTGAGACTGTGGACAAGTCATAGGGGTAAGGTGTGGCAACGGGTATATGCATGTCTAGGATTGGACCTAGGGAGAGCTTGGTGCTTAAGTGATCTTAATGACCCACTCCTCTTCTATGGAATCCTACCTGGTGCATAGTATTCATTCATCTTAGCTCATGGGATTTGTTAACGGGCCAATGTAAGTGAAAATCGTAATTAAGGGAAAATTATCAAAATTCCCCTAAGGGCAAAAATAACCAAAATACCCCTATGTGTTGAATATAAGTTTAATGGATATGACATGCATATCTACTGCATACAAATGATATTCTGCTTAGGCTGCATATAGGTTGGGAATTATGGAATGGAGGAAGTATATGAGGATCGCATGGTTGCCTGACAATCGTGGATCTACCGACGGCTTTTAAGCCTATTATGTAAATGAAGGTAGTTTCGCAACCGGGCTACCCTGGATGTGTATCAGTTGGGTGGATCAATATTTATATCCCCACATGATGTGTATCGAGGGACAGAGTTGGTGTGTAGCAGATGGATTATTGGGATGGGATTGCACTACATTGCATTACATGTATGATGTATGGTAGTTAATGTATGCTTAATGTTTGTCCGAGGGATGTACACACTGAGTTTACAAAAACTCACCCCCTCTTTTATTTTTCTCAGGTGATGCCCAATAGGAGGTTTGATGTCTGGAGGGACTCTGGGTGGCCAGCTAGCGAGACAGCTTGGACTTGTTCGTTCTACCAAAAAAAAAGAGCATTTAGTTTCTGATTTATTAAGTGATTTTAGATTGGATTGTAATAAGGCCTCCCCTTTTTGTTATTATTTGGATTATTATTTTTATGCGATATAATTATGAGAGGTTAACATAGTTTTTTAAATTATAGCATGTTTACTATGTTTCCGCAACTAAATTCTTAAATGATAAGTTTTCTTAAATCAAATGTTTTAAACAATGCTTTTGTAACTGAAAAGAGTGTTTTCAAAAGTTAACTAAGGTTTCATGTCTTAAGGAAGGATTTACAATGAAAACAAGGTTTTCGCTAAAACACTTCAATGTGACGTGCCAGATTCGACCATAGCATCCGGGCTGGGTTTGGGGTGTTACATATTCAAAAATATAAATCAAACTATACCAAAAGCTTCAATTGATAGTGTGATCGATATCTCTAACTTCCATTGACCCTTGAGCTACATAGGTGGAAGAAGAAGGAAAAGGAGAGTTGAGTAAGCATAAAGCTTAGTAAGTTGCATATAAATAAATATACAACAACAATTTTACCATTCATTAACATGCTCATAACACAAAAGTAGGCGCAAGCATAACTTACTCATCATTATCCATATAAATTTCATAGCATATATCGAGCTTATATCTCATACATTTCAAATAGGTACTTGTACCACTCACAACATGATTATACCATGCTCATTAACCTAAAGTCATAATACTCACCGTTGAATCATTCAGAACACTATTGGATATTCATTAAGCCTCAAACGTGGGTAAGGTGCCGATGCCATGTCCTAGACACGGTCTTACACTAGCTCATATTTCATGTCGATGCCATGTCCCAGACATGGTCTTACACTGACTATCACCTTGTAGCCGATGCATGTCCCACTACTGGAATGTCGGTGCCCCCAAGGTGCAGTGGAAAAATAAAATTTCAGAAATCCAAACCATGGATCCATGCTTGAGGAACGATCGAGAAAAGAATTATAATAATGGTTTCGAAATTACCGAAACTTCAATCTGAGTAGACAACAATGCCTTGACAATGAGAATACAGAACCACTATCGACCCAAGTCACAACTTTTTTAGATGCCGACCTCTACATAATCCACCCAATTGACAATGAACGAAAGAAGTCCCCAAAATTGTTTTAGAGATTTCTTTGCTTGACGGTTGTTAGACCACTCAAGATAGGTTTTCGGGTTTTATTTATATATAACTACCCTTTTTAATTGGTATATTTATAACGAATCTTAATTCACAAAATTTTAAAATAAATAAATATAATAATGTTTTAACTGAAAATTATTACATTAAGTATAACAAAGATTTGGTAAACTATATTTATTTAAATTTATATCTGAACCAAATTCATATATTAATAGAATTATGTTCTCATTATGTGTACAACATCATTGTACATATAATATGTTCGATATTTGATTGCCCAATTAAATTAATTCTATAATTAATTTAATTCATGTGACAACCAAACACAAAACAAACTATGTTTTATTCTGATCATCTCAACCATATGGTGTGACGCTGTAGGCTCTTGTAATGTTAGCAGTAATACTAGAACGATTCTAATGTTACATACAATGAGTGGCATCTAGCAATGCATCATTGCTACCTAAGTTACAAGAAGTCATGATTCGACATAACCTTTTGTGATTTACCTTTCATGCATTAAGCCTTAAGTCCTTTATCTTTGGAATGAACACAAGTAATGGAATAGTCACACTTGTATAGTCCATCTCATGTTTCTTGATATCTTAAGTAGACTATGATATACAAATAAGTATGACATCTTATATCAACTTATTTTGAGCATGGCCATGCATTTCTAGTCTCACTCAATCAAGTGGCCTAAGATATTACTCCCATTATGTAGGAGGGACTTATTCTATATTGATCAACCATATCCCTCTACATAGATTGTGGTATATCCAACATCAACCTTTATAGAACAACCAATTACGGTGTATATTTGACTGTATCAAAATATACAACTCACGATGTTAATCACGATGAGTAATGTTGTGACAATTACATAATAATCCAAGAAACATACTCATAGCGGGTCAGCCCAATATGTTGTTCTCTAACGCACATATTCATGCATTGATTTTGACACTCCATATCAGTGACAACTCTTTATCATTAATCAACTACATGTTAGTCTTAATGCATTATTGTTGTCTTAGTCAACAATAATACTTGACTAACGATCTTTTAAGAACTATTATATTATTCTCAGGACATTATTATAAAATAATTTATTTATACACACAGAAAAGAAACTGAAATAATAGTGGAAATGCCTTATATTAATAAACATGGTAAATCAAGTATGTTATTATAACCATCTCATGATTGATCATTGGGCATACTCTTACAATTTCCCACTTACAGTAAGACCAATCACTCATATATCTAATACCAAGTGACTTAGTGTGATGATCATGCTTCTGCTGTGTCAGAGGCTTGGTCAAGGGATCAGCAATGTTATCATCTGTAGGTACTCTACATATCTCTACATCCCCTCGATCGATAATCTCTCGAATAAGATGGTAGCGCCTAAGTATATGTTCGGATCACTGGTGAGATATAGGTTCTTTAGCTTGTGCAATGGCTCCATTGTTATCACATCGGAGTTCTATAGCATCTGATATGCTAGACACAACCCCTAGTTTAGTAATAAACTTTTTGATCCAAACTGCTTCTTTTGCTGCCTCACTGGCTGCAATATATTCGACCTCTGTTGTAGAATCAGCTACTGTACTTTGCTTTGAACTCTTCCAACTCACAGCACCACCATTAAGGCAAAACACAAAACCTGATTACGATCGAGAATCATCTTTGTTAGTTTGGAAGCTAGCATCAGTGTAACCTTTTACACTTAACTCTTCCTCACCTCCATATATAGGAACATATCCTTAGTTCTTCTTAAGTACTTAAGAATATTCTTGACTGTGGTCCAATGACCTTCACCGGGATCTACTTGGTACCTAATCGTGATACTTAAGGCATATAAAACATCTAGACGGGTACATACATGGCAACATGATAGATCCAATAGCAGAAGAATATGGAATTTTACTCATGCGTTCTCTCTCTTATGGAGTTGAAGGATGCATATCCTTCGAGAGTGAAATACCATGTCTCATAGGTAGGAATCCTCTCTTAGATTCTTCTATATTGAACCTTTTCAGTACTTTATCTATGTATGTACTTTGGCTTAGACCTAGTAGTCATCTTAATCTATCTCTATAGATCTTGACTCCTAAGATGTAAGTGGCTTCGCCCAAGTGCTTCATAGAAAAACAACTTCCTAACCAAGTATTAATAGACTGCAAGGTAGGTATGTCATTTCCCATGATAATTATGTCATCCACATACAGTATCAAGAATGGGATAGTGCTCCCACTAACTTTCTTGTAAACATATGGCTCATCTTTATTTTTGATAAAACCAAACTCTTTGATTGCATCGTTAAAACGAAGATTCCAACTTCGAGATGCTTTCTTTAATCCATAAATGGATCTTTATAGCTTACATATCTTTCTAGCATCTTTTGGATTGACAAAACCTTCAGGTTGTGTCATGTACACATCCTCGTCAAGTTTCCCGTTAAGGAAAGCTGTTTTGACGTCCATCTGCTAGATTTCATAATCATGAAATGTAGCTATGGCAAGCAAGATCTTGATTGATTTAAACATAGCTACAAGAGAAAAGGTTTCATCATAGTCAACACCATAAACTTGGCGAAAACCTTTAGCGACTAATCTCCCCTTGCATGTTTGTACATTACCATCCATGTCAGTTTTCTTTTTGAAAACCCACTTGCACCCTATAGGTTTAACCCCTTCGGGTGGGTCAATCAAAGTCCATACTTGGTTTTCATACATGGAATCCATCTCAGATCTCATGGCCTCAAGCCATTTCTCAGAGTTTGGGCTCGTCACTGCTTCTTGATAAGTCCTAGGCTCACATTGATCTAAAAGAAGAATGTCACCATGCGTTGTAATGAGAAATCCATATCTCTCAGGTGCATGGCGTTCTCTTAAAGATCTGCACAGTAGTTGTGTTTCTACAACAGTTACTTGTTCCTCAATTTCTTGTGGAATTTGTTGTTGTTTTATCTCTGGTTTAGTAGTATCTTGTGATGCTCGAATTTCTTCAAGTTCAATCTTTCTCCCACTTCCTTTTCTAGAAACAAATTCTCTCTCTAGGAAGACAGCAGTCTGAGCAACAAACATTTTGTTCTCAATGGGATTAAAGAAATAATATCCTTTGGTTTCTTTCGAATACCCCACAAAAATACACCTTTCAAATTTAGGTTCAAGCTTAGTAGACGTCTGAGTTTAACATAAGCTTCGCAAACCCAAATTTTCATAAAAGACACACTGGGACGTTTCCCAGTCCACATCTCATATAGAATCTTTTGAACCGATTTAGATGGAACACGGTTTAGTGTGAAATCAGTTGTCTCAAGTGCATGTCCCCAAAAGGAAGTCGATAGATCAACATGACTCATCATGGATTGAACCATGTCTGACAGAGTTCGATTTCTTCTCTCAAAAACTCCATTCCATTGAGGAGTACTAGGAGGAGTAAGTTGTGCTACAATCCCACATTTCTTCAAAAGATAATGAAACTCTAGGCTCAAATACTCTCCACCTCGATCAGATCGAAGTGTCTTGATAGTTTTGCCTAGTTGATTTTGTACATCATTTTTGAATTCCTTGAACTTTTCAAGGGCCTCTGACTTATGGCATATGAGATAAACATACCCAAATCTACTGAAATCATCAGTGAAAGTAATGAAGTAGTGAAAACCACCTCTGGCCTGTGTATTTATTTGTCCACATACATCACAATGTATTAAGCCTAATAAATCACTAGCTCGTTCACTTTTACCAGTAAAAGGAGATTTAGTCATTTTTCCCAATAAGCAAGATTCACATACTTCAAATTGTTCAAAAACAAATGGATCCAAGAGACCATCTTTATGGAGTTTGGATATGCATTTCTCACTTATGTGGCCCAAACGACAATACCAAAGATAAGTTTGATTTGAGTCATTTATTTTAGATATTTTAGTATTTATGTTGTAAATGGGATTCATTTGATCTAAAATATAGAGGCCATTTATCAATTGTGCTACCGTAGAAAACATTATTGAGATAAAAGGAACAACAATTATTCTTAATAATTATCTCAAAACCAATTTTGTCTAAACAAGAAATTGAAATAATGTTTTTAGTCAAACTGGGCACAAAATAACAATCCTCTAAACATAAATCCAATCCACTAGGCAAAGATAAAATGTATGCTTCCACAGCTAACGCAGCAACTCTTGCTCCATTTCCAATTCGCAGGTCCACATCTCTTCTAGCCAAAGTCCTACTCTTTTGTAGTCCCTGTACAGAAGTACAAATATGAGAATCACAACTAGTATCTAATACCTAAGAAGTAGTATTTGGTAAATTAATATCAATAACATAAATACCTAAAGCAGACGTTCCGCTTGTTTTGGCCTTCTTGATTTCCTCAAGATAGATAGGGCAGTTCCGCTTCCAATGTCCAGTCACACCACAATGAAAACAGATTCCTTCCTTAGACACCCCACCTTTAGGTTTCAGTGCAGCCTTTCCTTTTCCAGGCTTGGGCCTACCTTTCCCTTTAGGCTTTGTCTGAACTTTGGCATTTCCCTTGCCCTTGTTGTTATGGACCATCAGTATGGGCTTGGGTCCAACCTTTTTCATGTTGCCTTCAACAATGCGTAACATACTAAGCAACTATGGCAGAGTATTGTCAATTTCATTCATATTGAAATTGAGGACAAACCGGCTGTAGCTATCCGGCAACGATTGCAGAATAACATCAGTGGCCAACTCTTGGCTCAATGGAAACCCAAGCTTAGACAGGCTTTCAATATAGCCAATCACCTTAAGGACATAAGGTACTACTGGGCTTCCTTTAGCTAGCTTACATTGGAATAGGGCCTTAGAGATATCGAAACTCTCTTGTCGTGCTTGCCCCTGATAAAGTTCTTTTAGGTGCTCGATCATATCATAAGCAACCATGTCCTCATGTTGCTTCTGAAGCTCAGGATTCATAGTGGCAAGCATAAGACATCCAACGTCTACCATGTCATCAAGATGCTTCTTGTGAGCATCTTTATCAACTCTTGAGGCATTACCGAATGGTTCATTAGGAAGTGGTTGTTCAATGGCATATAATTTCTGTTCTTGTTTGAGGACAATCCTCAAGTTACGGAACCAATCAAGAAAGTTCAAACCATTCAATTTGTCCTTCTCAAGGATCGATCGCAATGAGAGTGTATTGTTTGCAGCCATAATATATCTATAACAATAAAATATGCGTGTGAATAAATTTACCTTGTTTATATAATCATTAAAAGGACTTTATTAAACATGTTCCCACTATTTTATTTCAAAATTAATAACCCTCGTATATTAATTTCGAAAAAACTTTCTTAAATGTATTTCTAGTAGGTTAAGGATCTATATTTCACCTCATCTTAAGTCAACTTTGGCTTTACTCTCAAGATTATGGTTATTTAGGTAAGCAATCTTTTGCTAATTACATCATATGTAACTCCTACAATTTGGTGAACAACTCTTGTTCTAATCATCTTATGATTTATCCAAATTCCTCGAGGTTTCTAATCCTATTAGAGTAACCTAGTTAAGTCATTACCCAATTTTTAACCAGCGAATATCACTTTTTTATTCTTCGTGTTTAACCAAGATAAATATTGGTACTTTGTTTTGGCATAACCTACATAGAATTGACCGAGGCCTTAATGAGGGAAAAATTGGAAGGCCATGATGACTTAATATTTTAATAGAGGGATTTTATTAAAGATGTTGCATCACACCAATTATGGTCTACCTCAGTCCATTTAATCTTTTAATTGATCTCATCAATTAATGAGGTTTATTATTACCTAATTTGCATGCTTTAGACATCCATAACATCTCATATAAAGCAATAAATAAATGTAATAAATAAATGCAATAGTTATAGCCATAAACTATGGTGGTTCAACCCAAGCCAATGGGAGAACCAAAAGGAAACCTAAAGGTGTAAGCTGTCTCACAAGCTGTCGATCCACACTAATTGGCCCACCTTCCTTCTTGTCTAACCCACAACAACTTTTGCAAATTACAATATGCAGAAACTCATTTTACATGCGAGGGAGTAAGATGAGAAGAGAAATACAAGAGAATAATAGTAAGGTACGACACGCAGGCCATATTTTATAAAATTACAACCTTTTATCAAATGGGTCATCGGGCTATAACTATGCATTTCAAACACCGTGCATGTCAAAAATAACATACATCATTCAACATTTTGCTAAGTGAATTATAAAATATCCTTTCCATCTTTTATGGCCCATCAAGTTTTATTTATTACAAAACATACTGGAAGATGATGGGGATTTGAGGTGGTCAGAGGAACAAGTTTTACTAATTGTCACGGTAGGAGCTAAGGTTGCGGGGGCGGAGCCCTCGCGGTATGGACTAGGGGTGCGAGGGCGGAGCCCCCGCGGTATAGACCGCATACCCTAGTCAAATGAAACCTCACGATTTGATAAATTTTATCAACAAAATCGTGATTTTAGGATTTTAATCCTTGAGGTTTCATACCGAAAAAACCCTTGTTCCACTAGCCGGTTAACTCTTACTGGACATTGTAAATACCACCATCACATCATTACATATTTGTTAAAGTTAAACAGTAATAACATAAAACCGAATAGGCCATAACACCATGATTAACATCTAATCAGTTATCGAAAGGAACAGATATCAGAATATACTTAGACGATTTGAACAGTAAAAAATGAACTGAAATTAAAGCATGCATCTCATACAATTGCATCACCAAAGTATTTAAACAAGCGTCCGTATCACACAAGTGGCTCTGATACCACTGTTGGAATACCGGTGCCCCCAAGGCACAGCGGAAAAATAAAATTTCGACAATCCAAATCATGGATCCATGTGCGAGGAATGAATCGAGAAAAAAATTATGATAATGGTTTCAAAATTACCAAAACTTCAATCTGAGTAGATAGCGATGCCTTAGCAACGAGAATTCAAAACCACTATCGAACCAAGTCACAACTTTTTCAGATGCCGACCTCTACGTAATCCACCTAATTGACAATGAACGGAAGAAATCCCCAAAACTGTTTTAGAGATTTCTTTGCTTGACGGCTGCTAGACCACTCAACCTAGGTTTTCGGGTTTTATTTATATATAACTCCCCTTTTTAATTGGTATATTTATAACGAATCTTAATTCACAAAATTTTAAAATAAATAAATATAATAATGTTTTAACTGAAAATTATAAGTACATTAATTATAACAAAGATTTCGGTAAACTATATTTATTTAAATTTATATCTGAACCAAATTCATATATTAATAGAATTATGTTCTCATTATGTGTACAACATCCTTGTACATATAATATGTTCGATATTTGATTGCCCAATTAAATTAATTCTATAATTAATTTAATTCATGTGACAACCAAACATAATACCAACTATGTTTTATTCCGATCATCTCAACCATATGGTGTGACCCTGTAGGCTCTTGTAACGTTAGCAGTAATACTAGAACGATTCTAATGTTACATACAGTGAGTGGCATCTAGCAGTGCATCATTGCTACCTAAGTTACAAGAAGTCATGATTCGACATAACCTTTTGTGATTTACCTTTCATGCATTAATCCTTAGGTCCTTTATCTCTGGAATGAACACAAGTCATGGAATAAGCACACTTGCATAGTCCATCTCATGTTTCTTGATATCTTGAGTAGACAATGATATACAAATAAGTATGACATCTTATATCAACTTATTTGAGCATGGTCATGCATTTCTAGTCTCCCCAATCAAGTGGCCTAAGATATTACTCCCATTATGTAGGAGGGACTTATTCTATATTGATCAACCATATCCCTCTACATAGATTGCGGTATATCTAACATCAGCCTTTATAGAATAACCAGTTACGATGTATATTTGACTGTATCAAAATATACAACTCACAATGTTGGGATAATGATGATCTCAAGTCAGAGGATCATATACATATTAATCACTATGAGTAATGTTGTGACAATTACATAATAATCCAAGAAACAAACTCATAGTGAGTCTTTCCAATATGCTATTCTCTAACACACATATTCATACATTGATTTTGACACTCCATATCAATGACAACTCTTTATCATCAATCAACATGTTAGTCTCAATGCATTATTGTTGTCCTAGTCAACAATAATACTTGAGTAAGGATCTTTTAAGAACAATCATATTATTCTCAGGATATTATTATAAAATTGTTTATCTATACACACAGAAAAGAAACTAAAATAATAATGGAAACGCCTTATATTAATAAACATGGTAAATCAAGTATGTTATTCAACCATCTCATGATTGATCTTTGGGCATACTCTTACACAGACAGGTCTTACACTAGCACCCATCTCGATGTCGATGCAATGTCCCAGACATGGTCTTACACTGGATCTCATAAAGTGGCTGATGCATGTCCCAGACATGTCTTACACTAGCTCACAATTACCCACGTGTCATGGCATGAATATCTAAAATATTTCCTAGGTTAGAACGAAAACTCTACTATCTCTATTATCATCATGCTTTCTCAATTTCAAAATCAAGCAATTCATGCTATATTAATTAAAATACAATTCAACACATACATAAGCAATGTAGTTGTATTATTTACATACAAATTACCTCAGATTACAAAATGTGGTGACTAGTCGATTTAGTCGATTTGCGTGGCTTTCCCCCGGTCTAATTTTGGATTCGATATTTCTTGATCTATAATAGAAATATACACTTATTTAGTCACTTTATCAATCTAGGCACTCTACAATTCATAATTGGGCAAAATGACCAATTTGCCCCTAGACTTTTGCAAAATGACCATTTTACCTCTAAGTCCGAAAATCGATTTCTATCAAAATTTTTCACATCTTAAGCCTAGCCAAACCCTTTTTACTCTTATAGAAACTCCAAATTCTCACTATTTCACATATTTAACACCTATTTTACAACTTGTGCAAAATGGTCATTTTTGGTGTTAGCTAACACCTTTCACAAAAGTTGTTTATAAGACACCCAAGACTCATTTTCTTCCATAAAAACTCAAAAAAATCACGAATCCTTTCATGTTAAAACCTCAAACTCTTATTCATTTTGCAAAATAGTATCCTCGTTTGAAAGATTAGGCTTCAAGGGTCTTAAAAATGCAAAAATCGTTAACAAAGGGAATGGAAATCACTTACTTGTGAGGATTACAAGTTGCTAAAATTTCAAGATTCAAAACTCTACTCTTGGATGATATTTTCGATTAGGAAGAAAGAATAAGTGAAAAAAAAATGAAGGCTAGACACTTAGGGTTTTATTTTATCACCTAATATGACATCACTTACCTAAGATTTTGACCATTCACTTTTGTCTTTTATGCAATTTAGTCCTTTCCTGCAATTGGACTCGAAAACGTCAATATCAACTCATCAAATAATTCATACACTAATATAAACATGCAATTACTCCAAAATAATAATAAAATAATTTATTCAACTCTATATTTGTGGTCTCGAGACCACAATTCTAACTAGGCCCTAAATTGAGTTGTTACACATTGTGTCTAGTGACGAGATTAGAGTTGACCCAAGCAAGATCACGACTTTTGTGGAGTGGAGACCGTCGAGGAATGTGACAAAAATTTAAAGCTTTTTGGGTTTGGCCAGATACTATAGATGTTTTGTAAACGGAGTCTCCATGATAGTTACTCCAATGACAAGGCTGCTGCAAAAGGATGCCAAATTCGAATGGACAGAAAAATGCCAATGGAGTTTTGAGAAATTAAAGACTTTGCTGACCGAGTCCCCAATGTTAGTGCAACCAGAGTCAGGCAAGGAGTTTGTGATATATAGCGATGCCTCCTTGAATGGTTTGGGGTGCGTGCTTATGTAAGAGCGTAAGGTCATAGCTTACGCTTTGAGATAACTAAAGCCTCAAGAGAAAAACTACCCGACGCACGATTTAGAGTTGGCCGCCATCGTGTTTACGCTACAAATTTGGAGACATCTTTTGTATGGAGAGAAATGCCGAGTATTCACCGATCACAAGAGTCTTAAGTACTTGATGACTCAAAAGAAGTTAAATTTGTGACAACGACGATGGTTAGAGCTAATAAAGGATTATGAGTTGATTATCAACTACCAACCGGGAAAGGCGAATGTAGTCACTGACGCCTTGAGTAGAAAGTCATTGTTCACCTTGAGAGCCATGAATACTCAGTTGGCTATGTCTAGCGATGGTTCGGTCCTAGCAAAATTGAGAGCTAGACCGACATTTCTACAAGAGATCCGTGAAGCTCAGAAAGATGATAAGGAGTTGCAAGCTAAGATGACTCAGTGTGAAACGAAATATGAATCTGAGTTTCGTATTGGTGTTGATGGATGTTTAATGTTCAAAAATAGAGTTTGTGTACCCAAGGGCAATAAGCTTATTCAGAAGATTCAGCGAGAGGGACATGGTTGTTTGTCCATCCACCCGGGCAGTGTAAAAATGTACAATGCCTGAAAAAAATGTATTGGTGGTCGGGGATGAAAAGAGATATTTCAGAGTTCATTTCCAAGTGTCTTATGTGTCAGCAAGTGAAGGCTGAACACCAAGTACCTTTGGGTCTACTTCAGCCTATCATGGTCCCCGAGTGAAAGTGGGATAGGATCACTATGGATTTTATGACGGGTTTGCCGGTAATCCCGAAGAAAAAGGATGCTATTTAGGTTGTTGTGGATAGGCTCACAAAGTTGGCACATTTTATACCAGTGCGTACTGATTACTCTCTCGAGAAACTAGCTGACTTGTAGGTTTCTGAGATTGTGAGGCTACATGAAGTGCCTTTGTCGATAATTTCAAATAGAGACCCGAGATTTACCTCGAGGTTTTAGAAAAAGTTACAAGAGGAATTGGGGACAAAGTTGAGTTTTAGCACGGCATTCCATCCACAAACCGACGAATAATCAGAAAGAGTGATTTAGATTTTAGAGGACATGTTGTGGTGTTTTGTTCTTGAGTTTCAGGGAAGTTGGGAAAGATACTTACCATTGGTTGAATTCGCCTACAACAATAGTTATCAGGCAAGTCTGAAGATGGCGCCTTATGAGGCTTGATATGGGTGAAAGTGTCGAGCACCCTTATATTGGACCGAACTCAGAGATAGTCAGATTCACGGGGTCGATTTAGTCAAGGATACTGAAGAGAAGGTTAAAGTGATTCACGACTGTCTGAAGGCCGCTTTGGATAGACATAAATCCTATGCGGATTTAAAACATAAAGAGATCGAATTTCAAGTCGATGATCGAGTGCTGTTGAGAGCATCCCTGTGGAGGAAAGTTCTCAGATTTGGTAGAAGAGGAAAATTGGGTCCTCGTTTCATAGGACCTTATGAGGTTACCGAGAGAGTAGGATTGGTTGCCTATCGATTGGCTTTGCCACCAGAATTGGAAAATATTCACGACATGTTTCATGTATCTATGCTATACCGCTATAGATTAGACACTTCGCATGTGATTGCGCCAACAAAGGTTGAGATTTATCCAGACATGACTTATGGCGAAGAGCTGATCAATATTTTGGCTCGGGAAGTCAAACAGTTAAGGAATAAAAGTATAACATTAGTGAAAGTTTTTTGGCATAGACATGGAGTCGAGGAAGCTACATGGAAACTTGAGGAGACTATGAGAGATCAGTACCCAAACTTATTTGTCGGTAAGATTTTTGAGGACGAAAATCCCTAAGGGAAATGTAACATCCCGATTTAGGGCGTAGTTGGAATAGTGGTTTGGGGACCACAAATCTAGAGCAAAATAAATTATTTTATTATTATTTTGGAATCATTGCATGTTTATATTAGTGTATGAAAATTTTGGTAAGTTAATTTTGACGTTCATGAGCTCAATTGAGAAAAATGACTAAATCGCATGAAATGTAAAAGTCCTAAATTGATAGCTAAAAGTGTCAAATAGCTAGAGAATAAAAATTGGGGGTCTTTAAAGGGAAATTCGACCCTATTGTGATAGCTTGGCCGGCCATGAAAGATGAAAGTGTTGTAAAGTCAACATTAGGTAATGTTGACGACATAAGGTGTACTATAATGATGCCAAAAAGCCTAGCTATCATTTTCTTTTCTCCATCCTTTATTTTGACCGAAATATTCAAAAAAGAAATGGGCTTTTAAGAGCTTGAAATTTAGCAACTTTAAGCCTTCTCAAGTAAGTGATTTTAATGGTTTTTCTTGAATATTTTTGTACTTTTGAGACCCTTGAAACATGGGCATTCAAATAAGGGTACTATTTTGAAAAATGATCAAGAATGTGGGGTTTTTCCATGAAGGGTTTGTAATGTTTGCTGAGTTTTTATGGAAGAAAATAAGTCTTGGGTGTGTTATGAACAACTTTTGTGAAAGGTGTTAGCATGAAAACACCTAAAAGGACTATATTGCATAAGTTGTAAAATAGATGTTAAGTATGTGAAATAGTGGGAATTTGGAGTTGCTATAGGAGTAAAAAGGGTTTAGCTAGGCTTAAGATATGAAAAAATCGATAAAAATTAATTTTCGGGCCTAGGGGTAAAATGGTCATTTTATCAAAGTCTAAGGGCAAAATGGTCATTTTACCAAAGATACGAAATTTTGATTGCTAAATTTTATTTAGTGACTAAATAAGTACATTTTGCCATTATAGATCAAGAATCACCAAATCCAAACTTAAACCGAGAGAAAGCCAAGCAAATCGATTAAATCGACTAGTCGCCACATTTTGTAATCCTAGGTAAGTTGTATGTAAATAATAAAACTACAATGTTAATGTATGCATTATATTGTACTTGAATTTAATATAGCATGAATGGGTTGATTGTGGAATTGAGAAAGCATAATGGTAATAGAGATAGTAGAGTTCCCGTTTGAACCTAGGAAATAAATCGGATATTCATGCCATAACATATGGGTTATTGTGAGCTAGTGTAAGACATGTCTAGGACATGCATCAGCCACATTATGAGAGCCAGTGTAAGATCATGTCTGGGACATGGCATCGGCATTGAGACGAGTGCTAGTGTAAGACATGTCTGGGACATGCATCGGCTATGAGATGTGTCAGTGTAAGACCATCTCTAGGACATGGCATTAGCATAAATATGCTAAAGCTTGTGTAAGACCGTGTTTGGGACATGGCATCGGCACCTTACCCTATGTTTAAGGCTTAATGAATATCTGATAGTGTTCCAAATGGTTCAACGGTAAAAATTATGATTTCAAGTTAACGAGGAAAGTATAATTGTGTTGTGAGTGGTACAGGTACCTGTTTGGTATATATAGAATATGAGCCCATTTTATGATATATGATGTGTACTGAATATTGATGAGTAGGTTTTGCCTATGCCCAATTGTATGTTATGAGCTTTTTGATGAATGGTAAAGTTATATTGTATATTCATTTATGTGCAACTTACTAAGCTTTATGTTTACTCCCTCTCCTTTTCCATTTTCTTATAGTGTTGCCTATCTAGCTCAAGGATCAACGGAAGTCAGAGATATCGATCACACTATCAATCGAAGCTTTCGGTATAGTTTGATTTATATTTTTGAATATGGCATGTATAGTGAACTAAACTTGTGTTTTGTTTCATTATCAATTATTCCAAATGTGTTAGTTTGGGATAAATCTCTCATTTTGTATTAAGCCTCAAATTATGGCTAATATCCATTTTGATTTATATACAAGGATGTTATCTTCATAAATGAGTAAAATGCACACACGGAATGTTGTTTATTGTGGCTGATTTGGTTGCATGAGATAGCCTTGTATTGGTTTTGGTTGCTAATGTGTAGGTTGTGTATGTAAGGATGACAAAGAGGCTTGGTAAATAGCCTTATATTGTCCACCAAGTAGACACACGGGCGTGTGTCTAGGCCGTGTGCAACACACGGTTGCCCTATGGGCGTGTGGTTCTATCGTGTGCCCCCTGCACGTAAAATTTTCAAGTCAGTATGCATAGTAGTAAACACACGGGCAGAGACACGGCCGTGTGTCTCAGCCGTGTGGACACAGCCTAGTACACGGGCGTGTGCCTTGGCCGTGTGACATTTTGGGGTTGCTAACATCGAAACAAAATATCCATGTTTTTGCACACGGGCTGGGACACGGGCGTGTCATGGCCGTGTGAAGGACACGGGCATGTGCCAGGCCGTGTGAAAACCCCTGTAGGTGTGTATTTAAAATTATTTCCACATGGGTGGATGACACGAGCGTGTCCCTATATTTCTTAGGTCATGTGAGACACCGGGCCATCAGCATGACCATGTCGAATTGGTCACACGGGCATGTTGACCCTCCTACACGGGTGTGTGCCCCTGTATCTAGTATTATTGTAATAGCCCAAAATTGGGTCTAGTTGGAACAGAGGTTTCAGGACCACAAAATCTGAGATATAAATAATTATTTTATGATTATTTTGAGGTCTATGATATGATTTCATGATTGTGTGAAAATTTCGTGAAGAAATTCTATGCATAAAGTGCTTAATTCGAAGTTAGGGACTAAATTGAAGAAGTTGCAAAACTTGCATTCTAGAAGTTTCTAGTATGAAATTGATTTGAAATATTAATTAGGAGGTCTTAAATAGAATTTGACCAATTTCTAAGTTATGGACAAAAATTGGACATGGATGGAATTTTTGGAAAGTTTAGTAGTAAGGGTATTTTGGTAATTTAGGGGTAAAATGAATTAAAATACAAAATTAAAAGCGAATTTTGCTCATCTTCTTCACCATGGACGTGTATACCAAGGAAGACTCCATGGCTAGGGTTTTCAAGCTTCCCAAGCTCAATTGTAAGTCCGTTCTAACCCCGTTTTTTAAGTTCTTTACGTTTTTAGAATCCCGGTAATTTGATTAAGCTTATTCTAGCAATAATTTAAGCTAGGGTTCATATTTGGAAAAATACCCATAGGTGAAATGTGCTTATTTTGCTGTTTTATGATAGAATATGAGGTTTTAAATTATGTTAGACAACTTGTGCTACTCGGTTTTAAGTGAAAACGAGCAAAAGGGCTTAATCGGTAAAAATACCTAATAGTCATAAGTATATGTTAGAGTGAGAATTTGATGTTGCCATAGAAGGGAAAAGTGATAATCATGTCATAAAACAAAAGAATAAGGGATGAAGTTTAATTCCCGAGCCTAGGGGCAAAAGTGTAAACATGCAAAAGTTTAGGGGCAAAATTGTAATTTTTCCAAAGTTTGAGTTAAGGACTTTTTTGAATAGTACATTAATTAAATAAGTAAAATATGATGTTTTAGATCCCGAAAAACGAGATTTGAACCTAGAATGAGAGGAAAATCGAAAATTGGGAAAGTTGGTAAAATGGCCGTTTTAATATCAAGGTAAGTTCATATGTATAATAAGCATTAATTTATGCATGTTTCAATGTAAAATTGATATATTTACTATGATCTCCGAGGTGTTGAAAGTATGTAAGTTGGTATGATAATAATACAACAATAATGCTGTAATTTATATTTGAAAGTTAAATTTAGTGAATTAATTGAATTATGTTAAATTAAATGATTATGGTGCCAAGTTTATGAATTGATTTAAAAATATGTCTATGGTACATGAAGTGCATTGAATTATCATACATAAATGTGATTTCTATGATTATGGATATTATGGGAAATTGTAAGTTCATATGATTTTTAATAAGACAATGTGTAATTTAATGTTATTGCGTTGATATTAAATAAGATGTAAGTTTATATGTAAGTAATACATCACTATTACTTGTATTATGATATTTTATAAAAATATTGGAAATATGTTTGTGGATAATTACTTGATTGGTGAAATTATTGGAAAAGAGAGAAATCCGGTTGAACCTTCTGGAAAGATTGGATGATCTGAGATGGTATGTAGCTAGGTCACATGTATAGTGCTGAGTGCACATCATGTGTACAAGAGAGCTACAAGACATTATGATGTAACTAGGTCGCATGGGTGATACTATGTGTACACCATGTAGACAAGAGAGCTATAGGATATATGTAGCTAGGTCGCATGCGTGGTTCCAAGTGAAGGACACCATGTAGACAAGAGAGCTATGAGATAAACTGGCTAGGTCACATGGGTGGTACTAAGTGTTCACCATGTGTACAAGAGAGCCGAACTATATGATGGGTGGAGCTATGTGCTGAAACCACCAAGTATCAAGGATTGATCCGAAGTGTTCAACGGGAGACTCTCTATGTATTGCTTTGTGAGTTTTGTGATGAATATGTGCAGGAACTTGGTTATGTGAATGATGTGTTCATTAAGTGACCAGGATGTGGTAAGGTTATAAACAAGTAAGTTATACATGAGGATGATTTTATGGTGACCTTGTGATCATGGGCCTATACTTTTGATGTATGAAATGTGGTGAAAATGATTTGTGATATGTATGTTAAAATGAGGTTAATACAAAGAAAGTGTGAAAGAGTGAATTAGCAATAAAACTGTTTTGGACAGTAGCAGTGATGTGATTTTGAAAAATCACCAAAAATAGTATAAATTGAATCAGAGACTGAATGAGATATCAAATTAAATCTTAATGAGTCTATTTTCATATAAAAGAAACATAGAAAGCAAAGGAGTTATATATTTTGAGATATTTATGTTTTCGTGAGACTGATTTAGAATGATTACGTAATCCCCTGTTCTGACTTTGGAAAATCACAAAAATTTGGAGAAAAATAATTAGAGGCTTAAAATTATATTTTTAAAATCCATAATGATTCTATTTTCAAGATAAATCAACAAGAACATTATCTCGAGTTACATCTTTGTGAGATAATTATTTTTAGTGAAGAGAAGTCGAAGCGTCGAGAAAGTGAAATAGGGAAATTTTAATGAATAAACTGTACTAATTGGCTAAACCAAAAAGTATGAAAATTTTATGGTGGAACGATATGTGAGTCTAGTTTTAGGGGAAATTTACGGATCTTAATTTGGAGCTATGTAGCTCGAATTATAAACAATTAAGTGACTATGACTCGTGTGGACAGTTTGATGTGAACATTTATTAGTAAATTGTGAAATCGTACTTACAAGAATGCTATATATATTAAGGATGTGGAATGGAGAGGAGGAGGAGGAAAATAAATATATGTGGAATACATGGAAACTATGGTATATGAAATATTGATATAATGAAATAAATGATATGTGTTTATAAGAAAACAAAAGAGAATGTTATGTATCATGACATGTATATATATATATATATATATATATATATATATATATGACTAGTCTCAATGTAATGCTTGTTGGGTATGGAATTGAATTGAAATGTTTCAGGCAAACATATTATTCTGCAGATCTAAATCGTGGTATTTTATAAAGATATGATCTAGCTTTAAATATGAATGCTTGATGATTAAGCTGAAGATATTTGGTAAGATGATAATCTTGGTATAAATGTATAAGGGGTACTATAATAAACAAGGTAAAATGAGTATGAGAGACACATGTATGATGATATACAAATGCTATGTTTGTGGTTTAATTGAGGATGTTTAATCATTAAATGAATACCATGTTATATGCTTTTGATTTTGTATAAGTGTGTAAGAGATCAAGGTTGACCAAAACTTGGAAAATAGCCTAGGTATATTCCACACAGGCAGAGACACGACCATGTGTCTCAGCCATGTATGGAACACGACTTTAGGACACGGGCGTGTGGAGCCTTAAAGCATGAAATTTCCAAGATTTTAGTAAGTTCTTGGTTTAGTCCCAAACCCTTTCTAAAGTATGTTTTGGGCTCTGTAGACTCAAATAAGGGACTACGTGTAAGAGAATGAATGCTTTGAAATATGAATAAAATTTTATGGCTCGTATTTTAGTTTAATGTTTGTATGTTTGTCTGGTAACGCCTCGTACCTTAGCCCGACCTCGGATACGGGTAAGGGGTGTTACAATTATTTTTCAGAGTTTGTGGGAAGATCCGAATCATTCCTGAATGGTTTTAGACGGATGGAACCTCGTAGGCCTTTGTTATGAAGTTCTTAATAAAGAATCAAAAAAGTTTTAAATTTGACTAAATTTTGATGGCTAAAAAAAACGTGTGTTTGTATGTGACCGAGTTAGGTAACACCTCATATTCTGTCCTGGCGTAGGGTACGGGTGTGGGGTGTTATAATACATGTACAGATGGACTGAATTTTATTAAATTCCATTCATCAAAGCTACCAATTTTCAAGCTTGGAAAATTAGCAAACTTGCGACAAATTTTTTGATGGGGTCCAAGCAATTCTAGGTTGAGATGTCTTAATGGCGTTCAAAGATCTATCTCATATCTTTGAACCGTTTTAATTAAGACTGCATGAGTAGAATTTCTAGATGTGATTATGACGGGAATTATGAGTTTCGGCTTTGAATTGAATTTAAATCATATCGGGTTCATGTTTTGGGCTTAATTGTTATTATATATGAGCTCAATATTGTATTTATTAGCTCCTATTATTTTATTATTTTATTATTCTGAATTTTTAATGATGATTAAGTAGTTTAAGTTAATTAGGAGTTTTATGTCAATAAGAAAGTTTACTTTAAAACTACTTTTTATTTAGATTAATTAGTATTCTAGTATACTTAAGAGTTTTGTTTAGATTTATTTAGCTAGTCTATATGTAGGCCTTTACATTGTATACAAATGAGACAATTCATTATTATTCAACTTCTCTTTTGAGTTAATAAATTCTCTTTGAGTTTTTTTTTTCAAAAATTTCTCGAGTCTTTTTTAGAAGAGTTTTAAGAATCTTTTTAGATTGTAGGGATCATCTCCAAACTTTTTCTTGCCAAGTTTTCTTTCTTGGAGGGGAAATTAGAGTCGCTTGAAAGGGGTTGTGGATTCTTCGTATTTCCAAGACTTGTCACACCGTCCATCCACCTAGAAAGTGGCGACTTCACTGCACCAAGGTTCAAGTAAATTGCAAGTTAAGTGGGTTGGGTTCTTACAACTACGGTTCCTTATACTGCAACTACTTTAGGTCAAAGTTCCACTGAAATTTGATCCTATTCAAGACGATCCTATCAAACACACAAATTTTCCAACTATTGAATATGGGTCTCGTTAATACATTTATGAGGTTTTATTCAGATATGAGAAATTGCATCATTTTGGTATCAGAGCTTAGCATGTTGAATTAGGTTTGTATCTATCTTATCATTTCTGTTTAAAAAAATAGAAAAAAAGATAAAAAAAAAAAGAGAAAAAGCAAAAGAATGAGTAGAGACTAAAAAAAGTGTTTGGAAACCCTTCAACAGAAATTTTGCTCGATTCATGTCTTTGGGTCTATATTCTACATTCTAGTAAATTTTAACAACAGTAAAATTTTTCTGACCCGAAAACTTTCTTTTTACCTATATCCCCGAAATACCCTTTATACACTGTTTTAAGCCTTTTGAACCATATTCTACCTTTTTACATTACAGCATTTTGATTTCGTGATTTGTGTTACCCCTTTAAAAATCCTAACGTTGTTTCTTCTTCCAAGTACCCATGGGAAAACACGAAACCAATTTCGAACAACAAAATCTAAGAGATATGAAAGAGTTCTCTTATTTCTTTCAAGAACCCCACGAGAGAAATTACGAGTGGAAAAATGCACGAGTGTGGTAAGCTTAATTAGAGTGGAAAAAGCCAAATATAAAGAGTGAAATAAAAGTAGAGTTTTATAATGATAATCCGAATGTAAACACATGAGGGAGTGTTTTGTGAGGTCCAAAAGTTTTCTAATTATCTTTGTTTTGTAGTAAAATGGCACAAGAAATTTTTTTGTGGTAAGAAGGGCTTTAAGCATGCAAGTTAAAAGTGATGAGTGGCAGCTAGATTTTCCATACAAGTGCCTTGTTCGTGACAAAGTGTGTAGTTTACTCATTGATGGTGGGAGTTGTACAAGTGTTGCAAGTACCACTCCTGTAGAAAAATTGAACTTACTGACCATGAAACACCTGAGGCCTTAGAAGTTGCAATGGTTGAATGAATGTGGAGAAGTAAAGGTCCATAAACAAGTTTTGGTCACAATCTCCATTGGAAGATGTCAAGATGAAATCTTGTGCAATGTAATGCAAGCTAGCCATATTCTTTTAGGTTGTCCATGGCAATACAATCAAAGAGCCCTGCATGATGGCATCCTAAATTGATATAGCTTCACGTTCAATCAGAAAACTATCACCCTTGTTTTATTTACTCTAAAAAAAAATTGTGAGGATTAACAAAAATTGAGAGAAGCAAGTGAGAGAGAGAATAAAATAACAAGTGAAGAAAAAAAAATAAACAAAAGAGTCAGAGAGAAAATATTAGAGAAGGCCAAAAAGAAAATAGCCCAAGAGAAATGAAAAAAGAAAAGAAAATCAAGAGGAAAATAAGAATTTCTTTACGAGAGGAAGTGAGGTTAAAATAGCCTTGTCCATGAATCAGCCTTTGTTTGTACTTCTGTACAAACAAGCATGTTTTAGTTCTGATGAAATTGACAATTTTGTTTTGAATGTTATCACTTCTCTTTTGCAGGATTTTGAGGACATTTTTCCAGAAGACATTTTTGATGGATTGCCACTATTGAGAGGGATAGAGCACCAAATTGACTTCGTTCTAGGAGCCACTATACCTAATCATCCTGCTTATTTATGCAATCCAGAAGAAAAAAAAGAACTTCAAAAACAAATTGCCAAACTCATGAAAATGGGTAATATTCAAGAAAGTTTAAGCCTATCGGCTGTTTTGGTTTTACTTGTTCCACAGAAAGATAGAACGTGGCGAATGTGTATCGATTATCAGGCTGTCAACCTAATACCATTAAGTATCGGCATCCAATTTCTCGATTAGATGACTTACTCGATGTTTTGAATAGATCGAGTGTGTTCACTAAGATTGATCTCAAAAGCAGATATCATCATATTCGTATGTGTGAGGGAGATGAATGGAAGACGACGTTTAAGACAAAGCACTGGTTATACAAATGATTAGTCATGCCCTTTGGGTTGACTAATGCACCAAGTACATTTATGTGACTCATGAATCATGTTTTTTATTTTGATGTTTTATATTTTGATGATATTCTCATTTGTAGTAAAAGTCTTGATGATCATGCTAACCATTTGAAACAAGTTTTGGAGGTACTACAACAAGAGAAGCTTTATGCTAACCTTAAAAATGTGTTTGTTTTGCACGAATAAGGTTATATTCTTAGGTTTTGTCATGAACTCTAATAGTGTTGAAGTTGATGAGGAAAAGGTAAAGGCAATACAAGAGTGGCCTCGACCTACGAGCATAAGTAATGTGAGAAGTTTTCATGGGTTAGCTAGTTTTTATCGTAGGTTTGTAAAGGATTTTAACATATTGACTGCTCCCTTAATTGAAATTATATATAAAAAAAGGAAGTTGGGTTCAAATGGGGAGAAGAACAAGAAAAAGCTTTCAACTTGATCAAAGAAAGACTTACAAACACACCTGTTCTTATTCTTCCCGATTTCACAACAGCTTTTGAAATCAAATATGATGCCTCAAGAATAGCTATTGGATTGTGCTAATGCAAGAGGGTCATCCCATAGCCTATTTTAGCGAAAAACTAAGTGGGGCCACTTTGAACTATCCCACTTATGACAAAGAGTTCTATACCATAGTTTGAACGTTGGAAACATGGCAACACTACTTATGACTGAAGTAGTTCGTGATCCATACCAATCATGAATCATTAAAGCATTTAAAAAGCTATCAAAAGCTCAACAAGTGGCATGCCACATGGGTAGAGTTTATAGAAACTTTTCCTTATGTCATATACACTATAAACAAGGTAAAGATAATATTGTTGTTGATGCCTTGTCATGAAGGTAATGTGATTCAGGTCACATCATATTATGGTGCAATTTGAAAATGTTTATATTGGCCGAAACGAGAAGGGCCTAAGTGCAAAATGAAGCTTATCAGTCAAATTGGGCCAAGCCCAATGTCTATGATGGTTAATTAGGTTCAAGTGTGGACGAATTTAGTGATGGGTTTGATTAATCATGGGACAATTTAAAAGACTTTAATTAAGTTTTAATTTAGTTTATATTTGCATCTTTATTAATGTCTTGCATAATTTATTTACATATTTAAATTTTGATTTGCATTATGTGTTCAGCATTTAATTAAGTCATGCATTAAAGCATCTTACATGCTAATAAAGTTTGTGTTTTAATTATGACATGCATTATGTAACTCCTTTGTTCATTTAGTATGCATCTTAATTAAACCATGCATTTAAGCATTTTATTTGTTAGTTATGTTTAAGCATGAATTAGTTTCATAAATGTGTGAAGTGTGTCATTTATTTTGGCTGTTAGTTTTTAATGCATAAGTTATAGTGTGTTTATTTTCATTATAAATAGGGTGTTTTAAGTTGAAAAAGAATTTGAATAGATTTCAAATGTTTAAATAATCATTTATTCTTATTTAGGTGACTATTCAATGGACCAAGGAAGGCTCTTCAAATTCTGTTTGATTTTTGGTGCACTCAGAGCTTATTCATAGTGCCAATTAAAAGGAAGAAAACACAAGCATTAAGGCATTCAGTTTAGGGGAAAATGAAAGTGCCATAACTAGCACAATAAAGGAGTATTAAGCATTCATGAAGAAGATGCCTTTTATGTAACACCCTTACCTGTATTCGACGCCTAAACAGGGTACGAGGTATTACCGAACTTAATCACAATCAAACATACAAAACCGAGCCATAAAATTTCACTCCAATTTACAATCGTTCAAACATATGCTTAAATCCCTTATAAAGGCCTACAAGGCCAAAAACATACATCGGGAAAGATTCGGGACTAAATCGGGAACTTTCAGAACATTTACAACACTTAAAATAATTTTCATGATTTGGAGAGCCACACGCCCGTGTAGATAGGCCGTGTTGTCTCACACGCCCGTGTCCCTTGCTCGTGGAGCTCTCTATTTATGACATCATGCACAAAATGTAGTCACACGGCCAAGGCACACACCCATGTGTTTAGGCCATGTGGACGATTAAAATTCATAATTTTTCACAAAATAAGTGCAGACTTCACACGGCCTGGGACACTCCTATGCCTCATGGTCGTGTCCTTCACACGGCTGAGACACACAACCATGTCTCTTCCCGTATGTTTACTATTGGGCATTCTATTTTGCATTAATTGGGGTACAGAGGAGACACGACTGGATCACACGCTTGTGGGGCAGTCCGTGTGTCACACATGGCCTAGACACATGCCGGTGTGTCTAATCGTGTGTCACACACGGCCTAGACACATGCCGGCGTGTCTAACAGTGTGTCACACATGGCCTAGACACATGCCGGTGTGTCTAACCATGTGGACAAATTCTAAGCTAATTTCCAAGCCATACGTCACCCTTTAACACTAACATGCTTAAACCTATTTCATGGCATGCAACATGACACATTTGGTTACTCAAACATTTACATTTATGGTTAAATTATATCTTGATTAACACCTTACCCACTTTCATATTATTCATTTATGCTATGGATATGATCATCCTATCGATCGTAAACTACCCATCAAACACATATACCATTCACCACACTCATCATTCACAACCACATCAAGCATAAACACATTTGCATGCATGCATAATTAATTAGGGTTACAACCCAAGAGTTAATATGGGCCATCTCTCATGGCCATATACAAAATAATTGTAACACCACCACAAACCAATACATTTGGCTAACCAATATGACACACAACAAAATAACCAAGTTTCCTATGCATGCTATACTCAAAATAATGGGACTAACTATACCCAAAAGATCCAACTGATAGTGTGAGTGAGCCTTCAACGTCCTTTGATCCCTGAGCTAGCTTGGCGATACAATAAGGAAATGAAAAAGAGAGGGAGTAAGCATAAAGCTTAGTAAGCTTGCATGTAATTAATAAGCAATAAGAATATGCATTTTCATACACATACATAACACAATTTAAATCATTTCATCCTCATTGATCATTATAGTCTGATGCAAACCCGGTCGAATCATGTTACGACCCAACTTGTCGACACCGAGATTGGGCTAAACTCGAGGGGCCTAAGTGCAAAATGAAGTTTTTAATTTCAGTTTGTTAATTTGGTTGCTAGAAATTAAGGACTTTGATTCATTTATTTTAGTTACTTTAGTTATTTTAGTTTGTGCCTTTAATTATGTCATAGTTTGAACATCATTAGTATGAGTCTTTAATTATGTCATAGTTTGAACATCATTAATATGTGTTCTGCATTTAATAAAGCCATGCATTATGTAACTCTCATGTAAGTTAAGTTTGCATCATAAATTATGACATGCACTATGTTAGTTAAAGTTTGAATCATTAAATTAAGTCATGCATTAACTCATTTGTTCAATTAGTTTTCATCTTAAACCATGCATTTAAGCATCTTAGTTGTTAAATATGTTTCAGTTTGTTCATATAAATATATTATTTAATTTGGCTGTTACTTTTTACTACATAAATTAAAGTGTGTTTATTTTTCATTTTAAATAAGGTGATTTGAGCTGCTTGTTCATTAATAAATTTGTGTATGAGGGTTTATAGTGTGCTAATTCTTATGAGTGTCTTTAATACTTAATTATCTACCTTGTAGGTGACTGTTCATAAGGCTAATTGGCTCTTCAAGATTTGGGAATTTTTCAAGCCTTCAAAGCTCATTATGGTGGCTGTTCAAATGGACCAAGAGTGACTCTTCAAGTCTGATTAGTTTCATGAACTCAAAGATAGTTATGGTGCCAATTAATGAGATGAATGCACAAGTCTTGTGACATTCAGTTTAAGGGAGATGAAGAGACACCAAACAACACATTAATGGTTCATTAAATCAATTATAAAGTGAAGAGACATGCCCTTTCATCTACACCAGAATCAAGTGAAGAGACATGACTATTGGCTTCCCTACATGACTGAAAAACAAAATTAAAGCTTGTAAAAACCTTAGTTAATTGCTGAAGGTGAAAGGTCACAAATAGGCATTTGAATAGTCATAATAGTAGCTATAAATAGATTGTAAGAAGACATTATTTTGGTTAGAAGACTTTTGATCCTTTGATTATAACATTTTGTGAGTTTTTTAACTCTCCTATTTCGTTTTAGACTCAGCTTGACTTATCTAGCTTGCTAATGGAGTCATTCTGTTTCTTTTGAACTTATCACTCTTCATCAAGTGTGCCATTCACCCTTATACTGATTGGTTCATATCTCCATATAGATAGTGGGTCACAGTTTATCTATCTTTCTATCCACCTTTAAGTGTCCTATAAGATTTGGGTTAGTACACTATTTTAGTACTAGTTCTTTCTTAACCTTAAAGCCATTCGAACCGTCTACATTACCATTTTTCAAACCACTCGAGTTCTTTTGTTAAACCAAATCATATCCCTTAATTATTTGAAACTATCATATACCCCTTTTGTTTAAAGCCTTACTTAGCCGAATTCGACCAATACTCTGTTCAAGAACGATACTTCTCCATTTTAACAATCGGGCAACAAACGACTCAAATCATCACCGAAGCGAGTCCGTGTCATTTGGTATTAGAGCTAGCTAAAATCGAGGAGTACGGACGTTCGTGAAGTTGCCGGGGTAAGTATTTAAAAAAAAATCAAAAAAAATTGTAACACCCCAAACCCGGCTTGGAAGTTCGGCTCGAATCTGGCGTGTCACATTGAAGTGTTTTTCAAAAACCATGGTTCCATTAAAAACCTTTCTTAATAATTAAAAACTTATACCCTTTTTAAACCTTGTTAGAAAACCTCAGCTGAATAACATTCTTAACAACTTTCTAAAAACCTTGGCAGTTGCGGAAGCTTAATTTAAAACCAATTGCGGATATGTGATGTTTTGAACAACAGTAGCTGCTTTGGAAAACTGTGTTCTAATACTAGCAATTATAACAACAATAAATAAAATTCCAAATTTGAAATCTAGAAAATTACAACGGCTTTACTACAACCCACATAAAAACATTTAAAAGTAATAATCAAAACTATAACATAAACAGTGGTGTGGCTTCCTCCGAGCCCCTCGCAGCTCCGATCCGTATAAGGCTGGAAATTACCTGAAAGGTTAATAAACGGAGTGAGTTTACAAAAACTCAGTGTGAGATCCCCTACTGTATAAAAGGAACAGTCAGTCATATAAAAGAATTAAAAGTCTAGCCCCAGCCCTACTTACAGTTTCAGTATCAATTGGGCCTTAGCCTATTATAACAGACAGTACCAGATAGGCTTTAGCCCATTACAGAATAAGAAGCATTATCAGAACTAGAATCAAAATGAGAATCAGAATCAAACCACAGAATCAAATTCAGAATGAAGCCCATAGGCCCATAACAGATACAGAACAGATATTTCATATATGCAGAAAACCCAACCCATGTCTAGCCGTATACACCCCCGTACCAACCTTACACCATGTGGGGAGACAACTCGACCCACCCATCCGCTACACGCCACAGAATTTGCAGCATGGCTGCCAGAACTGATATTGTGACAGAGTCACTAGATACAGATATTGTGGCAGAGCCACCAGAATTAGATAATGTGGCAAAGCCACTTAACAGAATAAGTGGCACAAAGCCATCGATAACGGGTCTATAATCGGCACGAAGCCCACAATAACGGCACACAGCCTTCGATAACATGATCGGCACTCAGCCATTGATAACGGGTCTATAATCGGCACGAAGCCTATAATATCGATACGAAGCCCACAATAATGGCACACAGCCTTTTGTAACATGATCGGCACTCAGCCATTGAAAACGGGTCTATAATCAGCACGAAGCCTACAATAACGGCACACAGCCTTCGGTAACATGATCGGCACTCAGCCATCGATCGGTCAACAGATATTGTGACAAAGTCACAGATCTGAATATTGTGGCGAGCCACCGAACGAATATTTGTGGCATAGTCACTGGAACGCTTCCTCCATCAATATAACCCATATCCCATGCAACAGATATACATGTCATGGCAAACAACATACAGAATCAGAATATCATGCCCATATTTGAATCAAACAATCACAGTCAAGTCATTCATATCACTAACATATATTCACCATCAAATCTGTCAACCACACAGTCCAAGTCAGTCACTTGCCCACAAGGGCAAAACAGTCATTTAACACCGTAGGGGCAAAATGGTAATTTTACCCTACAAGGGGATCTCGGTAATTCTACCCTACAAGGGTATTTCAGTAATTCTACCCTATAAGGGTATTTCGGTAATTCTACCTTATAGAGGTATTTTAGTAATTCTACCCTACAGGGGTATTTCGGTAATTCTACCTTATAGGGGTATTTTAGTAATTCTACCCTACAGGGGTATTTCGGTATTTCTACCCTACAAGGGTATTTCGGTAATTCTACCCTACAAGTGTATTTCGGTAATTCTACCCTATAGTGGTATTTTAGTAATCTACCCTACAAGGGTATTTCAATAATTTTACAAATCGAGGGTATTTCAATAATTTTGCAAATTAAGGGTATTTCGGTAATTTTACAAATTGAGGGTATTTCAGTAATTTTACAATCGTCGGTATTTCAATAATTTTATAAACCGGGGGTACTTTGGTAATTTTACAACTGGGGGTATTTCAGTAATTTTAGTAAACTAAAGTATTCTAAACAGGGATAACAATACGAATGGGCCTAAAGCCCTCCTCATTAAATGGGCCCTGCGCTCGTGTGGCCCTTTTAGCCCAAATCTAGCCACAGATATGAGATTCACCTAGCCTAGTCTAATATTTACTACACAATCAAACAACTTATCCAATTGGGCTCGTAGGCCCATTGGGCCCACATGGCCCCTTTCGGCCCATCGCGGCCCGAAGTAGTCATCCTATAGCTAGAGTAGTGAGAAATACACACCTGATAGGAGACTGGAGTTAATCCGCGCTCCGAGCACTCTTAGCCGACGCCCAACCCAAACGAGCACGCCATAAAGCAAAAGGGATCAGCCAAGAAAGGTACCTTTACTCTCCCCATGGTTCTCTCTATTTAAAGCCGACAGCATCCACTCTTAGGTTAGCTTCCGATGTGGGATCCCTCCATCATCGAGTTTAAATTCAACACCAACTCTTGCCGCCTTTGTTAGCAAAATAAATGCTCTTTGATTGCCATGAGTTTCGAACCCTAGACCTCCTTGCCAACTCTATGACACCACCTTCCTGCCTCTTATGTGGCGCTACTTTGCCACTAGACCACAAGGCTTTTTGTGGCACAATTTCCCCACCAATATTCTTAAGGCCTACCTACTACACCCAGGGTTTGATTCACCTTAAACCAAAATTTTTGCTAGAGTCCAGATTTGAACCCAAGACTTCTCCAACACTTCTCAGTACACTTAACCACTAAAACAAGCCTTCATCAACGAAATTTACATGCACAAAAAAAAATTATAAGCTGCCTTCAACCGCTCCCATGCTCAAGGCCCAAAACTTCTAGGCCCAAATTCGGGGTGTTACAAAAATATTCGTGAATTGATTGTACAAGTGTTGAATGTATTTGTATTGAAAAAAACACAAAAGAGTTATGAAATTGAAAAAAATTTAGAGATAAAAAAATGCTTGAAAAGTGTTCATAAGTTACCCGATCTTCAAAACTGT
This sequence comes from Gossypium arboreum, assembly GCF_025698485.1. NCBI lineage: Eukaryota > Viridiplantae > Streptophyta > Magnoliopsida > Malvales > Malvaceae > Gossypium > Gossypium arboreum. Next base: position 69,919,587 of record NC_069075.1, read on the forward strand.
TTCTCCATCAAATTCAAACCCAAATGCCACTTTTTATTTTCTTTCAGCCTACCAAAACTAATACCATCAACCATCACAACCTTTTTGAAGCCGACCCTTAGGCTTGCTTATAAGTATAATCGAGTCTTCTACGAACTTTGAGAGGCGATGGACTTTTCCAAGTACTTGAGCATGTCAATGACAACACACTTATAAATTAGACCTTCTCAGGGAATACAATGTGAATGCAAACTTTAATATGTCCGATCTATCTCTTTTTTATGTAGATTCAGATTTGAGGACAAATCCTTTTGAAAGGGGGGAATGATGTGATTTCGAGCACCAACACAAAGCCAAATTGTAACATCCTGAAGTAAGGCCTAGTGTAATATCCTGATTTTAGGCCTAGTCAGAATAGTGGTTTCGTGACCACAAAATCTGAGATAGAAATAATTATTTTATGATTATTTTAAGGTCTATGATATGATTGCATGATTGTGTGAAAATTTCGTGAAGAAATTTTATGCATAAAGTGCTTAATTTGAAATTTGGGACTAAATTGAATAAATTGCAAAACTTGTGTTCTAGAAGTATTTTGCATAAAATTGAATTAGATTATTAATTAGAGGTCCTTAAAGAGTAATTTTACCAATTTCTATGTCTATGGACAAAAATTGGACATGGATGGAATTTTTGGAAAGTTTAGTAGTAAGGGTATTTTGGTCATTTAGGGGTAAAATGAATTAAAATACAAAATTAAAAGCCAATTTTGCTCATCTTCAACCCCATGGCCGAATATAGCAAGGAGAAACCATGGCTAGGGTTTTTCAAGCTTCCAAGCTCGATTGTAAGTCCGTTCTAGCCTCGTTTTTAATGATTTTTACGTTTTTAGAGTCCTGATAGCTCGATTTAGCTTATGCTAGCAATAATTTAACCTAGGGTTTATATTTGGAAAAATACCCATATGTGAAATTTGTGTATTTTGGTGTTTTATGATAGAATATGAGGTTTTAAATTATGTTAGACAACTTGTGCTACTCGATTTTAAGTGAAAACAAGCAAAAGGGCTTAATCGGTAAAAATACCTAATAGTCATAAGTACATGTTAGAGTGAGAATTTGATGTTGCCATAGAAGGGAAAAATGATCAGCATGTCATAAAACATAAGAAAATAGGCTGAAGTTTAATTTACGAGCTTTGGGACAAAAGTGTAAATATGCAAAAGTTTAGGGGCAAAATTGTAATTTTTCCAAAATATGATTTTGGGTCAATTTGAATAATGTGAGTCCTAATTAGACTATATTTTAAATGATAGAGTAAGGAAAACTGAAATTCAGGCTAAAATGGGAAAAATACCAAGTTGTGGACGAAATGGTAAAAATAGCCATTTTCGCATACGAGGTAAGTTCATATGTAAATGTTGGTAACATAGTTATTATTTTAAATGTTTTAATGTTTTTTAAATGATATGATAATTATTATGAAATATTATACTTGTGATAATTGTTTGATAATATGTCAAATTATGTGATATACTTGGAAAATGTGAAATACTACCGAGTATCGGTATCGGCATTCCGTAGAAGATGGTTGAGACACATGATTCGGAAAAAGGTCCCGTTGAACCTTAGGAATGGATTAGGATACAAGTGACATGTCACTGGGATATTTGGGCATCCGAACTCGTTGAGTTGAGTCCGAGTTCACTTATGGATGCGAGCATCCGAACTCGTTGAGTTGAGTCCGAGTTCGTGAGATGTAACTAGGCATCCGAGCTCATTGAGTTGAGTCCGAGTTCACTTATGGATGCGAAAGCCCGAGCTCGTTGAGTTGAGTCTGAGTTCACTTATGGGCGGGTTACATGGTAGCTTGGCTACATATGTGGCACTTATGTGCAAACTTTCCATGTATCCGAATTATATTCCGATGTGTTCAACGGGTAAAGTTCTACTGAAATGGAGGAATACTCAAGATGAAAGGGACGTATTGGTAAGTGTTGTGAAATGGGTACTTTGAACAGGTATGTACTTAACCCTCGGGTTGAAAACTCGATATAACAACAATATGGTAAGATGATAAATGAAAATGTGATATGAATGTCTCGGTGATGATTATGCAAATGATGTTTTATGTTTGCGTATATAGTTGTGTTACTTGCTATTTGCATGTGAGCTTACTAAGCATTTATGCTTACTCCCTCCTTTTCATTCCTTGTAGTGTTGACAAGCCAATCGGAAACGGTCGGAGGCACGCTCACACTATCCGTATACCATCTTGGCATAATAGCTTGTATATTTTGAGTATGGCATGTATAGCATTATAATCATTTTGTATATATGGTCTTATGATATGGTTATTAAGTGGTATGGAAATAGAAATGCTTGGTAATGATTAGCCATTGGAATGGCTAATCATGATCATATTTGGTATTATGTATGTCAAATTGCTAGCTAATCCATGGAAACCATGAAATAGGTAAAATTTACCATAAAATAGATTCAGATAGCAGCAGTGACGTGAGTTTGAAAAATCACTAAAAATAGTAGAAATGGAATTAAATAATGAATAAGTTATGGAATCGAAGCTTGATGAGCCTATTTTCATATGGAATAAGTGAAATAGGTATATGAGCTATATTTTATGAGATGTTTAAATTTTTGTGAAACAGGGCCAGAGCGATTTCTGGATCCCCTGTTCTGACTTTGGAAATTCACCATAAATTTTACAAAGATAATTAGAAGCCACGCTTTATATGTACAGATTCCTTATTGAGTCTAATTTTATTAGAGACAAACGGCATAGTCATTGAAGCTCTGTACAGGGAGATATCTGATTCGTAATACACAGAGGTCAGAGTAGTCGAACCCTGAAACAGGGGAGAATTTAACTAATAAACTGTACTAATTGGCCTGACCAAAAATTCTAGAAAAATATTAGTAGATAGATATATGAGTCTAGTTTCAGGAAAAATTTACGGAATTGGATTTCGAGTTTCGAAACTCGAGATATGATTTTTAAAGCGACTGTGATGCAGTTAGCCAGCTTTTCTAGAAATTTTAAAATGAATTGTATGAGCTGTTTAAGTAATGAATTAAGTCCGTTAACACCTCGTGTTCGACTTCGGAAACGGTCTCAGATATGGGGCGTTACACCTAGTCAGAATAGTGGTTTTGGGACCACAAATCCGACAGTAAAATATTTGTTTTATGATTATTATGAATTATAGGATATGAAAATAAGCATGTGTTAAAGTTTCATGAAGAAATTCTAAGTATAATGTGTCCAATTGGAAATTAGGGACCAAATTGAATAAATTGCAAAACTTGAGTTCTAGAAGCAATTTGCATGAATTTGCTTTGAATTATAAATTAGAAGGTCTTAAATAGTAATTTGCCCAATTTCTAAGTTTTTGGACAAAAATGGGCATGCATAGATAAATTTGGAAGTTTTGTAAGGAAGGGTATTTTGGTCATTTGGTAATAAACTTAATAAAAAGGGAATAAGAAAGCCAAAATCAACCATATTCTTCCCCATAACTGTCGAAATTCCTAGAGCTCCATAAGATAGGGTTTTCAACATTTCAAGCTCAATAGTAAGTGCTCCTTAGCCCCATTTTTAATGCTCTTTGTAATTTTGAGATCCTCGTGACATGCTCTATCCATTTCTACCGATATCTCAAGCTAGGGTTCATGTTTGGAAATTTACCCATGCTTGAGATGCTTGTGTTTTGATGATTTATGGAGGAATATGAGAGTTTAAAGGATGGTAAACAACTTTTACTGGTTAGGTTTTCATAAAAATGGCTTAAAGGGACCATTTTGTGAAAAGGTATAAAATATGTGGTAGAAATGTGAAATAGAGGAAATTATAAGCTGGTATGGGCTTAAGATACATTCGGCTAGCATGGGTAACCAAGAAATTTCATGCATTCCATTATACGAGCCTAGGGACTAATTTGTAAAAATATGAAATATTGGGGGCAAAATGGTCATTTTGCTCGGGGGTAAAATTTAGGTATGAAATGAATAGTATGAGGTATTAATAATTTATTTATAGTATGAGGTATTAATAATTTATTTTTACTGATATAGACTCCGAGGAACGAATTCCGGAGGTCGACCGTGGAAAATGAAAGGTTTTGGAAAAACCGAAATACGAAATCGAAGCAATTACAAAGTAAGTTCGTGTAACTCGAAAAAAACTTTAAATATACTTGAAACTGCATATTCTTAAATGTATGTTAATTTAGATATTGATTGCATGACAATCCATGAAATGTGGTAGTGTAAAATAAAAAAATAAAAAAAGAAGATGACAACTATCCCGGTTGAATGAAAAAGGGAGATTCGATGGGTAAATTCTTGTTTACATGATATGAGATCTTGCACGTGCTGCAAAAAGAGATTTAGCCTGGACGGGTAATCTGACGATCTCATTATAGTAAGGATCCAACTTAGACAGGTGTTCCTTAAGTGATCGAACCTCCCGATGATTATATATGCATTATGTATTTAGCCCGGATGGGTAACACGATTAAGGACTGAAATTAGCCTAGACGGGCATTTCAGAGCTGAACGTTTTGGAGTAATTGTCGTTGTAAGGGATTTAGCCTAGAATGGTAATCCCGATAATACTCCTTGAATTTATGTTATAAGGGATTTAACCTGGACTGGTAGTCCCGCCGTAAGAGTGAGGTTCATGGGAGTGTATATTTAAAATGGTCACTAGCAAGACTTGATGGTAAAAGAAATTCCCATCGAGATTTTCGAGAAATTTAGCGGGACTGAAGTAAGTCATGAGAATGGAAATGTGTGAGTTGATGAGCTCACCAAGATTAATGCTATATCGCTTAAGAGGAAACTAACTTGATGATTGAGTGTATGTGATAGGGAATTTATACTATGCATGTTTGGATGAGTATCTTTTATGGTTGTATGCAAAAATAACCGGTAAGTTTAACTTCTTGTTATCCGAACTTACTAGGCATGTTAATGCTTACCCCCTTTCTTTTCCCTGTCTTATAGAGCTCGCGGACTCGTGAAGATTGGAAGACGATTGGAAGACGATTGGAGTATTGTCAACACTATCAGCTTATCTTGCTTTGGTATATAGATTCTTTTACTTTGTTACAATGGCATGTATAGGTTTTTGGTTATTTTGTTATATGTGTCATTGATTAACCAATGTAAGGGTTTGAATGATATACTTATTCCTTTTGTATATGGCCATAAGACATGGCTCATTTTGATGTAGGTTGTAACCTACTATTGTGCATGTTGGTCTTTAAATGTTCATGAGATAGTTAAATATGGTATATCATGAATGGACATAGGGAATGTGGCCAAATCACTCGGAGATGGCTAGGTCATTATTGGCAATAAGTTATAAAATGTGCCAAGTCTAAATGTGTTTGATGATATGGTAATCCTTAATACAAAGAGGATAATCTAGCATGTATAAAACCAATGAGATAAGGTTAACATGAAATAGACCATTGAAGGTAGTCATTGGGCATATTTAGGTTGTTAAATACCATAGAAGTTCATAGATGTGAGTGGATGTTGAGGGTGTCTATTGGCTTGGATTGTAACCTCCAAAAAGGTCCACACGGGTAGACACACGGGTGTGTGTCTAGGCCGTGTGTGACACACGGTCAGTTTCATGGGCGTGTGGTACGGTTGTGTGTCCCTTGCACCTAAAATTTTTAGGTCAATATGCATGGTAGTAAACACACGGGCAGAGACACGGCCATGTGTCTCAACCATGTAGTGGACATGGCCTAAGCACATGGGTGTATGCCTCAAAATGAAGGATGACGTCATAAACAAAATGTTTGGGTTTTTGGACACGGGGCGTGTCTAGGCCGTGTGAGGGACACTGGCCAGGGACATGGGCGTGTGCTTGGCCGTGTGAAAACCCCTGTAGGTTCGAAATGAAAAAAATTCAAATAATTCAACACGGGCGAGGGACATGGGCGTGACCCTAAGCACACGAGCGTGTGCTTTGCCTCCACATGGGCGTGTGAAGCATAACCCTAGGAATTTTACTAAAATTTTCGATTTTAATGTATGTTTTGGACATAGTAGTCCAACATAGGGACACTATGATGTTGTTTGATCGGTTTTAAATTAGGATGAAATTTTATAATCCGTATTTTTTCGAAATGTCTGAGTGTGTGTCCGGTAACACTTCGTATTTTGTCCCAGTCTCGAGTACAGATTAGAGGTGTTACATAAATTCTGGTAGGTTGATGAATGATTTTAATGGGCCAAATCATCAAGTCCAACTATGCACGAAACGTCCAAAGCATTACCTGATCCTTTGCAAATGCCAATTGGGCCAATTACAAGGGCCCAATCCAAGCAGGGTGAAGTGGCTAACAAAGACTACCATGGCGACAACAAAGAAGTTTTCATCTCTTTTCCTTCTATTGTCCCTTATTGTTTCATCTTTATCTTTCTCCTTCTCTTTATTTCTAAAAAAGCCTCCATTTCATTTTTTGCGATTATCCCAATTTCTCCAATCTAGAACCAGCGACAATCAACACCAATGCGATCACTCAATTTGACCCATCTACAGTCGGCGATTCTTTGTGCGATTAGTCCAATGGGAACCCATGACCCAAGCACAAGATTTGATAAGTATGACAGTAGCTGCAAAGAAATATTTAAAGGATGGGATTGCACTTTATAGACAAAGTCTTAGAAACTCAATTAAACTTAATCTCTATTTTTTGAGCTTTATTATTTAAAAGTGATATGATCTTTGCATTATCTTCATATGAAACTTTTAAATATATAGTAGTTTAAAATTATAAAAATTACCAAATAACATTAATATTATTAAATAAAATATATTAAAATATTTTGCTTAGAATGGAAGCATTACGTTTCAAATAACATAAATGGTAATAATCATTTACCATTACTTTCAAAATTATTTTTAAAATAATCATTTACGTTTCAAATTCAAATTTTAAAATATATTAATAATTTTCATTATTTATTTTATTTTATTTAATTATAGATAATTAAAAATTTTAGAAAACGAAAAAATGGTTGGGCCACTTATCTCTAACTTATATTATATATGATTGGTCCACCACCGCAGTTCTCATAATCTCCCAATGCGGCCATTGCCCTTTTTTTGTTTGAAAAAAAAAATAACAGTGAATATATATAAATAACAAAACCCGCACCGCTTTAAAAGGTATTGCTTTTCTTCTCCAGCAATTCACCGTCCTTAATATATATAAGAAAAAAGAACCCCACAGATAAGAAAACCTAATATCCCAAAGCCCAAATCAAAGCCAACACCTTTCGAGTAGAATCCCATCAAATTTCTCATCAACCAAACAGAAATCTCATCCCCCTACAACCCCGCTTCTCTTTCCAAATTAGATAGAAAGAAGGTGAGGGATTAACATTGATAGAGGTAGAAAGAGAGTTCTTCTTTGATCTTGCGAAGGATGTCTGCGGCAGTGTGCGGGAGCAAGAGATCGTTCTTCGAGGATATCCCGTCATCGCCATCGGCTTCTGTCTCTAAGAAGCTCCGGCGCTGCTCGCCTTCATCTCCTTCTTCTGTTCGTTTTGCTCCGCCGCCTTCTCTCCTTGATCACCTCCAAGCTCTCTTCCCTCATATGGACCCCGAGGTATATGGATTATTTTTTATTTATTTATATTCCTAGATTACGTTAATTTGATGCAGAAATGTAAGTTTATTTGATATTACCAATTGCTTCTAGTTATTCTCTATTATATTTAATAACAAAGCTGTAATGTTTCTAGATTCCTTTCTTTGGTTATTCTGCTTGGACGCTGAGATTTGAAAGTAGGGATAAAAGAACGATATTTTAAACCTATGTTGGGTTGCATATCCATTTGATTCATTGGATTTATCCTGCAAGCAAAATGCATATTGTAATTATTTTTTTATGTTGGGTGAAGCGCTTAAACTCTTAGCGTAAAATTCATTTAAAAGAAGTTGATATTGCGGTAAAGTCTAACAAGTGCAATTGTGTGGATTGAAGCCAGGAATGCGGCCAGCCCAACCAGTTTTGTGAATGTACAAAAATTTGTGTATATGAGATTTGCTTGTTTTAGTTGGTTGAGTTCTAAAATTTTCCAAAACGTTAAATCAGTTTGTGAATTTACAAAGTATTTGTGTTGAGTATATAAGACTGCTTGTTTTAGTTGGTTAAGGTTTATCTTTTTGTCTTCTAAACTCGAGGCTTAGCTTTTAAAGTGTTTGCTTCTACTAATCTGTTGCTGAGCAAGAGATTATGGTTGGTTGTTGAATTGTGGTCCATTTGTTTCTTCTATGAACATTTAACAATTTATTCCTTTCAGCTTCTGGAGAGAGCACTACTTGAATGTGGCAACAATATAGACACTGCTATCAAGAGGCTTCAGGAACTTCACTTAGCAGCTGCAGATGCTACAGGGGAAAAGATGGGTCCTGTTGAGGAACTGGGTACAACTGCTGAGCAGGGTATCCCTCTTTCTTGCGATTTTGATTTTTTTGTAATTTAGCATCGCTATTATAGTTTACAATCAATCTGTATTTTGTTTAGTTGTTATTTTTTCTATCAAGAGTTTTACTTGGCTTCTAATGTATTTTTGATAGATGGTTGATCATGCAGAACTGTTTCTATGACAAACCGACAGAGTTTTAGTGTCAATCACCGTATTGCATTAAGTTGTTGCTATTCAACTCTAGCCTGTGTTGTTAGTCCTTAAAATAGTTATATGACTAATGGTTAAATCTAAGTACTGAGTTACATGGGAGTAAAACATATAGGGCTTCTAAGAGTCTGTAAACTGTAAGATTTGCAATTAGTTAGAAGATTCCTTTCACCACTAGTTCCCTGTTCTTCTTTCAGTACTTGTACAAATCAGTAAAAATTGATTTTTGAAAGAGAGAAAGAAGTGATAAATTTCTTTTAGATTTTAGTCCTGTTCAATATCCTAGTCCTTAGCTATATGCGCCCAAAGATATATTGTGGTTAATCAATTTCAATAGAAAATTTTCTGTAGAACAATTTATATATTTAACTTTTAACAAATTGTAGCCTGCTGCCACCAAAGTAATCATTTTATATTTAATTGTTGTGCTATGTGTAATGGGGCATCTGCTTTAAGATGGGTAGTTCTTACTCCTTAAGGCAAGGGAAACTCATGTATGTAGTCGAAATTGCAGGTACAGTAACCAACAATGGAGAAGCTGCTGATACTACTGCTCAGATTCCATCGGCCCCTGAAACTCTGCCTGTTGATGGTGCAGAATGGGTGGACTTGTTTGTGGGGGAGATGATGGGTGCTTCAAGTGTGGATGATGCCAAAGCCCGTGCCTCTAAACTGCTGGAGGTTCTGGAGAAGTCCATTAGTGAAAACATTGCTAAGGAGGCAGCACAAAGTTTTCATAAGGTATGTATCTCTTAACTCCTCTAGGTCCTGTAGAAAGCTGCTTTCGGGTATATGATAGGCTCTCATGTCATGGGACGAACCAGGTTTGGGCTGAGACTAGGCATGTGGTCTCAAGAACAAGTTCACTTGCCCAGCCCTAATTTCTAGTCTCAAATCATGCCCAATCCTGGCCCTGTACAAAAACACAAAACCAAGGCCCATAACAATTTTCCCAAGCAGAAAATAAACTGGTAACTGAACTGAAATCTGGAAATAAAGCAAAGTCTTATATAAACTAAAGTTTTCATCTCTAAATATTTCTACGGAAGGGGTTAAAAGTTGGTTATTGTGGAAGTTGAGAGACAAAGCCAAGAGTATAAAACCGGTCTAGGGGATGACTGAACTAAGTTACTTTCGTATTTGATTCCGAGTTAAAGTGTCTTAGTGATTTTGAGACGTGAAATCAAAGACAATGGTTTGAAGTATGGTTTCAGAACTGGAAGTTGGAAGTTTGATGCGAGGAGCTGTGCTGTTGAGGTTTGAAGCAGATGATATGATAGATATTGATTCCAGAATTCCCAATTTCAAATACTATAAGGACACTGTTGTTTTGGCTTTTTGGGTGTGCAGTTGCAAAATTTGATAGTTGTGTCGAATTTTGGCTTTTGGTTTTCGACATATCTGTGAAATTGAACATGGGTTTCAATATTTATGTTATCTGTTGTGTTGCTTAATAGTTGGTAAACATCACCTTGTTGATTTGATTGTAATTTGTTGTTAGGAGAATATGATGTTGAAGGAACAGATTCAAGTGTTGATTCAAGAAAACACGGTTCTAAAACGTGCTGTGGCTATCCAGCATGAACGCCAAAAGGAGTACCAGGACAAAAACAATGAGTTGGAACACTTGAAGCAGCTGGTTTCTCAGTATCAGGATCAGTTGCGGACTCTAGAGGTGAGAAATCACAATCATTTTACAGCTTGATTTTCTATCTCCAAAAAAAATGTTGTAAATGATGATGATGAACATTAATGATTTTTGAGATAGTAAGAAAAAAAAAAAAAACAGAAGCATAAATTTGTCATAATATTAACTATTAACGGCGAATCTATCATGTGTTTTTGTAGGTAAATAACTATGCCTTAACGATGCATTTGAGGCAGGCACAGCAAAGCAATTCCATCCCTGGGCGTTTCCACCCAGATATTTTCTAGAAGTAAAGATGCAACCAAGTAAACATGGAAGCATAGCGATGGAATGTCTAGTTTTATGATCATAGAATTACTTAGCAATAGTGATATACTGACAATGTTTTTTAATCTGTTTGCCTTTTCTTATGTACAATTTCTGATATTGATCGTATATACAGAAATATGATGTGTTCAACAATTATCAGATTTATATTTCTATTTCAAAGTGAATCTATTTCATTTCTACCACGCCACATTGAAATGGAATAGGATTAAAATAAATGGAATAGGAATAAAATGGAATAGGTTTAAAATAGAATAAAGTTATAATCAGTAATTTAATTATTTGGTTGAATTTAATAAAATAGAATTATAATTTTATTTGTGTTTGGTTGGGGGTGTAGGAATATATTATAGCCCAAATTGGTGGGCTTACTACTAAAATCATGTTTGGTTGGTTGGTTGTAAAGGTTTATTATATCTGCTTTGGAAATGGTTTTATTACGTGAAATTTTCCCTCATCACTAGATAGCAATTCAACGTTGATAAAACTTTTCTTTTTATTTTTCCATTTTTAATTTTTACCCCTATTTTTTTTGAAACCATGCTCTCTACTCGCTTGCTTGTTTGCTTTTTTCTGTTGCTGGGTTCTAAATTTACTGCAATTGAAAGCTAAACCAAAGTTTGTAACTCTCTTTTGCTCTCATACTGCGTTAATGTTACTAAAATTATTGTTGATTTTTTTTCCTTCTAGTTTTTGTAACTCTCTTTTGCTTATTTTTTCCCATGTTTTCTTCTATTTTTTTCTGCTTCAGATTTGATTTTGAGTGGTTATTTTCGTTCTTTATCATGTTAGTTTGGTTGCTTTACTTTGATGGGTTTGTGTTATTAATTTTTATTGATTTATGTATTTTAATTAGCAAAGTTTCGAGTAGAGTTCTACTTTTTGTCCATATTAGAATTTTTAAGGCTTTCTATGGCTGCAACTTTCTTGGTTTATTGGTTTGCAACTTTCTATATTTTCATTCTTGATTTTTATATTTTTTTGGTTTATTGGTCTACGGAAAAAGAGGGAATTGGGTCTACAACAATGAGGTTAATTTAATGGTTGCTTTTTGTTTAGTTGTAGTTTAAGTATACTTTTAAGTTTTATTTGTAATTTTCATCTACAGCATTTAAATTTAACCTTAAAATCCTAGAATTGTTCATCAGTTAACTGCCCAGTAATAAAAAAGAAAAAGAGTTGAAAAAAAAAAACATGATAGTTGTAAATTGGGGTGCGATTAGTAAAGGATACCTTTTCTTGCCTGAAAAATGATTGACACGATCGGATGGTGAGAATGTGGTGAGAGTAATTTCGATGTCACAAAGGTTAGAAAGCTCATAAGCTCTCTTGATTAGTCCATTTCTACGTTTCCATTGTAACAACCCGATTTTAGCTAAATCGGAATAGTGGTTTCGAAACTATAAATTCGAGGTCATAAAAATGTTTATAGCATGTGGAATATGTATGTGTGAAAGTTTCGTGAAATAATTTTAGTGTTTGAGTGCTTAATTTGACGAAAGGACTTAATCGCGTAAAATGTAAAAGTAGCATGCTACAAGTTAAAAATGCCAAATTACTATGGTTTGTTAAATGTGAGGTCCTTATGTTGTAATTAGTCCATTGATAGTGGAGCCTTGAATTATGTGAATTATAATATTATAATTAATGGTTAAAATAGTAATTTGGTTATTAAGTTAATATTGTTAAAATTCTTTCATCTTTTATCATTCCTAGTTGAAAATAACAAAGAAGAAGTTAAAATAGGGCTTTGATATTTAGCACTTGTGTGGCTTAATGAAGGTATGTATTTTGCTCAGTTTTTGATAATTTCTACATTTTTGTGGTCTTTGTTTCGTGTTCTAGCTAGCCCATGCCTCAATTTTTGAAAGTGTTGATGATTTTGAAAGTTTCTATTGATGAATTCATGTGTTTTTAGATGTTTGATGATGAAATATGAAAGCTTGGTGTTTGATATACCTGTTTTGTAAAGTGATTTTGAGTAAAAATGCATATTAGGGATTAAATTGAGAAAAGTAAAAATTGAGGGGTTAAATTTTGAAATAAACGAAAAATATAGGCTTATTGAATTTGACTAAGCATGGGTCTTATTGAATTTTTTGAATTTGGTGTATTTTTGAAATAGGGACTAAATTGTAAGAAATGTAAAAGTTTAGGGCCAAAGTGTAAAGTGGCTTAAATATGTGTTTGTGGATGAAATTGATTGAGTTGATCAAGAAGGAGGAATTTGGATCTAGATCGGGAAAAACTAAAGTTGTCGACTAAATGATTCGATTCGTCGTTTTAGTATCCGTGGTAAGTTTGTACGTGTTAAACATTGTTACAATTATGTTTTAATGCTGTATTAATTGCATAAATTGTATAAATGAGACTAAAGTTGTGTACGACGATAAATCGACTATGTTTGGCACTTAGTGTTTGTTTCGAGATAGCTTCGGTTATATATAGCACTTAGTGTGCATATCGAAATAACTTCGGTTATATATGGCACTTAGTGTGTAAGATCGAGATAGCTTCGGCTGTGAAAGGCACTTAGTGTGCAAGATTATAATAACTTCGTTTATGTTTTGGCACTTAGTGTGCGAGATATCGAGTATCCGACAGTATCATGTAATGGTATGAGTTTGATATGAATTTGTACAGGTATGTACATATAAAGCATAAAATCCAAATAGAAGAAGTTATGAACTTATTCGTAGACACTTGAGTAAGTATGAGGAAAGTTTGTTGGTTACCATGATTTAGACATTAATTAGTTAAATTGATGATTTGTATATTATGAATTGTTGAGTAAATTTAGTACGAACTTACTAAGCTTTAGAGCTTACTTCGTTTGTTCTTCTGTGTTTTATAGTGATTCTAAAGCTAGCTCAGACTTGGGGATCGTCGGGAATCGTCATCACACTATCGATCATTTTATTGGTACTTTTGAAGCTTTATATATATGGTATATGGCATGTATAGGCTAGTGCCATATTGGTCTGTTTTGAGTTATGATATTAGCCATGAGATTTGGCTTGTAAATGTTGGTATGTATGGCCATTTAAGTTGGCTTGAATTGTGTTTGGTAAGTGTTATATATGTGATGTATATAATACCTTATGTGTTGGCTTGTTTGGTATGTTTATGTGTTGGTTATTATGGATAGTTGTAAGTTGGTGTATTAATGTTTAAGGAATGGTATATTATGGAGATAATGAATTGGTATGTTTTGAGTAGTTGAATTGGTGGTGGATAGATGGCATGATATATATATATATGGAATAGCATATTGTTGGGTTGCTTATGTAACACCCCGTACCCGAGACCGTTGCCGGAGCCGAACACGAGGTGTTAACGGACTTAATTCATTAATTAAACAGCTCATACAATTCATTTTAAAATTTCCAGACAAGCTGGCTAACTGCATCACAGTCGTTTTAAAAATCATATCTCGAGTTACGAAACTCAAAATCCAATTCCGTAAATTTTTCCTGAAACTAGACTCATATATATATCTACTAATTTTTTTCTAGAATTTTTGGTTGGGCCAATTAGTACAGTTTATTAGTTAAAGTCTCCCCTGTTTCAGGGTTCAACTACTCTGACCTCAGTGTATTACGAATCAGATATCTCCCTGTACAGAGCTTCAATGACTATGCCGTTTATCTCTAATAAAACTAGACTCAATAAGGAATCTGTACATATAAAGCATGACTTCTAATTATCTTTGTAAAATTTATGGTGAATTTCCAAAGTCAGAACAGGGATCCAGAAATCGCTCTGGCCCTGTTTCACAAAAATTTAAACATCTCATAAAATATAGCTCATATACCTGTTTCGCTTATTCCATATGAAAATAGACTCATCAAGCTTCGATTCCATAACTTATTCATTATTTAATTCCATTTCTACTATTTTTAGTGATTTTCAAACTCACGTCACTGCTGCTGTCTGAATCTATTTTATGGTAAATTTTACCTATTTCATGCTTTCCATGGATTAGCTAGCAATTTGACATACATAATACCAAATATGATCATGATTAGCCATTCCAATGGCTAATCATTATAAGCATTTCTATTTTCATACCACTCAATAACCATATCATAAGACCATATATACAAAATGATTATAATGCTATACATGCCATACTCAAAATATACAAGCCATTATGTCAAGATGGTATACGGATAGTGTGAGCGTGCCTCCGACCGTTTCCGATTTCGAGCTGGCTTGTCAACACTACAAGGAATGAAAAGGAGGAGTAAGCATAAATGCTTAGTAAGCTCACATGCAAATAGCAAGTAACATAACCATATAAGCAAACATAAAACATCATTTGCATAATCATCACCAAGACATTCATATCACCTTTTCATTTATCATCTTACCATATTGTTGTTATATAGAGTTTTCAACCCGAGGGTTAAGTACATACCTGTTCAAAGTATCCATTTCACAACACTTACCAATACGTCCCTTTCATCTTGAGTATTCCTCCATTTGAGTAGAACTTTACCCGTTGAACACATCGAATATAATTCGGATACATGGAAAGTTTGCACATAAGTGCCACATATGTAGCCAAGCTACCATGTAACCCGCCCATAAGCGAACTCGGACTCAACTCAACGAGCTCGGGCGTTCGCATCCATAAGTGAACTCGGACTCAACTCAACGAGTTCGGATGCCTAGTTACATCTCTCGAACTCGGACTCAACTCAACGAGTTCGGACATTCGCATCCATAAGTGAACTCGGACTCAACTCAACGAGTTCGGATGCCCAAACATCCTAGTGACATGTCACTTGTATCCTAATCCTTTCCTAAGGTTCAACGGACCTTTTTCCCAATTATCGTCTCAACCATCTCCTACGGAATGTCGATACCGATACTCGGTAGTATTTCACATTTCATTTTCCAAGTATATCACATAATTTGACATATTATCAAACAATTGTCACAAGTATGATATTTCATAATAATTATCATATCATTTAAATAACATAAAAACATTTAAAATAATAACTATGTTACCAACATTTACATATGAACTTACCTCGTATGCGAAAATGGCTATTTTACCATTTCAGTCCACAACTTGGTATTTTCCCCATTTTAGCCAATTTCAGTTTTCCTTGCTCTATCATTTAAAATATAGTCTAATTAGGACTCACATTATTCAAATTGACCCAAAATCATATTTTGGAAAAATTACAATTTTGCCCTAAACTTTTGCATATTTACACTTTTTCCCCAAAGCTCGTAAATTAAAATTCAGCCTATTTTCTTATGTTTTATGACATGCTGATCATTTTTCCCTTCTATGGCAACATCAAATTCTCACTCTAACATGTACTTATGACTATTAGGTATTTTTACCGATTAAGCCCTTTTGCTCGTTTTCACTTAAAACCGAGTAGCACAAGTTGTCTAACATAATTTAAAACCTCATATTCTATCATAAAACACCAAAATACACAAATTTCACCTATGGGTATTTTTCCAAATATAAACCCTAGGTTAAATTATTGCTAGCATAAGCTAAATCGAGCTCTAGGGACTCCAAAAGCGTAAAATCATTAAAAGCGAGGGTAGAACGGACTTACAATCGAGCTTGGAAGCTTGAAAAACCCTAGCCATGGTTTCTCCTTGCTATATTCGGCCATGGGGTTGAAGATGAGCAAAATTGGCTTTAATTTTGTATTTTAATTCATTTTACCCTAAATGACCAAAATGCCCTTACTACTAAACTTTCCAAAAATTCCATCCATGTCCAATTTTGTCCATAGACTTAGAAATTGGTAAAATTACTCTTTAAGGACCTCTAATTAATAATCTAATTCAATTTTATGCAAAATACTTCTAGAACACAAGTTTTGCAATTTATTCAATTTAGTCCCAAATTTCAAATTAAGCACTTTATGCATAAAATTTCTTCACGAAATTTTCACACAATCATGCAATCATATCATAGACCTTAAAATAATCATAAAATAATTATTTATATCTCGGATTTTGTGGTCACGAAACCACTATTCCGACTAGGCCCAAAATCGAGGATATTACAACTCTCCCCTTGAGGATTTTCGTCCCGAAAATCTTACCGAAAAGTGGTCTTCACTTTTAATCTCATATTTGGTGTCAAGAACTTGCACTTAGACTGTACCTCCAATACATCTCTTCAATTTCTCATATGATCTAAAAGCTTACAGTCTCAACTCTCAACTGTTCTTAAATTTTCAATCCTTCTTAATTTCCCATGATATCATGACATAAAACACGGATCTCAACTTGATTTAATGGAGACCGAATTCCAAGAAATCCGACAATTAAAGAGACACGAAATTCCATGAATCGATGAGTAGGAATTCATTCAATGAGATGTGATTTATAGATCTCGCCAAACATTTAACAATAGGATACATCACATTTTCCTCTTTCCGCCATAGAAATAATTCGATATGGCCTCAAGAATAATCCTTCTCATTTCCATCCCAATATCAACATTGACAGGGATAATTTTGATAGATCCCAATGCTCGGCTTTAACCCCTTTAACAACTCCGATTTTATGTAACATCAGATGCTCTAAACTATCACATTACCTCACTGTCTTGAAACACATCACAATTCATACAACAATACATTCTTGAAAGTCGAAAGTCTTTGCTCAATGTAGACTAGTCTAGTTCAGACGCTTCGGTTACCAATATTCTCATCTATCCGAACTCTGTCAACATGTAATAAACTTTTCAGCTTTCACAAGATGGAAACCTTATCATTCGTAGTGACTTAAACTAATATCCAACTCTTTTCTAATAAATATAGACTTCTCGTTCAAACTATTTACTCTTTGATCTGTACAAAATGAAATTCTATTATCAAACTTGGGAAAAATAATCCTGACATAATTGTCACATGAAATCTTTCAAATAAATAATTTACCATACCGACTAAAACTCGCGCTTTTATCACCTATGCCTTTCTTGATGTCAAATCCTTACGAAATTAGAAAAATCCCAATACTAAAATCACCACATTACCAAGATCAAATTAGAAGTATAGTCATATTTGACATGATTATCACGAGTGAAGAACGTACTTCGAACATGAGTCGTAATTGACAAATTATGGAACAAAGATAACAAGAAAACCGAATAAAGAAATCCAAGATAGAGAAACCCGAATAAAGAAATCCGAATAAAGAGATCCGGGATAAAGAAACCCAAGATACGATACTATGGGAGAATCGAAAACCAAATTCATAGAGAAAATACAGAATACTACGATAATTCTTCAAAGAAAGAAAGTCCAAAAGAAAACATTATTTAATCCCACTGAAATCAAATATAACAAGATCAATATATCTTCCCATACATATATATTAGATGAAGCATCAAGTAGAAGAAGCAGAATCATAATATCATACGTATTCTCTCATCAATTCTTATCAGACGAAATGAAATAGAATACCCGATGAAATAGAGCAATATAAATTATAAACTAGTCAGACTACCAATGCTTTCATCCAACACCGGAATTAGAAGACATTCCCATATAACAAGAATTTCTTCAGAAGATCAATAGCCATAGAAATATTTTTGAGAACAAGTAAACACATAGAACATCTCAAAAGAGACTGCTAAATCTGTCCAGTCATAACTGTCACACTCAGATAGTTCACATTTCAATTATCATTTCCCCAACTAGTTCTGCGTCACAAATTTCATATTAAACCATTCACTAAAGAAGGCCGATTCTGAATAAATTTCGATTTACACTTTTCTCGACCTTGCACTGAGTAATTCGGTTTACAAAGGAGAATTCCTTTTCTAATCGGGACGGTGCATAACTCCAATAATTTTTACGTCAATCCGATACTTTCTTGGCTCGACTTTACTTATCAGCTCATTTTCAATCTCTAATCATACTTATAATTATTCTATCCTTTGAACTCTTTGGGTTCTCAACGAAAACTTATTCAATACAAATCTCATGAAATTCCATTATAAGTACCACTTTGGTAAGGGGAGGGTTGTAGGACCTCGACTCGACTTTCTTATACATACACATATGACACAACTTCCATCATCATAGTAACATCATCAAAATCATGTCATTCATTCATGTTGGCTTACACCAATTTTCCTATTGTCCCATTTAGACAATATACTTATGCATACATTCTATGTTTTCTAGACGACTTTACTTATCCATTCATTTAATTAAATTAATTCATGCTCATGACATTATATAAGGCCAAACAAACATAGATATTTGCATCACAATCACAACTTTCATTTCGTGCATCATCATGTACATATCATTACAATCATATAATTCAGGTCCAACAATTTAACATAGATAAGTTCATTTCATTATAATCCTTTACCTCATAAAATTATATACCATTAACATTCATCAACATTCGACATCCAATCAAGACAAGGACATTTTCATTCAGTATCATAATATTATGACCTTTATTCATACCTCTACTACTTTCTATTTATTCCGTTCATCTTATCAAGTAAGCCACATACACTACATCATATGAGCATTAAGCAAATATGAATATTTATCACAACATGAACTTTCATCTCACATATTATCACATATGTATCATAAACCTTTATTCATACTTTTCTGAACCGAGACTTATCATAATCATAATTTTACTCAAATATCTTCACATAACATTGAACATGGTCGGCACAGCTCGGTTGGAGAGTACCCTGTCTAAATAAGACGGTACTTATACGCGTCGGAAGACATCACACTATCACAGATCAGTGGCATGTATAGCTAAACTTTTACACATGCTAGGTTAGTCCGAGAACCGACTAAACCTGCTCTGATACCACTAAATGTAACACCCGTGCCGAGACCATTTCGAGTCGAACACAAGGTGTTAACGGACTTAATTCATTAATTAAACAGCTCATACAATTCATTTTAAAATTTCCAAACAAGCTGGCTAACTGCATCACAGTCGTTTTAAAAATCATATCTCGAGTTACGAAACTCGAAATCCAATTCCGTAAATTTTTCCTGAAACTAGACTCATATATATATCTACTAATTTTTTCTAGAATTTTGGTTGGGCCAATTAGTACAGTTTATTAGTTAAAGTCTCCCTGTTTCAGGGTTCAACTACTCTGACCTCAGTGTATTACGAATCAGATATCTCCCTGTACAGAGATTCAATGACTATGTAGTTTATCTCTAATAAAACTAGACTCAATAAGGAATCTGCACATATAAAGCATGACTTCTAATTATCTTTGTAAAATTTATGGTGAATTTCCAAAGTCAGAACAGGGGATCCAGAAATCGCTCTGGCCCTATTTCACAAAAATTTAAACATCTCATAAAATATAGCTCATATACCTGTTTCGCTTATTCCATATGAAAATAGACTCATCAAGCTTCGATTCCATAACTTATTCATTATTTAATTCCATTTCTACTATTTTTAGTGATTTTTCAAACTCACGTCACTGCTGCTGTCTGAATCTATTTTATGGTAAATTTTACCTATTTCATGCTTTCCATGGATTAGCTAGCAATTTGACATACATAATACCAAATATGATCATGATTAGCCATTCCAATGGCTAATCATTACCAAGCATTTCTATTTTCATACCACTCAATAACCATATCATAAGACCATATATACAAAATGATTATAATGCTATACATGCCATACTCAAAATATACAAGCCATTATGTCAAGATGGTATACGGATAGTGTGGCGTGCCTCCGACCGTTTCCGATTTCGAGCTGGCTTGTCAACACTACAAGGAATGAAAAGGAGGAGTAAGCATAAATGCTTAGTAAGCTCACATGCAAATAGCAAGTAACATAACCATATAAGCAAACATAAAACATCATTTGCATAATCATCACCAAGACATTCATATCACCTTTTCATTTATCATCTTACCATATTGTTGTTATATAGAGTTTTCAACCCGAGGGTTAAGTACATACCTGTTCAAAGTATCCATTTCACAACACTTACCAATACGTCCCTTTCATCTTGAGTATTCCTCCATTTGAGTAGAACTTTACCCGTTGAACACATCGGAATATAATTCGGATACATGGAAAGTTTGCACATAAGTGCCACATATGTAGCCAAGCTACCATGTAACCCGCCCATAAGCGAACTCGGACTCAACTCAACGAGCTCGGGCGTTCGCATCCATAAGTGAACTCGGACTCAACTCAACGAGTTCGGATGCCTAGTTACATCTCTCGAACTCGGACTCAACTCAACGAGTTCGGACATTCGCATCCATAAGTGAACTCGGACTCAACTCAACGAGTTCGGATGCCCAAACATCCTAGTGACATGTCACTTGTATCCTAATCCTTTCCTAAGGTTCAACGGGACCTTTTTTCCCAATTATGCGTCTCAACCATCTCCTACGGAATGTCGATACCGATACTCGGTAGTATTTCACATTTCATTTTCCAAGTATATCACATAATTTGACATATTATCAAACAATTGTCACAAGTATGATATTTCATAATAATTATCATATCATTTAAATAACATAAAAACATTTAAAATAATAACTATGTTACCAACATTTACATATGAACTTACCTCGTATGCGAAAATGGCTATTTTTACCATTTCGTCCACAACTTGGTATTTTCCCATTTTAGCCCAATTTCAGTTTTCCTTGCTCTATCATTTAAAATATAGTCTAATTAGGACTCACATTATTCAAATTGACCCAAAATCATATTTTGGAAAAATTACAATTTGCCCCTAAACTTTTGCATATTTACACTTTTGCCCCAAAGCTCGTAAATTAAAATTCAGCCTATTTTCTTATGTTTTATGACATGCTGATCATTTTTCCTTCTATGGCAACATCAAATTCTCACTCTAACATGTACTTATGACTATTAGGTATTTTTACCGATTAAGCCCTTTTGCTCGTTTTCACTTAAAACCGAGTAGCACAAGTTGTCTAACATAATTTAAAACCTCATATTCTATCATAAAACACCAAAATACACAAATTTCACCTATGGGTATTTTTCCAAATATAAACCCTAGGTTAAATTATTGCTAGCATAAGCTAAATCGAGCTAGGGACTCCAAAACGTAAAAATCATTAAAAACGAGGGTAGAACGGACTTACAATCGAGCTTGGAAGCTTGAAAAACTCTAGCCATGGTTTCTCCTTGCTATATTCGGCCATGGGGTTGAAGATGAGCAAAATTGGCTTTTAATTTTGTATTTTAATTCATTTTACCTAAATGACCAAAATGCCCTTACTACTAAACTTTCCAAAATTCCATCCATGTCCAATTTTTGTCCATAGACTTAGAAATTGGTAAAATTACTCTTTAAGGACCTCTAATTAATAATCTAATTCAATTTTATGCAAAATACTTCTAGAACACAAGTTTTGCAATTTATTCAATTTAGTCCCAAATTTCAAATTAAGCACTTTATGCATAAAATTTCTTCACGAAATTTTCACACAATCATGAAATCATATCATAGACCTTAAAATAATCATAAAATAATTATTTATATCTCGGATTTTGTGGTCACGAAACCACTATTCCGACTAGGCCCAAAATCAGGATATTACAGCTTAAATATGTATTGAATTGGTACCATTTTGGTTGCTATGGTGCATGAGAGAAGGGTGGAAAATTGGCTTTACAAATGACCTATTTTATCCACACGGGGCGTGTGTCTCAGCCGTGTGCGACACATGATCATGCTACAAGGCCGTGTGTCCTCGGGGTACCCTTTCAAATTAAGTCAGTATACCCTACAGGTTTGCAACGACCTAGACACACAGGCATGTCTACTAGCCATGTGTGCCACACGGGCTGGCACATGGGCATGTGGCCGGCCGTGTGACCCAAGTCAGTAACCCCGCTAGTTTTCCCACGGCCATGGCATACGGGCGTGTCTCAGTCGTGTGGTGCAAGTCAGTATGTATGCCCTGTTTTCATACGGCCTGTGACATGGGCATGTTTGGTGGCCGTGTGAGGCACACGGCCTGTTTACATAGGCGTGTGACCTTTAAATATAAGAAAATTTTATAAGTTTTTTTTAAAGTTTGTAAATGTTATCGGTTTAGTCCCAAACCACTTCAAAGGATGTTTTATGGTCTCGTAGAGCCTTATATGGGATAATGTGAATGAAATTTGATTATGAATGTATAAATGTATGATTTATGTTGTGGTTGATCGATAAAGCCTCGTAATCCTATTTCGGCGACGGATATGGGTTATGAGTGTTACATCCATATATAGCATATAAAGTTGACTGGTTTATTTTCTCAGGATTATTTTGATCCTTTACCAACACTTATATAGCATATAAGTCTCGTAATATGTGCCTGATTAAAAAAATAAAGGTAATAAAAGACAAAAAAGATTGTGGATAATATTCTATGCTTGCAAAATGGTTTATGGTGTGTGCATTTTAGTCAGCATAAATTAAAATAAAATGCATAGATTTGTGAGGAAGAGATGCTAATAGCACATGACCTGTTTCCTTATGCTGCTTTACTCAATCCCAAAATTTCCATTTCATTTTTTCATTCCCCACAAGTGTTTGACACTCTCCCTTTTTTGCACATTTTTGTTTGATTTAACATTAATCACTTGTTTTTCATTACAAAAACCCATCCTCTATAACTATTACATCCAATTGCTTCTTTAATGCTTTTGGGAAGCTCAAAACTCTACTTTTGGACCTAATAATCATAGGGACCAAAACTTGAGCATACTCCCAATTTACTCTATTAAATCATTCTTGATCTTTTTAATTTGAAGTTTAACACGACCCATAACAGATGGGAAAAGAGAAGAAATGAGCAGTATGTTTAGTTTTGGTATAGGGAATTGTAAGATACTTTGATTAATATTTTGTAAGAATATCAATAGATGCAGTGGTAAGATACTTTGATGTTTATAATGAGGAATTACTTTGATTCTTCTACATTTTTAGGAATTACTTTGATTTTTGTAATGAGGAATTACTTGTTTAGTTGTAAAATGCTACTTTGATATTTAGTGGGTGCTTTAAAGTATTTTAAGTAATTCCAAAGTATACATTAGTATTTTTTTTGATTGCTTGGTGATTAAATGATGAACAATTCTAGGATTTTAAGGTTAAATCTAAATATTGTAGAGAAAATTGGAATGATGAAACTTCAAAATATTGTTAAATTTTTCATCTCTTCATATTCTTCTTTTATGTTTTAAATGTTGTAGATTAAGAACACTTTTGAAACTATCTTGGAGCTAGATTCTATGTAACGCCCCGAATTTGGGCCTAAAAGTATTGGGCCTTGAGTATGGGTCCGTAAGGAGGTTTTATATAAGTATTTAATTGTGCAAGGAAATGACACAATTAAATGTCTACTTTGGTGGTTAATGGCTCTAAGAAGTGTTGGAGAAATCTTGGGTTCAAACCTAGGATTTAGAAAAAATTTTGGTTTTAAGTGAATAAAACCCTGGGTGCTTGGATGAAGGCCTTTTAAATTATTGTGTTTAATAAATGTCACAAGGAAGCATGTGGTCTAGTGGTTGTGGCGTCATTAAGGTTGAAAGTAGTCCCACATCGGGAAGCTAACATGAGAATTGGCGAGAGGCTGGCTTTAAATAGAACGAACAAGATGAGTTGGTGATCACTGGTTTTAGGAGGGATTATTTCATACCTACTAAACCAAAGTTGGTGATCGTGGACTTTGACGCTTTCTCATAAAAAGGTGTGTATTCACACCCTTCTTTGTTGGAAGCCGGCAAAACCTGAAAAGTCAAAACTTCGACATTTGGGGCCTCACAAGCGTGTGATCGCTCATGGGGTAAATTGAGCCCACGAAACGTGGGCGTACGTTAAGGAAGGCCACCATGAACGATCTCATTGGCCTGGGATGCAATGAGCCCATAGGCCCATGGGCCTGCATGGGTAAACTTCACTGCTAAGTGGGATGTAGATAGACTTGTCATGTCGCGCACACGACTTAGGTAGTTCTGGGCCACGTTGGGCCGTGTGGGCCATATGGGCTCGTGGGCCTTACACGGATTAAATCTGCAATTTGTGATAGTTATTGGACTGGGCTATGTAGGTCACATAGCCGTATCTAAATTTGGGCTAAATGGGCCACAATAGGGTGTGGGCCCACTTGGGCCGAGTAATGGGCTTTAGGCCCATTTTCTCTGTTATGTCTTTTTAGGTTACTTAAGTCACTCGAGGCAACAGTGGACCTTCTGTCGGGTCGTTAAGACCCCAGTTTGTAAAATTATCGAAATACCCTTGTAGTGTAAAATGACCGTAATACCCTTGTATGGTAGAATGACATTTATGCCCTTATGTTCCGTATGACTGATGTGCCTATGATTTAGATATATGATTGTACTGAGTATGACTTTGAATGCACGTAATATTTATGACATGACATATTGCATGGGGTTGGGTTATTATGGACGGAGGAAGTGTACGACCTGTAGCCGTACAGTACAAGGCTTTCAGCCTTTCTGTGATACTTATGGCTTATAGCTGCTCTGTTAACTGGCAGCGTTGCTGCGATATTTACGGCCTTTAGCCGTTCTGTCTACAGCATTGAGCCGTTCTGTTGACTTAGTGCCGCAACCAGTGCTAAGCTTGAAGTGTTGGCTGGGTAGGTCGATTTTATCCCCACATGGTGTGTTGGTTGGACTGGGCTGAGAATCTGTTTGCATATCTACATCTGATACTGATTCTGTATTGGACTTAGGCCCACCTGATTCTGTTAATGGGCTAAGGCCCATTTATACTATTTTGTTGACTGGCTCAGACCTAGTCTGTTTCTACATACCGTATATCTGACTCTTTGTTTTTTTAAGGATTACACACTAAGTTTTGGCAAACTCACCCTTTCTGGCTAACTGTGCAGGTAATACCCAGCCTTAGATGATTTGGAGCTGCGAGGGACTCGGAGGTGGCCACACGATTGCACTGGATCTGGAACGTGACTTTATTTATTTTAAATTTCATATTGGGTTTTGGATTATGTAATAAAGCCATTATGGGTTTAAGTTTTAATTGGGCTTTTGATTTCTTATATTGAACTGCTAGTCCAGGAAAATTCTAATTTTCAAATTATTCACAGTTTTTTAAAGGACACGAGCTTTAAACAACAAAGTTTTCAAAAGAGATTCCGCGATTTAAGTTGAATTAATATTCCAGAGACAAATATTTTGGCAAATGTTTGTGATGAGATGATTTGCTTACCTAGTACAAAAAGCATTAATTTTATAAATAAAATTTTAACAGCAACTCAATTCTTGAACGACGCTTTCATACAACACGCTAGATTCAGCCATAACGTCTAGGTCGAGTTTGGGGTGTTACATTTAGTGGTGTCAGAGTCAAGTTGCAAAACTCGGCTGTGGAATGGGTTTCCAAAAAATTGAATTTCAAAAAGTTATTTCCACATGTGCGATATGCTTGAGATATTTCTTCTAAAAAGTGTGGCACACCGAGTCTCCGGTGCTGAATCTGTAAGTTTCTGAAACTATTGTTTGTTTTCATTGAAAAGTAGTAGATGAAAAAACACTGTGATTTCTTTAGATATTAAACTGTGTTGCTACACTTGAATTTAGAGTTTGTATTTATTCTGTGTGTGTTCTGGAAATGGTATGCATGTGATATTTATCTGCTCCGATGGATAGATAGTTTGGTGTGTGCTTCTATTGTTAGGATCAGAGTGCGTAGTGAGAGCACTGTGTGGTAGTCTAGGATGTGCGACTATTCTAATAGTTGGAAATTTCAAAGATGAAATTTCTTTAAGGGGGTAGAATTGTAACGCCTCGAATTTGGGCTTAGAAGTATTGGGCCTTGAGTATGGGTCCGTAAGGAGATTGTATATAAGTATTTAATTGTGCAAGGAAATGACACAATTAAATGTCTGCTTTGGTGGTTAATGGCTCTGAAATGTGTTGGAAAAATCATGGGTTCAAACCTGGGCTTTAGCAAAAATTTTGGTTTTAAGTTAATAAAACCCTGGGTGCTTGGATGAAGGCCTTTTAAATTATTATGTTAAATAAATGTCACAAGGAAGCATGTGGTCTAGTGGTTGTGGCGTCATTAGGGTTGCAAGGGAGCCAGGGTTCAAGTCTTTGCTCTTGCAATTTATTTTGGTTTTTCTTTTAAAGGAACCTGGACTTTGGCCTATAGACCTTATAGTTAATTGAGGCTAAAATGGTGGCACAAAGAGCCTTTGGTAGAGTGGCAAGGTGGCGTGTTGTGTAGCTGTGAGGTCTAAGGTTCAAGTCTTGGGATGTGCAATGGAGTATTTATTTTGCTGTTTTAGCTATGTAGGAGGTGGAGTTGGACTGGAAGTCTCGGTTGAAGTGGTCATAAAAAAATAACGAATTTTCCTAATGGTTGAAAGTAATCCCACATCATTGGTTTTAGGAGGGATTATTTCATACCTGCTTAACCAAAGTTGGTGATCGTGGACTTTGACAAGTTTCTGATAAACAGGTGTGTATTCACGCCCTTCTTTGTTGGAAGTCGGCAAATGTTGAAAAGTCAAAACTTTAAAATTTGGGGCCTCATGAGCGTGTGATCGCTCGTAGGATATTTCGAGCCCACGAAACGTGGGCGTACGTCGAGGAAGGCCACCATGAGCGATCTCATGGGCCTGGGCCGTATTGGGCCCAATGGGCTCATGGGCCCGAGTGGGTAAACTTCACTTCTAAGTGGGACGTAGATAGATTGTCACGTCGCACACACGACTTAGGTAGTTCGGGCCATGTTGGGCCTAGATGGGTCGTGTGGGCCCAATGGGCTCGTAGGCCCTACACGGATTAAATTTGAAATTTGCGCTAGTTATTGGATAGGGCTATGTAGGTCACATAGCTGTATCTAAATTTGGACTAAATGGGCCATACGAGGGTGTGGGCCCACTTAGGCCGAGTAATGGGCTTTAGGCCTATTTGCACCGTTATGGCTATTTAGGTTACTTAAGTCACTCGAGGCAACGGTGGACCTTCTTTCGGGTTGTTAAGACCCCGGTTTGTAAAATCATTGAAATACCCTTGTAGTGTAAAATGACCGTAATACCCCTGTATGGTAGAATGACGATTATGCCTTTATGTTCTGTAAGACTGATGTGCCTATGATTTACATATATGATTGTTCTGAGTATGACTTTGCATGCATGTAATATTTATGACATGACATATTGCACGGGGTTGGGTTATTATAGACGGAGGAAGTGTACGGCCTGTAGCCGTTTTGTACAAGGCTTTCAACCTTTCTGTAATACTTATGGCTTATAGCCGTTCTGTTAACTGGCAGTGTTACTGCGATATTTACAGCCTTTAGTCGTTCTATCTATAGCATTGAGTTGTTCTGTTGACTTAATGCCGCAACTGGTGCTAAGCTTTGTCTGTTGGCTGGGTGGGTCGATTTTATCCCTACATGGTGTGTTGGTTGGACTGGGGTGGGAATCTGTCTACATATCTGCATCTGATACTGATTCTATATTGGGCTTAGGCCCACCTGATTTTGTTAATGGGCTAAGGCCCACCTGATACTATTTTTGTGATGGGCTCAGGCCTAGTCTGTTTCTGCATATCGTATATCTGACTGTTTGTTTTTTTAGGGATTACACACTGAGTTTTCGCAAACTCACCCTTTCTGCCTAACTGTGCAGGTAATACCTAGCTTTACACGATTTTGAGCCATGAGGGACTCGGAGGTGGCCATACGATTGCAGTGGATCTGGAATGTGACTTTATTTATTTTAAATTTCATATTGGGTTTTGGAGTATGTAATAAGGCCATTGTGGGTTTAAGTTTTAATTGGGCTTTTGATTTCTTATATTGAACTGCTAGTCTTGGAAAATTTGAGTTTTCAAATTATTCAAGATTTTTTTAAAAGACATGAGTTTTAAACAAGAAAGTTTTCAAAAGAGCTTCCTCGATTTAAGTTGAATTAATATTCCAGAGACAAATATTTTGGCAAACGTTTGTGACGAGATGATTTGCTTACTTTGTATAGAAGGTATTAATTTTATAAATAAACTTTTAATGGTAACTCAATTCTTGAACAACGCTTTGATGCAACACGCCAGATTCGACCATAACGTCTAGGCCGGGTTTGGGGTGTTACATTTAGTGGTATCAGAGTCAACCTGCAAAACTCGACTGTGGAATGGGTTTCCAAAAAATTGAATTTCAAAAAGTTATTTCCATATGTGCAATATGCTTGAGATATTTCTTCTAAAAAGTGTGGTACACCGAGTCTCTAACGCCGAATCCGTAAGTTTCTAAAACTATTGTTTGTTTTCATTGAAAAGTAGTAGATGGAAAAACACTGTGATTTCTTTAGATATTAAACTGTGTTGCTACACTTGAATTTAGAGTTTGTATTTATTTTGTGTGTGTTTTGGAAATGGTATGCATGTGATATTTATCCGCTCCGATGGATAGATAGTTTGGTGCATGCTTCTATTGTTAGGATGTGCGACTATTCTAATAGTTGGAAATTTCAAAGATGAAATTTCTTTAACGGGGTAGAATTGTAGCGCCCCGAATTTGGGCCTAGAAGTATTGGGCCTTGAGTATGGGTCCGTAAGGAATTGTATATAAGTATTTAATTGTGCAAGGAAATGACACAATTAAATGTCTACTTTGGTGGTTAATGGCTCTGAAATGTGTTGGAAAAATCATGGGTTCAAACCTGGGCTTTAGCAAAAATTTTGGTTTTAAGTGAATAAAACCCTGGGTGCTTGGATGAAGGCCTTTTAAATTATTGTGTTAAATAAATGTCACAAGGAAGCATGTGGTCTAGTGGTTGTGGCGTATTTAGGGTTGCAAGGGAGCCAGGGCTCAAGTCTTGGCTCTTGCAATTTATTTTTATTTTTCTTTTAAAGGAACCTGGACTTTGGCCTATAGACCTTATAGTTAATTGAGGCTAAAATGGTGACACAAAGAGCCTGTGGTGAAGTGGCAAGGTGGCATGTTGTATAACTGTGAGGTCTAAGGTTCAAGTCTTGAGATGTCCAATGGAGTATTTATTTTGCTGTTTGAGCTGTGGAGGAGGTGGAGTTGGACTGGAACTTTGTGGTTGAAGTGGTCATAAAAAAATAAGGAATTTTCCTAATGGTTGAAAGTAATCCCTCATTGGGAAGCTAACATGAGAATTGGCAAGAAGCTGGCTTTAAATAGTGCGAACAAGATGAGTTGGTGATCACTAGTTTTAGGAGGGATTATTTCATACCTGCTTAACCAAAGTTGGTGATCGTGGACTTTGACGCGTTCTCGTAAACAGGTGTGTATTCACGCCCTTCTTTGTTGGAAGTCGACAAAAGCCGAAACTTTGACATTTTCGGCCTCACGAGCGTGTGATCGCTCGTGGGGTAAATCGAGCCCACGAAACGTAGGCATACGTCGAGGAAGGCCACCATGAGCGATCTCATGGGCCTAGGCTACAATGGGCCGTATGGGCCCATGGGCCTATGTGGGTAAACTTCACTGATAAGTGGGACGTAGATAGACTTGTAATGTTGCGGAGACGATTTAGGTAGTTCTGGGCCACGTTGGCCTAAATGGACCGTGTGGGCCCAATGGGCTCGTGAGCCCGACGCGGATTAAATCTGCAATTTGTGATAGTTATTGGACTGGGCTATGTAGGTCATATAGCCCTATCTATATTTGGGCTAAATGGGCCACAATAGGGTGTGGGCCCACTTGGGCTGAGTAATGGGCTTTAAGCCCATTTGCTCCGTTATGTCTTTTTAGGTTACTTAAGTCACTCGAGGCAACAGTGGACCTTCTGTCGGGTAGTTAAGACCCCAGTTTGTAAAATTACCGAAATACCCTTGTAGTGTAAAATGATTGTAATACCCTTGTATGGTAGAATGACATTTATGCCCTTATGTTCCGTATGACTAATGTGCCTATGATTTACATATATGATTGTACTGAGTATGAATTTGCATGCACGTAATATTTATGACATTATATATTGCATGGGGTTGGGTTATTATGGACGGAGGAAGTGTACGGCCTGTAGTCGTTCTGTACAAGGCTTTTAGCCTTTCTGTGATACTTATGGCTATAGCCGTCCTGCTGGCAGCGTTGCTACGGTATTTATGGCCTTTAGCTATTCTGTCTACGGTATTGAGCCATTCTGTTGACTTAGTGCCGCAACCGGTGCTAAGCTAGGTGTGTTGGCTGGGTGGGTCGTGTTTATCCTTACATGGTGTGTTGCTTGGTGGGTGGTGTGTTGGTTGGACTAGGCTGGGAATCTGTCTGCATATCTGCATCTGATACTGATTCTGTATTGGGCTTAGGTCCACTTGATTCTGTTAATGGGCTAAGGCCTACATGATACTATTTTTGTGATGGGCTTAGGCCAGTTTGTTTCTACATACTGTATATCTGGTTGTTTGTTTTTTAGGGATTACACACTGAGTTTTCGCAAACTCACCCTTTCTGCTTAATTATGTAGGTAATACCTAGCCTTAGACGATTTGGAGCCGCGAGGGACTCGGAGGTGGCCACACAATTGTAGTGGATCTGCAACTTGACTTTATTTATTTTAAATTTCATATTGGGTTTTGGATTATGTAATAAGGCCATTGTGGGTTTAAGTTTTAATTGGGCTTTTGATTTCTTATATTGAACTGCTAGTCTAGGAAAATTTGAGTTTTCAAATTATTCACAGTTTTTTTAAAGAACACAAGCTTTAAACAACAATGTTTTCAAAAGAGCTTCCGTGATTTAAGTTGAATTAATATTCCAGAGACAAATATTTTGGCAAATATTTGTGACGAGATGATTTGCTAACCCCGTACAAATGGTTTTAATTTTAAAAATAAACTTTTAATGACAACTCGATTCTTGAACGACGCTTTGATGCAACATGCTAGATTCGGCCATAACGTCTAGGCCGGGTTTAGGGTGTTACATTCTACAATACTCTGTCTGCTTAATTTTTGGTGAGTTTTTAGGGGGCTTTGTTTTTACTCTTTAAAATTCTTTTAGAATATTCACTGCAGAAGTAGTGAAAAAGATCTTGATGTATTGATTTATGTGAAAATATGGTTGGCGAAAGGAAATGTGATTCTTTAATTTTCACGAACATGTTTGGCCTTTTTTTTTGTTGTTGTTGTTTTCCAGGTACTTTCTTGGCAATGGTAGCCATTGATTTAGCAATAGACTTGAAGATTTGGTATTTGCCGAGTCTTTTTCTGTGCAATGAGTAGTTTAGATTCAACTTGATTGATATTTGGACTACTTATAAAATATTTCATTCACTGCAGTTTTTAATAACTGAATTTTTTTTTCGAGATTTACGGTTTTCCTTCTCAACAATGCTATCTTTAAAGTAGAAGTATAATGCACATTACAATTGCACCTAACTCTTATTAATAAATTCAATTCAATCCCTATTTTTTTTTGTAGAAAATTCAATCCCCTTTTTAATCCTTATTTGTGACACTTATGTCACATTTCTAGCTTTGTATATTTTACAAGTTGAGACATAACATCAATTTCATTATTTAAAATTTTTTCTATTATTTAAATTTTATTTTATCTATATTATAATTATAATTATTTTTATTTTGATGTATATAAATATTTTTATTTTAAAATATTATTTTATAATATCTATAATTGATTAGAATATTTCTTAAATAATACATACTCACACATCCTTCATGATTTTTATTTTATTTTGGATATACATATAGCACAACAATTTGACAACGTTGAATACCATAAAATAACATACAATTATACCATGATGAACATAAAATCTAGGGTTAATTCACACATATCATATTAATTTTTAAATATTAATATATTTGATAATTTTATATCATATTTCCACAATTTAAAATATATATATATATATATATATATAGCATCTATTCATGGATTTCCAACTCTATAATAGAGACTTAATTGAGTAATTGGTGTATAACCAGTAGAGTAATCATGGTTCAAATTGGCATTGTTGAGTCTTTTAATTTAGTTATTAAAAACTATAGTGAAGGAAATATGTTATAAATAGTCCAAAATCAAACAAGTTGAATATAAATAGTTTAATTTACTTATTAGGAAATATGTAGCTATAGTTGTCCATGGCTTCACATTATTGCTAAGCTAATGATTATGGTGCTTTTTATTACTATTTGCTAAAACTATATGTGATTGTTAAAGGAGAATTGAATTTATTAGCTTGTTAGACTAAAATGAAAGACCTTAGATTTATAATGCATAATATAATACATCAAAGTAGTGAATTAGTTATTCTTTTTAGCTTTACGTTGTGTGCTTTGGAGATATATGCATCACATTCTGTTTTGAGATTAATTTATAATGTTATTTGAAGATATCTAACACTTTAACATATTGCACTAATGGCTCGTTTGCCTTTAGTAGTACAAAGTGAGAGGTGAAAAAGAATTGG
Source organism: Gossypium arboreum (assembly GCF_025698485.1). Classification (NCBI taxonomy): domain Eukaryota; kingdom Viridiplantae; phylum Streptophyta; class Magnoliopsida; order Malvales; family Malvaceae; genus Gossypium; species Gossypium arboreum. Next base: position 69,952,682 of record NC_069075.1, read on the forward strand.
TCTTGCATTAACAGTATGGTTGCAAATGTGTACAATTGCGAGTTGGTTCTTTGTTACATTGGGTGTTGTCTCTAGCCTACATACTTATAGACCAAGGATTAGATCATATATTTTTTTATTTTTATGCACAACGAGATTATGTGAGACTTATGCATGCTAGTGATGAGACCTGTGTTGAACAAGTTAGGATGAATAGAATTTTTTTTAAAAATTATGTGCGATGTTACAAACTTTAGAAGGATTAAAGTTGTCAAGGAACATGCTTGTTGATGAGCAAGTGGCAATGTTTTTACATATCATTTCTCTTCACCTTAAAAATCGAGTTATCAAGCATCACTTTAATAGGTCCAGGGAAACCGTTAACAGATCATTCACAATGTTTTAAATGTTGTCATACGCTTACAAGATGTGTTATTTAAAAAGGCAAAGCCAATTACAACTAATTCTACAAACCTAAGGTGGAAATGGTTCAAGGTATTAGAGTGAGTTACATATATAGCTCGTACATAACTCAATTGATTTAGATTTAAATATAGTATCTTAACTCGAAGTTTTATACATGTGATCTAGAATTGCTTAAGTGCTTTAGATGGAACCCACATCAAGATTAGGGTTTCAAAAGTTGATAAATTTAGATATCGAATGCGAAAAGGTGACATAGCAAAAAATATGTCAGGTGTTTGTACACCTGATATGCATTTTGTTTATGTTCTTCCTGGTTGGGAAGGTTCTATTGCTAATGTACGTGTTCTTCAAGATGCCATTAGTAGGAGACATGAACTAAAAGTTCCTCATTGTAAGGTGCATAATTTAAGGAATTTGAATTAATTTTTAAAATCATACTGTTTTGGGAAAGTTAACAATGATAAATAGTTTTTTTTTTCTTTTTTATAGGTTGTTATTATCTAGTTGATGCTAGTTACACAAAATGTGAGTCATTTCTTGTTCCTTTTCGAGGACAAAGATATCATTTGAATGAGTGGCATCAAGTGCTCCAAAAGAATTTTTCAATATGAAACATGCTTTAGCGCGCAATGTTATTGAAAGATGCTTTGGGTTATTAAAACTTAGATGGGAAACACTTAGGAGTCCATCATTCTATCCTGTGAAGGTGCACAATAGAATTACTATTGCATATTGTTTGCTCCATAATTTTATTCGAACCTTTATGAGTCTCGATCCTATTGAAGTGAAGTTAGGGGAAGGATTACCTAGTAATGTGATTGATGACGATGAACCGAATATCGTAAATACGAAGAATCCACAACCCTCTTGAAGCGGCTCTAATTTTCCCTCCAAGAAAGAAAACTTTGCAAGAAAAAGTTTGAAGATGATCCCCCCAATTTGAAATGATTGTTAAAACTCTTCTAAAAGAAACTCAAGAGAAATTCTTGAAAAGAAAACTTAAAGAGAATTTATTAACTCAAAAGAGAAGTTGAATAATAATGAATTGTTAATTTGTGTACAATGCAAAGGCCTATATATAGGCTAGCTAAATAAATCTAAATAAAACTCTTAAGTATACTTTAACTCTAATTAATCTAAACAAGAAGTAGTTTTAAACTAGACTTTCTTATTGACATAAAACTCTTAAATAACTTAAACTACTTAATAATTATTACAAAATTCGGAATAATAAAATAATAAAATAATAAGAGCTAATAAATACAATATTGGGTTCATATATAATAAAAATTAAGCCTAAAACCTGAATCGAATATGATTTAATCTCGAATTAAAAGCCCAAAACTCGCAATTCCCGTCATAATCACGTCCGGAAATTCTACTTGCACAATCTTTATTAAAATGGTCATAACTTAAGCTCTCGAACTCGAAATCGAGTGATTCAAAGTGTGTTTCGAATCTAAAAGATAGATATTCGAACACCATGTAGACATCTAAGCCCAAAAATGTCAGATCCCATCAAAAAATTCATTGAAATTCTTCTAATTTCCTAAGCTTGAAAATTAGCAACTCCGGTGAATGGAATTTAATAAATTTCACTCCATCCGTGCATGTACCATTCCCCCTTTCCTCAAAAATATTCATCATTGAACCTTGTCTTTGATTGAATCTTGGTTTGATTTGCTTGACCTTTCACATTGTTGTTGGGCCTTGAGGTAGTGTGAGCCCATCATATTCATGGCTCTGAAATGAGGCTTTGAGACTTGGAAAAAGGAGTGAAATGTGGATCAAGGAAAGACATGTTGAGTGAAAAGGGGACTAAGGGAGGAAGGTTGACTTAGAAAGAAGGAAAGAAATCTCCTCCACAAGGCAACAAAGGGTGGACGACTATGGGTGTTTGGCCAATGATTTTATGTAAAAAAAATTAAATAAAAATAAGAGGATGTGGAGAATTGAACATAGGCCTTAGGGGAAATTAATTGATACATGCACGGGTGGGGTGAAATTTATTAAATTCCATTCACTGAACCTGCAAATTTTCAAGTTTGAGAAATTAGCAGACTTGCAATGACTTTTTGGATGGGATCTAGAAATTTATGGGTTGAGATGTCATCATGGAGTTCAAAGATCTATCTCTTACCTTTGGAACACACTTTGAATCACTTAATTTCGAGTTCGGGAGCACAAGTTATGATCATTTTAATAAAGACTACACGAGTAGAATTTCTAGACATGATTATGACGGGAATTACGAGTTTTAGGCTTTTAATTCAGAATAAAATCATAATTGGCCAAATATTGTATTTATCAGCTCTTATTATTTTATTATTCCAAATTTTAATAATTATTAAGTAGTTTAAGTTATTTAAGATTTTTATATCAACAAGAAAGTTTAGTTTAAAACTACTTCTTGTTTAGATTAATTAGAATTCTATTATACTTAAGAGTTTTATTTAGATTTATTTAGCTAGCCTATATATAGGCATTTTCATTGTACACAAATGACACAATTCATTATTATTCAACTTCTCTTTTGAGTTAATAAATTCTCTTTGGGTTTTCTTTTTTTAAGAATTTCTCTTGAGTTTCTTTTAGAAGAGTTTTAACAATCTTTTCAGATTGTGAGGATCATCTTCAAACTTTTTCTTGCCAAGTTTTCTTTCTTGGAGGGAAAATTAGAGCCGTTTGAAGGGGATTGTGGATTCTTCATGTTTCCAAGGCTTCTTAGGACTTCTACATTTCACGTTCTATCTTTCCATTTATCTTCTTTATTAATTCTAATCTTAGATGTCATTATGCTATTTTAATATCTTAGTTATTTATTTTAATTGTTTTATCTGAACTGGATTTGATTGTGTTTCAGGTTTTGTAAAAATCCAAGTTTCTTTCCCAACGTCTAGAGCCCTAAGTCAAATCCGTGACTTAAATAAACTTTACGATCTACTTCCATGTTCATCCACCTCTTTTTTAATCATTTGGTATCAGATTTGGGTGTTTTGGGTGTTTATGGTTAATTTCTAAACTGATTTCCATTGTGAAACAACCTATAAGCAGTTTTTACCCAAAATTTTTTTCGAAAAAAATATTTTTGAATGGGTAAACATTTTTAAATTGATTTAAAATTTTACATATTGATTCTTGGCACTATTTTAGAATATAAAAAAATATTTCCCACAAAGAAAAAGTGATCGAAAAAGTGCAAAATAGGAAAATACGAAAAAAAAATCAAAAAATATTCTATGGGTTGAATTTTGTGCCGAAACTTTCCAAATCATATCTAAATTATTTGAGGAAGCTCCAATTTAAATTTTGTGAATTTTGGAAATTGGGCACACACCTTGAACGAAGTTTGTCAATTTGCTTTGCAATTTTTTGGGTTTAAAAAATTTTCATTGACTCTTAGCCTTATCCAAGTTTCTTTCCAAACGTCTAGAGCCCCAAGTCAAATCTGCAACTTGAACAAGCTTTACAATCTGCCTTCGAGTTCATTTGCCTAATTTTGTATCAGAAGTTTTTGAACTGTGATGAATTGCAAAGGCAAAACCAAGTTTTTGATCCCCGAGTTTTGTGTGTTCAATTTTTGAAAAGGGATCCAGGAAAACATATTGTGTTCATAATTTGTAATGTCTTTGATTTGTTTCATTCCTATGTAGGTGACAACTTGAAGACATACCCTTTTAAAGAGGAAGGGTTTGAAAAGGCTCCAACGATAGGTCGCCCTATAATTGTACGTTCATATAATGAGGGGTGTTGAATTAATCATTCCTCCTTTCAAACTCTGTTTGGTTTTCAGGTCTGCAAAAGTAATTTCCTCAAATCAGCTCTAGAGGAGTGTCCTTTAAAAGGCTGTGAATGAATTAATTTTTTGTGAGAAAAAGGCCCGATTTGAGGACTGATACATGCACGGGAATGATTAAAGTTCAATTAAGTTCATTAAGTGGACCAAACTCCAAGTTACTCATTTCAAGAGAGAATCCAATTGAAATTCTCATCGAGTTTATAACACGTTCTAGATCAAAGAAGTTTAAAAAGAAAATGTGGGCCTGATTCAGAAAGTTTAGGTTGAACATGAGATGTCCAACCCTTATTGAACCCAAAATAACGTCCTAAGTCCATGCAATGTTTTGCATGTGGCTGTTTGTTTAGTTTAATTAATTTTACAGCTTTTAATTATGTCTTGTTTATTATATGCATCTTTAATTAATGTCTTACATTATTAATCTACATCTTTTAATTGTGACATGCACTATGTGTTCTGCATTTAATAAAGTCATGCATTATGTAACTCTCATGTTAGTTAAGTTTGCATCATAAATTATGACATGCATTATGTAACTCCCATGTTAGTTAAACTTTGCATCATTAAATTAAGTCATGCATTAAGTAACTCATTTGTTCATTTAGTTAGCATCTTAGACCATGCATTTAAGCATCCTAGTTGTTAAATATGTTTGAGTTTGTTTATGTAAGTATGTTATTTAATTTGGTTGTTACTTTTTAATGCATAAATTAAAGTGTGTTTATTTTTATTTTAAATAAGGTGATTTAAATTGCATGTTCAATTAATTCATGTGCATGAGTGTTATTAAATATGTTGTTTTTATTAGTGTTTTAAGTTATTATTTAATCCTAAATATCTATTTTGCATGTGACTTTTCATATGATTAAAGTCTCTTTAAAGTTGGATAGTTTCAAAGCTTTTAAAAGAACATTAAGGAGGCTGTTGAAAGGACCAAAAGGGACTCTTCAAGTCTGAACGTTTTTGGAGTCTTAAGTCTTCATCATGGTGCCATTTAAGAGGATGCTACACAAGCTTTTATCATGTGGTTACAAGGGAGTTGAAGGGATATCAATCAAACACATTAAGGATACTTTAAGTCTTCATTAAGGAGAATTGACAAGCCTTTTCAACTACATCAGATTCCAATGAAGAGACATGACTCATTGGCTTCCTTACAAGAGTTAAAAATGAAATTATTGCTTGTAATAACCTTAGTTAAATGTTGAAGATGAAAGGTCCCATATAGGCATTCGAATAGTCAGAATGCTGCCTATAAATAATTTGTGAAAAGAGCCTTTGTTAAAAATAATGAATGCTGAATTGAATTTTTCTGAGTTTTTTGTCAGAATTCTATCTCTTTGTTCTTGGTCTAACTTATTTGGGCTTATCAAGATTCTCCTTGTGGCATCAAACCCATTCTTTTCTAAACTTATCACTTTCATCCTTTCTTTTTTTGTTCTGAAGTGTGGCGTTCTAACATACTACTGGTTCCTATTTCACTAAAGAGTGGGTCACAGTTAACTTCTTTTTCAAAGACTTGTTTGTTATTTCACTATATAGAAATTGGGTCACGATCATTTATATCGTTGGTTCTTTTTTAAATGTTTAATTCTTACAAGTCATCCTTCCGAAACCTTCTTTGTTGTTTTCATTCAACCTATTTTCCATTACTCACAATTTCATTTTGAATTTCAACTTGAAACGATACTGAAATTAGATGATTGGGAAATTCAACGTCTTGTAATTGAATTCACGAATACGAGCACGCATCAAGGAAAAATCGATTTCAAGAGGGAGGATATGATGTAAGCATGGTCTCATCATGTGACTCAACAAGAAGGACTCGAGATTGGCCTAAGCACAAAAGGCCCAAATGCAAGATGAAATCGTTCAAAACCCATGCAACGTTTTCATGTGGGCTTTTTTAGGCCAAACCATCCATCTTATTTTATTTATAATTCTACAAATTTTATAAATTCTTATTTAGTATGAGTCATTAATATGTGCCTTAAGTGTTTTTAATGTTAACTTAGCTTTTAGTTAAGTTAATTGTTAGTTTTAATTGCTTGTTAAATGCATCTTGAGAACTAGTTATTAATTAATGTCTTGAATTATTTATTTGAATCTTTAAATTATGACTTGCATTATGTGTTCTACATCTAATTAGGTCATGCATTAAAACATCTCACATGTTTATAAAGTTTGTGTTTTAATTATGTCATGTGTAACGCCCTAAATATTATATTTTTTTCGTAAATATCTGACAAAACTGTTTATCTGCTTTAGTGGTTAAGTGTTCTTAGTGTGTTGAGAGGTCTTGGGTTAAAGTCTCACCTTTAGTTAATTTTGGTTATTTTAGATTCAAGCCTTATCCTAGTTGAGTGGGCGTATGTAAAATTGTCTATTAGTTCATATCAGAATGAGCCTGGTGGTTGGAGTAGTAAGGGGGTTGTGGTGTTGGAGGTTCTGTGTTTGAATCCCTATGTGAGCGTAGGTGTTAATTTTTGTTTAGTTGCCTAATAGAGTTTCGATTGAGCTGAAAGTTTGAGGAAGTTATGAGTTAGTGGGTTAGTGGAGAAATCTGGGGATATATTATCATATTTGGATTTATTTCTTTTTTTTCTTCAAGTTTTAATTTCTCTATTTTCCCAAAAACATTCTGACGTTAGTTTCTTTTCTCTCTTCCATTTTTTTTCATTTTTTCCTCTTCTTTCTTGTGTTTCTGTCTCCTCGTCTCGTATCCTTACTTCTTGTTGTTTTGGTGTTTTCGTATTATTCCGGTTAGTGAGATTTTGTTTCTGTAACCTTGTTTTACAAATCGTTAGGTAGGGCCATATCATTTTGTTTTGGCATTTTGGTGTGTATGTTAAAGGTTAATTTATGCAATTTATGGTGTAAGAGAAGGTGGTAAGCAATTTGTGGTGTAGGAGAAGATGGTGAGCTTTGAAGGTTTATTCTGACAGCCTAAATCATGCTAAGGTCTGTGTGTGTCATCGGTAAGTTTTAAGCGTTATTTCGGGTTATGTGTCAATTCATAAATTGCCTGCTGATTGGGCATTTGGATGCACTATTTTTAGGTTTTGGAAGGCTCAGGAGTGGTTTCGCATCAAACTGATTCCAGGTGTGTTCCCAAAATGCAAAAAAATGAGATTTCAACGAAAGCCGAAATTGCCTACTATTGACGTCACACGAGCGTGTGGCCGGCCATGTGGGTGGCCGTGTGCAAGACACGACCATGTGATCGAAAAAGGCACGGTCGTGTGTAGGGCACGACCGTGTGATGGCTCGAGTATGGTCGTGTAGGCCACATTGGCTAGGCCAAGTTAGGCATGTGGGCCCACACGGGCATGTTGTAATAGCCCAAAATTGGGTCTAGTTGGAACAGAGGTTTCGGGACCACAAAATCTGAGATAGAAATAATTATTTTATGATTATTTTGAGTTCTATGATATGATTGCATGATTGTGTGAAAATTTCATGAAGAAATTCTATGCATAAAGTGCTCAATTTGAAGTTAGGGACTAAATTAAATAAGTTGCAAAACTTGCATTCTAGAAGTTTCTAGTATGAAATTGCTTTGAAATATTAATTAGGAGGTCTTAAATATAAATTTGACCAATTTCTAAGTGATGGACAAAAATTGGACATAGATGGAATTTTTGAAAGTTTAGTAAGGAAGGGCATTTTGGTCATTTGGTAATTAAAAGAAATAAAAAGGAAAAATAAAGCCAAAATTAACTCATCTTTCTCATGGAGGCTGAAATTAGCATGGGGGAAGCCATGGCTAGGGTTTTCAAGCTTTCCAAGCTCAATAGTAAGCCCGTTATAACCCCGTTTTTTAAGTTCTTTACGTTTTTGGAATCCCGGTAATTTGATTAAGCTTATTCTAGCAATAATTTAAGCTAGGGTTCATATTTGGAAAAATACCCATAGGTGAAATGAGTTTATTTTGATGTTTTATAATAGAATATGAGGTTTTAAATTATGTTAGACAACTTGTGCTACTCAGTTTTGAGTGAAAATGAGTAAAATGGCTTAATCGGTAAAAATACCTAATAGTCATAAGTATATGTTAGAGTGAGAATTTGATGTTGCCATAGAAGGGAAAAGTGATCAGCATGTCATTAAACATAAGAATAAGGGATGAAGTTTAATTCCTGAGCCTAAGGGCAAAAGTGTAAATATGCAAAAATTTAGGGGCAAAATTGTAATTTTTACAAAGTTTGAGTTAAGGACTGATTTGAATATTAAATTAATTAAATAAGTAAAATATGGTGTTTTAGATCCCGAAAAACGAGATTTGAACTTAGAATGAGAGAAAAATCGAAAATTGGGAAAGTTGGTAAAATGGCCGTTTTAGTATCGAGGTACATTCATATGTATAATAAACATTAATTTATGCATGTTTCAATGTAAAATTGATATATTTACTATGATTGCCGAGGTGTTGAAAGTATGTAAGTTGGTATGATAATAATACAACAATAATACTGTAATTTATATTTGAAAGTTAAATTTAGTGAATTAATTGAATTATATTAAATTAAATGATTATGGTGCCAAGTTTATGAATTGATTTAAAAATATGTCTATGGTACATGAAGTGCATTGAATTATCATACATAAATGTGATTTCTATGATTATGAATATTATGGGAAATTGTAAGTTCATATGATATTTAATAATGCAATGTGTAATTTAATGTTATTGCCTTGATATTAAATGAGATGTAAGTTTATATGTAAGTAATACATCAATATTACTTGTATTATGATATTTTATAATAATATTGGAAATATTTTTGTGGATAATTACTTGATTGGTGAAATTATTTGAAAAGAGAGAAATCCAGTTGAACCTTGGAAAGATTGGATGATACAGATAGTATGTAGCTAGGTCACATGTATCGTGCTGAGTGCACATCATGTGTACAAGAGAGCTATAAGATATTATGATGTAGCTAGGTCGCATTGGTGATACTATGTGTACACCCTGTAGACAAGAGAGCTACGGGATATATGTAGCTTGGTCGCATGCGTGGTTCCAGGTGAAGGACACCATGTAGACAAGAGAGCTACGAGATAAATTGGCTAGGTCACATGGGTGGTACTGAGTGTTCACCATGTGTACAAGAGAGCCAAACTATATGATGGGTGAGCTATGTGTTGAAACCACCAAGTATCGAGGATTGATCTGAAGTGTTCAACGGGAGACTCTCTATGTATTGCTTTGTGAGTTTTGTGATGAATAAGTGCAGGAACTTGATTATGTGAATGATGTGTTCATTAAGTGACCAGGATGTGGTGAGGTTATAAACAAGTAAGTTATACATGAGGATGATTTTATGGTGACCTTGTGATCATGGGCCTATACCTGTGATGTATGAAATGTGGTGAAAATGATTTGTGTTATGTATGTTAAAATGAGGTTAATACAAAGAAAGTGTGAAAGAGTGAATTACCAATAAAACTGTTTTGGACAGTAGCAGTGACGTGATTTTGAAAAATCACCAAAAATAGTAGAAATTGAATCAGAGACTAAATGAGATATCAAATTAAAGTTTAATGAGTATATTTTCATATAAAAGAAACAAATAAAGAAAAGGAGTCTATATTTTGAGATATTTATGTTTTTGTGAGACTGGTTCGGAATGATTACGTGATCCCCTATTCTGACTTTGGAAAATCATAAAATTTTGAATAAAATAATTAGAGGCTTAAACTTATATTTTAAAATCCTTAATGAGTCTATTTTCAAGATAAATCAACAAGAACATTATCTGAGTTACATCTTGTGAGATAATTAATTTTAGTGAAGAGAGGCGGAAGCTGTCAAAAAGTGAAACAGGGAAATTTTAATGAATAAACTGTACTAATTGGCTAAACCAAAATTATGAAAATTTAATGGTGGAAAGATATGTGAGTCTAGTTTCAAGGGAAATTTACGGATCTTAATTTGGAGCTCTGTAGCTCGAATTATAAATAAGTAAGTGACTATGACTCGTGTGGACAGTTTGATGTGAGCATTTATTAGTAAATTGTGAAATCGTACTTACAAGAATGCTATATACATTAAGGATGTGGAATGGAGAGGAGGAGGAGGAAAATAAATATATGTGGAATACATGGAAACTATGGTATATGAAATATTGATATAATGAAATAAATGATATGTGTTTATAAGAAAACAGAAAGAGAATGATATGTATCATGACATGTATATATATATATATATATATGACTAGTCTCAATGTAATACTTGTTGGGTATGGAGTTGAATTGAAATTCTGCGCATCTGAATTGTGGTATTTTATAAAGATATGATCTAGCTTTAAATATGAATGCTTGATGATTAAGCTGAAGATATTTGGTGAGATGATAATCTTGGTATAAATGTATAAGTGGTACTATAATAAACAAGGTAAAATGAGTATGAGAGACACATGTATGATGACATACAAATGCTATGTTTGTGGTTTAATTGAGAATATTTAATCATTAAATGATTACCATGTTATATGCTTTTGATTTTGTATAAGTGTGTAAGAGATTAAGGTTGACCAAAGCTTGAAAAATAGCCTAGGTATATTCCACACAGGCAGAGACACGACCATGTGTCTCAGCCGTGTATGGAACACGACTTTGGGACACGGGCGTGTGGAGCCTTAAAGCATGAAATTTCCAAGATTTTCATAGGTTCTCGGTTTAGTCCCGAACCCTTTCTAAAGTATGTTTTGGGCTTCGTAGACTCAAATAAGGGACTATGTGTAAGTGAATGAACGTTTTGAAATATGAATGAAATTTTATGGCCTGTATTTTAGTTTAATGTTTGTATGTTTGTCCGGTAACGCCTCGTACCTTATCCTGGCCTTGGGTATGGGTAAGGGGTGTTACACATGTCACACGGGCTTGTGGATCTTGGGCCAGGCTGTGTGGGTCACACAGGCAAGGCCAACCAAGGTGTGTGGGCCCACACTGGTATGTGGGCCCATATTTCTAAAATTTTCCCTACGGTAGCGTGAGACATTTCGATCGACTGTGGGCCTACCGTAAGGTTAGTAAGGGCTAACCAAACACTAAAACTAGGCGATCTGTTAGACTGATATTTTGTTCTAAGCATGTTACTGTTGTGCATGTTTGATTAATCTATTAGATATGTGACTTCGATCTATATATGAGCATGTTTAATATGTTATTTCTGTATCTATTTCTGTATCTATTTTGGGATGAGATTTGTATATGAGGAAGTATTTTGTATGACGATTATTGCTTATCTTTTGGCAGCTTGGCTACACATTATCTGAATTATGTCGTAATGGCATGATATGGTGTGTAAGGATGGGTGAGTGCTTTTAGCCCCACATGGTGTGTTGGGATGGTCAGAGTTGGTGTGTAGAGTATGGGGTAGGATTCTATATATTCTAATCTATATATCTGATTCCGATGACTGTATCTGAAATGGGCATGAGCCCGAATTTGTATCTGATTGCATATGAGATTACTGTATGATTGCTTGCTTAATTCTATTGGTTACAAACTGAGTTTACAAAAACTCATATCTATTTGTGTGTTTTGTTTAGGTAATCCACAGACTTAGGCGGATCAGTGCGGCGGAGACTCAGCGGTGACCACTTGACCCAGAACTGCTAGGCTTAGTAATATTATGGTTTTATTTAAAATTTTAGGATTTAATTGAGAGTTTGTAATTTCTGGGACTCTCTGGACTATGTGGTTTTTGACTTGGTTTAGTTTCATTTGCTTGATTTAGCATGCTTTAACAAAATGTTTTATGACCACAACAGTTTCACACAAATAAAAGTTTTCTAAAAATACAAATTAGATTTCCAAAATATAACGATTTTATAAGACTTCCATTGTAAAGTTTGTTTTGGTTGAATTACCATTAACTAACGTTTTCGATAGTGGATATAAAGGAATATGAGTTAATAAACGGAAATGGTTTTATCGTATTGACTTTGTTTTCAAACCCCTCCCTTTGTGACACCTTCGAATTTGGCCATAACGTCTAGGCTGGGTTTAGGGTGTGACATTTAGTAGTATCAGAGTCAGATTGCAAAACTCGGGCTGTAAAATTTTGGGTTCCAAAATTGTGTTTCAAAAAGAATTGTTTTTTTTTAATTTGAATAATTTGAGAAAGTACGTGGTGCACCGAGTCTCTGGCCCCGATTTTGTAAGTATCTTTGTACTTAGATAAAACTGTTCTGAAACACTATAGATAGTACCTCTTGAAACTATACTGAAATAGTTAGAGACTGAAACCTCTGAAAACATCTCTGAACTTTTGATAATTTTTGCATAACATATCTGCTAATAAATACTGGAACTGTTGCATAAAACTTTATAATGTAGATAAATTCAAATTATACAATGAGTGCTTGTGGAACTCGCGGACGTGGTATTTGTGGTCATGGTAGAGGCTGTAGGGGGCTCGAGCTGAGTTTTCCTCTCTGGGCAGTATGCCAAATTTGGATACGAGTGAGACGCCGATTTCACCTGCTACTGAGACTAGGTCTCAAAGTTGTTCGGCTGGGGACGACGCACTATCCCAAGCCCTGCTGAGGATATTGGAGAGGGTCATTGAACCTCATTCTAGATTTGGAGGCTGAGGGTCGGTAACTAAATGACTTCGGTTGAATAGCGCTGAGCTATTTATGGTGTCATTGAAGTCGCCCCTACAGTGGTTGAGTATTGGTTAGAGGCCACTGAGAGGATTATGAATGATTTAGACTGTACTCCCGAGCAGAAACTTAAGGATGCAGTCTCTTTGCTTCGCGGCGAGTCATATCAGTGGTGGTTGACAGTTGAGGAGGGTACTTAGTCAGATCGTATAAATTGGGATTTCTTGAAGACGACTTTCTAGGGGAAATATGTGGGGGTGAGCTATGTAGATGCCCGTAGGTGTGAGTTCATGAATCTTACGGAAGGGGATAGATCTATGGCCGAGTATGAGGTTGAGTTTTTGAGGTTTGATGGCATTTGAGTATGAGAAGTGTGTTCATTTTGAGGATGGCCTGAAGGATAGTTTGAGGATTTTGATTGCTCCGCAGAGGGAGCACGAGTTTTCTGTTCTTGTGGAAAAGGTGAAAATCGCCAAGTAAGTTAAGCGCGTGGAGCGCCAGAATAGGGGCCGTGAGAGAGGTAAGAATAAGAGGGATTCAGAGCCCTCTATTTTGGTTTAGAGGCCTAAGAAAAAGGCCAGACCTGATTGGCCTGTTAGAGTAGGGGTTCCTGTTGCTCCTACTGGGATTCAACCATGTGGAGATTGTGGTAGGTACCATCCGGGCGAGTGTTGGAGGAGGTTAGGGGCTTGTTTGAGCTGTGGATCTTTAGAGCACCGTATTAGAGAGTGTCCACAGCGGGCTGATCAGATGCAAACTTTGAGACCAGGTTCTGTACAGTCTCAGAGGGCCGTTCAGCAGCCACTTAGGGGTCGTGGACCGGCTAGAGGTGGTAATGGCATGGGCCGTGGGCAGATAGCACCGGGTAGAGGTGCTAGTCAGACTGAGGCGAGGCAGCCTACATTAATTTATGCTAATTGGTGCTGAGAGGATAGAGATGCTCCTGACGTTATCACTGGTATGTTCTTTATTTTTTATGTACCTTATACTGCTCTGATAGACATAGGATCTACACACTCCTATGTGGCTAGCACTATTTTTGAAAACCTAGGCATTTCTGTTGAGAGCACTTTTAGTGAGATCACTATATTAAGTCCGTTAGGGTAGTCTGTTTAAGTCAATAAGCTTTATAGGGATGTTCTGTTAGTGGTGCAAAGGGTTATTTTTCTGGAAAATCTGATCGAGCTTCTGTTTGGGGAGTTCGACTTAATTCTAGGTATGGACTGGTTAGTTGAGCACTGTGTTAGCTTGGACTACACATTTAAGAGGGTTGTTATGAGGACCAAGGATGATTCGGAGGTGGTTGTGATTGGTGAGCATCGAGACTATCTGTCCAGTGTGATCTCTTCTCTTGTGGCTGAAAAACTGGTTCAGAAAGGGTGTGAAGCGTATTTGGCTTATATCAGTTTTTCTATTTCTAAGGACTCTTCTATCAAGGATATCAAACTAGTGAAGGATTTTCTAGATGTCTTTTTTAAGGAGTTACCGGGTTTACCCCCAAATCGAGAAGCTGAATTTGGAATTGAGCTTTTACCAGGTACAGCTCTGGTGTCCATCGCTCCCTATTGAATGGCACTGAAGGAGCTTAAAAAGCTTAAGGCTCAACTTCAAGAGCTTCTGGATCGTGGTTTCATCTACCCTAGTGTGTCTTCGTGGGAGGCACCATGAGGATGTGTATTGATTATCGACAACTGAATAAACTAGTTGTGAAGAACAGGTATCCACTTTTGAGAATTGATGATTTGTTTGATCAGCTTCATGGGGCTTTAGTGTTTTCGAAGATTAATCTTCATTCTGGGCATCATCAGTTGAGAGTTAAAGAGGTGGATGTTCATAAGACTATATTTAGGACTCGTTATGGACATTACGAGTTCCTAGTTATGCCTTTTGGTTTGACATGCTCCAGCTGCATTCATGGATCTAATGAACCGAGTCTTTTAGCCATATTTGGACCAGTTTGTCGTGGTCTTCATCGATGATATACTGGTGTACTATAAGATCGAGGATGAGCATGATGAGCATCTTAGAGTAGTGCTTCAGATACTTTGAGAGAAACAACTCTACGCTAAGTTGAGCAAGTGTACATTCTGGTTGCGTGAGGTGTGTTGATTCTAGAAAGACTGAGGCGATACTTGATTGGAAATAGCCTAGGAATGTATCTGAAATCCATAGTTTTTTGGGTCTGGAGGGATACTATTGGCAGTTTATCAGGGGTTCTCTCTAATTGTAGCTTATTTGACTAAGCTTTTGCGTAAGGGTGTTTCTTTTATTTGGACTGATGCACAAAATCGAGCTTCGAGAAGCTCAAGTCTGTTTTGACTCAGGCTCTTATTTTGATACAACATGAATCTGGTAAAGAGTTTGTGGTGTACAGTGATGCGTCGCACGCCAATTTGGGATGTGTATTAATGCAAGATGGTAAGGTTGTGGCTTATGTGTCTTGTCAGCTTATGACACATGAAGGGAACTATCCGATGCATGATCTCGAATTGGCCGCTTTGGTTTTTGCATTGAAATCTGGAGGCACAATCTGTATGGTGAGAGGTGTATTATATACAATGATCACAAGAGCCTCAAGTATCTTCTTACCTAAAAGGAGTTAAACCTTAGGCAGCGTCACTGGATTGAGCTGCTTAAAGATTATGACTGCACGATAAAGTATCATCTTGGTAAGGCCAATATGGTGGTCGATACTCTAAGTCATAGAGCGATGATTGATTTGAGAGTGATGTTCTCTCACCTTAGTCTATTTGATTATGGTAGTCTGTTAGCCAAGTTGCAAGTTAAGCCGACTTGGGATTGATCAGATTCGGGATAAGCAATTAGGGGATGAGTCTTTGGGTTTGCAGTTTCGTCAGATTGGGAATGGTAGTACTTTAGATTTTGGGCTGAATAATGATGGGGTACTATGTTTTCGAGGTCAAATTTGTGTGCTAGATGATTCGGATTTGAGGCAGTGGATTCTGAGAGTGGCATGTAGTAGCCCTTATGCTATGCATCCCGGTAGTAATAAAATGTATCGTGACCTTCGTGAGCTGTATTGGTGGCCGGGTTTGAAGCATGAGGTTACGAATTTCGTTGGTCGTTGTCTAACGTGCCAGCAAGTTAAGGCTTAGCACCAGTTGTCTTCGGGTTTGTTGCAGCTAATTAAGATTCCCTTATGGAAATGGGAACGAGTGACGATGAGCTTTGTTTGTGGGTTGCCCTTGGCACCCACTAAGAAGGATTTTGTTTGGGTCATCGTGGATCGATTGACCAAGTCTGCTCATTTCATTCCGGTATGGACGGACAATTCCCTTCAGAAGTTGGCGAAGTTGTACATTTCCGAGATTGTAAGACTGCATGGGGTTCCTACTTCGATAATTTCTGATAGAGATCTTCACTTCACTTCACTTCTTGGTTCTAAAAGAAATTCCACGAGGCTCTGGGTTTGAGATTGGACTTCAGTATTGCATTTCATCCTCAGACCGATGGTCAATCTGAGAGGGTGAGCTTCGTAGTTTTGTGATTGATTTCCGAGGTAGTTGAGAGGATTATCTACCGCTAGCTGAGTTCACCTACAATAATAGTTTCTAGTCTAGCATCCAGATGACACCTTACGAGGCTTTATATGTCCGTAAGTGTCATACTTCGCTATGTTGGATTAGTTAGGTGAGCATCAAGTTTTGGGTCCTGAGTTGGTTTCTAAGACCGAAGATAAGGTTAGATTAATTCGGGATCGTCTGAAGGCAGCTTCTGATAGACAATAAATTTATCCAGATCTAAGAAGGTGAGATATTGAGTACTCTGTGGAGGACTTCGTCTTTCTTAAGGTTTCTCCGTGGAAGAAAGTTTCGATATTCGTTCATAAGGGCAAGCTGAGCCCTAGATTTATTGGGCCGTATCAGATTCTGAAGCATGTGGGACCGGTTGCTTATTAGTTAGAGCTACCTCGAGAGTTGTTTTAGTCTCGATGTTGAGGCGGTACCGATCTAATCCATCTCACATTGTCTCTGTTGAGGAAATTGAGGTTAGACCGAATTTGAATTTTGAGAAGGAGCCGATTCAAATTCTGGATCAAGATGTTAAGATTCTAAGGAGGAAGTCCATACCGTTAGTGAAGGTTCTGTGACGGATCATGGCACTGAGGAAGCCACATAGGAACCTGAGGACTCGATGCGTCAGTAGTATCCTTATCTGTTCTGATTAGGTAAATTTCGAGGTCAAAATTTCTTTTAGGGGGTAGAGTTGTAACGCCCTGAATATTATATTTCTTTTTTTGTAAATATTTGACACAACTGTGTATTTGCTTCAATGGTTAAGTGTTCTGGGTGTGTTGAGAGGTCTTGGGTTCAAGTCTCACCTTTAGTTAATTTTGGTTATTTTAGATTCAAGCTTTATCCTGGTTGAGTGGGCTTATATAAAACTGTCTGTTCATATCAGAATGAGCCTGCTGGTTGGAGTGGTAAGGGGGTTGTGGTGTTGGAAGTTTTGTGTTCGAATCCCTGTGTGAGCGTAGGTGTTAAGTTTTGCTCGATTTCCTAATAAGGTTAAGCTAAAAGTCTAAGGAAGTTATGAGTTAGTGGATTAGTGAGAGAAAATCTGGGGATATGTTATCATATCTGGATTTATTTCTTTCTTTTTTCAAATTTTAATTTCTCTCTTTTCCCAAAAACATTCTAACGTTAGTCTCTTTTCTCTTTGCCATTTTTTTCATATTTTTCTCTTCTTTCCTTCGTTTGTCTCCTGGTCTCGTATCCCTACTTCTCGTTGTTTTGGTGTTTTCGTATTATTCTGGTAACTGAGATTTTGTTTCTGTAACCTTGTTTTACAACTCATTGGGTAGGGCCATATCATTTTGTTTTAGCATTTTGGTGTGTATGTTAAAGGTTAATTTATGCAATTTATGGTGTAAGAGAAGGTGGTAAGCATTGAAGGTTTATTCCAACAGCCTAATTCGCGCTAGTGTCTGTGTGTGTCATCAGTATGTTTTAATTATTATTTCGGGTTATGTGTCAATTCATAAATTGGCTGCTGATTGGGCATTTGGATGCGCTGCTTTTAGGTTTCGAAAGGCTCAGGAGTGGTTTGGCATCAAATTGATTCTAGGTGTGTTCCCAAAATGTGAAAAATGAGGTTTCGATGAAAGGCAAAATTGCCTACTATCGATGCCACATAAGCATGTGGTCGGTTGTATGTGTGGCCGTGTGTGAGACACGACAGTGTGATCGACGAAGGCAAGGCCGTACACTGGGCACGACAATGTGGTGGCTCGAGTGTGGCCATGTGGGCCACATGAGCTATGCCAGGTTGAGCGTGTGGGCCCACACGAGCATGTCACATGGGCGTGTGGATCTTTGGCCAGGCTGTGTGGGTCACATGGGCAAGGCCAATCTTGGCATGTGGGGCATGTGGGCCTATATTTTTGAAATTTTCCCTAGGGTCACGCAAGTCATTCCAATCGACTGTGGGTGTGACACCCCTAATTTGACCCTAGTCGAAAAGTGGTTTCGGGACCACAAAATCGAGTCACAAAAATAATTAATTGTTATATTCTATTCTTATTATTTGTGAATAAGTATGTGTAAAAATTTCATGTTTTAATTTTGTCATTTGGATGTGAAATTAGCTAAAAAAGGACATATTTGAGAAGCTTTAAAAATATGATAGGCAAATGTCCAAGTGATTAAAATGTTAAATTACTAAAGTTGTGGACTTGCATGTCAAATGGCCCACTTTTAACATTAGTGGATGGTAATGATGTTATGATTTTGGCATTATGTGTATATTATATTTAGTAAATAATATTTAATAGTTTATAATTTGAAAACATGAATTAAAAAAAAAAGAATGGTGATAAAAAAAAATAAAGAAACTTTTCTCTTTGTTTTCTCTTATTACCGTAACTAAGGAGGAAAAAAAAGGGGGGGGGGAAAGAAGCTAGGCATTCGGTCTTCTACTTGCTTAATTAAGGTAAGTTTTAGGTAAATTCTTTGAGATTTTATGAAATTTTAGTTGATGGATAGGTCTTTGATTGAGCCCATGTGTGAATTTTGATCCTTGTGGTGATTTGGGCATTCGGTTAAGGTAGGAAACTTAGAAGATGATTTCTATTCCTTATGTTTTATGAGTTGGGAGCTTAAATTGAAGATGAATAAGGGGAATATGTGTATAGAGGTTTTGGTAGTATGGAAATTCGGTTATGAGAGTGTGTGTGTGGTCACTTGCCGAATGTGGGTGTTAAGGTTAGTAGGTTGGCTTAATTCTTGTATTAGAAATCTATTTGAGAAATTAGATAGGCTTTGAATGGTTGAAGTAATGAAATTAGAAACTCATGAACTTGATTTAAATACTTTAAATTTATGGTAGTTAAATGGAATAGAAAGGATCTATTCGGCCATGGAGGTTAAACACATTGTTAAATTGTTGAATATATGCTTTGGTTGTTAATGAATATTCGGTCTTGGTATGAATCTCATTAATAACATTTAGTTATTAGATTTGGTATAAAATACTTATTGAAATGGTGGAATTGGATGACTTACTTATGGATTTTAGTTATGAGAGTCTTTTGTAAGTAGAGCTAGAGGGTTTAAAGGGTGGTGTTTTAAAATAAACATGTATATGGACCCTATGTATGTACCTTGTAATTTTATTGTAAACTTTTGGTTTAACTTGTATCATATTAATTGCTAAAATACTAGCTTGTGTGGAAAATTTTGTGTATGTTTTTATGTGCCAAATGTGAGTTAAAAAAATGGAGCTCACTATGTGGATCATGGTCAACCTTTGATAACTAATATGTCTTGATTCGTAAATTGAGTTAAAAGATTATATATGTTCGGTCTAGCCTAAGCTAGGCTTGACTTGTAACATAGTAATGATTGACTGAACGTATATGTGTGAGATAGTGAGGATAATTGTATTTCTTGCTTTGATTAAGTGAAGTATATGAAGTTGATATACTTAATTTACTCAATTAAGCTTAAGAGCTACTTAATTTACTCAATTAAGCTTAAGAGCACATAGGGACAACTTCGGATAAGGTGAAAGCTAAAGTGACGAAATAGCCGACCCGTAACTACTCAGAAAGATACGAGGTAAGTCTCTAAGTAATTAACCTATTTTGAGTTTTTATTTAATGGATACTATTATAGAAATGGCTAAATTGAAAAATATGATTTAGCCATGATATGTTCTAAGGCCTAATGGAAAATTTTACGTATTTGAATCAATTTACTAATGTGATTTTGTACCTAAGACGAAATAAAATGACAAGGCGTAATATCTAGCTTAAGATCGAATGGCCAATGTGATGAATGTGAAAGTGTGTATATGTGATAAGGCCGAATGACCAATTGTGAAAAGTGTGCAAAATTAGATATTTAATGAGGCCAAAGTTAGTAAAAATATAAATATATATTAAATGAATTGTGCTGAGATTGTATCCGGGTTAGAGTCCCGCAGGCTTCGTGCTAGAAATGTATCCGGGCTAAAGTCCCGCAGGCTTCGTGCTGGAAATGTATCCGGGCTAAAGTCCCACAAAGCTTCGTCTTTGAAATGTATTCGGCTAAAGTCCCATGAGCTTCGTCTTTGGAAATGTGTCCGCTAAAGACCCGAGCTTCGTCTTTGGTGCTGGTAATATAATTTCGGTTTTATACCTAGCAGGCCAAGTGCTGATGAATTTGATAAAAGTATACAACTACAAGATCCTACACTAAGTTGACAAATTGAAAGTGCATTACATATTAAGTTGGCCAGGTACGTATCATGTACTCGTATGTGATTTGATTTGAATTAAATTATAAATATACAAAGTGATGCATCTGTGAATAAGTGTTATGACTATAAATGTGATCGTGATATATTCGATAAATGTGTGAAGTTATGTGAAGCGATTCTATGTTTATATTCAAATATAAACACTTGGTCCTTGTGGAAAGGTTTGTGGAAGTATATGATTTATTTTTAGGTGATTACGATCATGGAAAATTAAATGTGAATATGATATTGTATTTTATTCGTTTCAATTGAACTAAAGCTGTTAGTGAAGCATTTTGATGCCTATGTTATATGAGTTCGAACTTGAATGACATGATATACATGTTTAGATAATTTGAATGCAAGGAATGTGTGAAAGAGCAAATTTGTAAAAAATCTGCTTGGGACAGCAACAGTAGCTTAATTTTGGAAAATCACCATAAATTGTGAAAATTGAATTAGAAGCTGAATAAATTATTTAATTAAAGCTTAATGAGTCTAGTTTCTTATAAAAGAAACCTTGTAAGCAAAAGAATTGTAGATAATGAGATATTTGAAGTGGCGTGAGATAGAGTCAAAATGACTTTGAAATCCCCTGTTCTGTTTTTAGAAAATCATTGTAAATTGTACAATGATGATTATAAGATAAAATTTATATACTTAGACTCCTTAATGAGTCTAGTTTCAAATGAAATAAATGATAACATATTTCAAATTCTGTATAATGAGAAAATTGATTCGTAGTGAAGAGTGGTCAGAATAGTCAAACAGTGAAACAGGGGAAACTTCAATAAAAATCTGGTATTGATTGGTCAAACCAAAAATTCTTAAAATTTTATGGATGGAATATATATGAGTCTATTTTCAGGGAAAATTAATGGCACTTGAATTGGAGTTTCTTAGCTCCAGTTATAAATAATTTAGTGACTGTTGCTCAGGAAGACAGCTTGTAGTGAATTTGTGATTTTGTTGCAAACATGGTTAAAACTAGTTAATGAGATGCTTTTCGAGTTCTTATGATCTTATTTGTGATTTCAATATTTGGTTTTAATTGAGTTCAGATTCAAGTGAGGTGAATTTGCTAAATATGCATTATGTTCATGGATACTTGGCCAAAATGGCAATTATCTAGGAATGATTTCTTGAAAATTTGAAGTAATCGATCTATAAGTAAATTAATTGTTTGCATTGCTTAAAACTTACTAAGCATTGAAGCTTACTCCGTGTTCTCTTTTCTACTTCTTATAGGTTTATACTTTACCTCGAGTTGAAAGAGTCGGAGATATCATCACACTATCGAGTCATTAGGTGAGTTGAGAAGATTGTATATCATCATGGTTTAAGGCATGTATAGGATAGACTATAGGTAGAATGATATTTCGACTTTGTATACATTATAGCCATGCGAAGATGGCTTGCTCATTTTGTTTAGGGAAGCCTTATAATTGAACTAAAGTGTTGAATTTTTTTTTATTATAACTTGATAGTAGTTAATTTGTTATTAGATATTCGGTTATGTTTTGATAGTGAGTCATTTTAGAAATTTTATAAGAGCTCTTATGGAAAATCAATGAGACAGGTTTGCATTGTTGATAATTTATGTCTAGTAAGTATCTTTGAACTTATAGAAGTTTTGTTCAGTCAAGTAATACCTCATAACCTTATTCCGGCAACGGATACGGGTTAGGAGTGTTACAGTGGGCCTACCGTAAGGTCAGTAAGGGCTAACCAAACCCTAAAACTAGGCAATCTGTTAGACTGATATTTTGTTCTGAGGATGTTACTGTTGTGTATGTCTAATTAATCTACTAGATATGTGACTGCTATCTATATATAAGCATGTTTAATATGTTATTTCTGTATCTATTTTTGTATCTATTTTGGAATGGGAATTGTATATGTGGAGGAAGTATTCTGTATAGCGATCATCACCTATCTTCTGGTAGCTTGGCTGCACATTATTTGATTGGTGTTGTAGTGGCACGATATGGTGTGTAGGGATGGATGGGTGTTTTTAACCCCAAATGGTGTGTTAGGATGGTCGGAGTTGGTGTGTAGAGGATGGGGATAGGATTCTGTATATTCTGATTTGTATATTTGATTCTGATGACTGTATCTGAAATGGGCATGAGCCCGAATCTGTATCTGATTGCGTATGAGATTTTTGTATGTTTGCATGCTTAATTTTGTTGGGTTACACACTGAGTGTACGAAAAATCATATCTATTTGTGTGTTTTGTTCAGGTAATCCACAGACTTAGGCAGATCGATACGGTGGAGACTCAGCGGTGACCACTCGACCCAGAACTGTTATGCTTAGTAATATTAGGGTTTTATTTAAAATTTTCAGACTTAATTGAGAGTTTGTAATTTCTGGGACTCTCTGGACTATATGGTTTTTGACTTGGTTTAGTTTCATTTGCTTGATTTAGCATGCTTTACCAAATTTTTTTATGACCACGACGGTTTCAAGCAAATAAAGGTTTTCTAAAAATACAATTCAGATTTCCAAAATATAATGGTTTTATAATACTTCCGCTGTAAAGTTTATTTTGGCTGAATAACCAATTAACGAACATTTTTGATGATGGATATAAAGGAATATAAGTTAATAAATGGAAATGGTTTTATTGTATTGACTTCGTTTTCAAACCCCTTCCCTTGTGACACCTCCGGATTCGGCCATACCGTCTAGGCCGGGTTTGGGGTGTTACATCATGCATTATGTAACTCATTTGTTTATTGAGTTTGCATCTTCATTAAGCCTTATATTTAAGAATCTTATTTGTTCATTTAGTTTAAGCATGAGTTAGTTTTATAATTGTGTGAAGTGTCTCATTTATTTTGGCTGTTACTTTTTATGCATAAGTTATAATATGTTAATTTTCACTATAAATAAGGTGTTTTAAGTTGAATAAGAAGATGAAAAGTTGCCAATGTTTATTAACTAATTAATTGTCTTGTAGATGGTTGTTCATATGGATTAAGAATGACTCTTCAAGTCTATTTTGGTTTCAAGCACTTAAAGTTCATTATGGTGGCTGTTAAAATAGACCAAGAGTGACTTTTCAAATTTTGATTGATTTCGGTGCACTTAAAGCTCAATCACTGTACCAGTAAAAGAGATGAATACACATGCATTAAGACATTCAGTTTTAAGAGAGATGAAGGGACATGGCTTTTCAACGACACATGAATCAAGTGAAAAGACATGACTCTTCAGCTGCCCACTATGAGTTATAACCGAAATTAAATGTTAGTTTTAATAGCTAGTTGATTGTTGAACTTGAAAGGCCCTTTATAGGAATTTTACAGGACATTTTGGAGGCCTATAAATTTTGATCTAAGTTACTTATGTAAGGTTAGACTATGATGAATGAATTTGCATATTGTGAGATTTCTTTGTTGAGTTCTTTAGAACATACAAATAGAACTTATCAAGGCTTATTGCTTTGTGGCATTCTTCTTTCTTTTATATACATTTAGTTCTTATTTCTTTCACAAAAAATGATTCGGAGTCTTTTCAAATCTATTTCTTGTTTCTAATTGTTTGTTGTATAGAAAACGGGTCACGTTCAATAGCGTTGGTTATTTTCTTGTACAAGTTGTTGATTCAAGGATTCCTATCTTATTTTCTTTTGTAACAATTACCTATTTGGAAATGGTCGGGCAATTGAGTGACTTATAATTCTAAATTAATTACGAGCTCACATCATTGTATAGGCATGCTCACATTTCATATTGCAACTTAAATGCAATACTTCCCTCTTTTCCATACATGCATGGTAGATTATACCTTGGATTTGGCCAAGACCTTAAGTGTATATATCATTGAATTCAGTCATGGAAAATGAAAGGTCTTTTGAAGCTTGATGAATGCATGAACTTGTGAGTCCAATGGATGTTGATTGTGCATGAATTTGGGTGGAATGTGAAAGGTCATATGGTGCTTGAAAGGACAATCGAATGTACCTACAAAGTATATAAATAGAAGTGCCATTAGTTCATTTCAAGACAAACACAAGTGACCAAAAAAAAAGTGATGCATAATGATGATAATCATGCACTTGAAATTTTAAAATAAGTAAACATGTAGACATGACTTAACACTTAGACATTCAAAATGAAGTTCACACTCTAAAACAAGACACACGAAATAATCATAATTAACACAAACAAATTAAACACACAACAAAACTAAGCTAAACTGTGGACTCTAAAACACATGAGCATATGATTGATACTAAAATATTTCATTCTTAAACACAGAATGAGCAATAAGACATATGACAAACAAAATAACTCAAACTCAAAATAAACATGACAATAATATGAACATGGCATAAAAGCATGAATTATTTTCACACACACATTAGGACAAAAAACGTTAATGAATCACATAAAATAAAGAATGAAATTGGGTTGTTTCATTTTGCATTTGGGCTTCATACGATTTCAAGCCCAATAAGTTGACTCAGTCCATGGTTGGCTTATTTAGGCCCAATGCCTTTAATTCTTAAGAAAGGTCCATTAAGCACTTTTGTTGCTTCAAAAGCCCATCTTGGCCCATTCGAATTGGGTGATTGGATTTAACTCCAATTAGAGGTCCAGTAACATGATGTGGTCATGATCACATCATACCCTTCCTCTTGAAAATAATTTATCCTCAAATCGAGCCATTTTCTCTCAAAAAATTTTTGTCAGGCACGACCCTTTTTAATGTATTCTTTGCTCGTTGCATTAAGAGCAACTTTTCCAACAACCTGTAAAACAAATACACCTCCAATAACTGAAAGGTTAGATTCATAAATAATAAAATGCCCTTCATTGTACAAAAGTACAATTACAGGATGAGTTGTTATGACTTGATCAAAGCCTATTACAAATCGATCATGAAAACAAACTTCGAGAATGAAAATTTGGTTATGATCACTCATCTCAAAATGAAACAAATGTTTTTCTTTCAAAAAAATCTCACTCATGCTACATAAAGAAAAGTTACGTATTTGAATGTTCAAATAAACAAAACCCTCAAACTTTCTTTGAATAAACATTTACATCCACAGGTGTTTCCAAATGAAGAGACATGAATTTCACATAACTGTCAACGTTAAGTAGTTCAAGATTATTATTATGTGAAAACTCATTGCTAATAACACTAAACCGATGTAAAGGCACATAGTAAAGAAAACTTTTTTAAAACACTATCAATGTCAAACTTATCAAGAACATTCAAAGAATGATATCTTGGTTTAATCTAAAAAAGTTCCTTACCATCCTTACCTTCTTGAACTTGTGGAGTAATTTTGTTCACCAACTTACCTTTCTCCCAAACATGGAATCGTCTTTCATTGTGATACATGCATGAATGGGGTGAAATTTATTAAATTCCATTCACCGAAGCTGCCAATTTTCAAGCTTTGGATATCAGCAGAGTTGTAATGACTTTTTGGATGAGATCCTGGCATTTTTAGATTGAGGTGTCTTTATAGAGTTAGAAGATTTATCTCTTATCTTCAAAAACCAACTTTGAGTCACTCAATTTTGAGTTTTGGAGCTCAAGTTATGACAATTTTAGTGAAGACTACGTGAGCAGAATTTTTGAATGGGATTATGAGGGGAATTACGAGTTCCGAGCTTTTAATTTGATTTTAAATTATATTGGGTTCGGGTCTTGGGCTTAATTTTTATTATATATGAGCCTAATATTATATTTATCAACTCTTATTATTTTATTATTCCAAATTTTTAATAATTATTAAGTAGTTTAAGTTATTTAGAGTCTTATATCAACAACAAAGTTTTGTTTAAAACTACTTTTTGTTTAGATTAATTAGAGTTCTAGTATACGTAAGAGTTTTATTTAGATTTATTTAGATAGCCTATATATAGGCTTATGCATTGTACACAAATCAAACAATTCATTATTATTCATCTTCCCTTTTGAGTTAATAAATTCTCCTTGATTTTTGTTTTCAAGAATTTCTCTTGAGTTTCTTTTAGAAGAGTTTTAGCGATCTTTTTAGATTGTGGGGATCATCTTTAAACTTTTTCTTTTCAAGTTTTATTTCTTTGAGGGGAAATGAGAGCTGCTTGAAGGGGGTTGTGGATTCTTTGTAATAGCCCAAAATTAGGTCTAGTTGGAACAGAGGTTTCGGGACCACAAAATCCGAGATAAAAATAATTATTTTATGATTATTTTGAGTCTATGATATGATTGCATGATTTTTTTGAAAATTTCGTGAAGAAATTCTTTGCATAAAGTGTTCAATTTGAAGTTAGGGACTAAATTGAATAAATTACAAAACTTACATTCTAGAAGTTTCTAGTATGAAATTGCTTTGAAATATTAATTAGGAGGTCTTAAATAGCAATTTGACCAATTTCTAAGTTATGGACAAAAATTGGACATGGATGGAATTTTTGAAAGTTTAGTAAGGAAGGGCATTTTGGTCATTCGGTAATTAAAAGAAATAAAAAGGGAAAATAAAGCCAAAATTGACTCATCTTTCTCATGGAGGCCGAAATTAGCATGGGGGAAGCCATGGCTAGAGTTTTCAAGCTTTCCAAGCTCAATAGTAAGTCCGTTCTAACCCCGTTTTTCAAGTTCTTTACGTTTTTGGAATCCCGGTAATTTGATTAAGCTTATTCTAGCAATAATTTAAGCTAGGGTTCATATTTGGAAAAATACCCATAGGTGAAATGTGTTTATTTTGATGTTTTATAATAGAATATGAGATTTTAAATTATGTTAGACAACTTGTGCTACTCGGTTTTGAGTGAAAACTAGTAAAAGTGCTTAATCGGTAAAAATACCTAATAGTCATAAGTATATGTTAGAGTGAGAATTTGATGTTGCCATAGAAGGTAAAAGTGATCATCATGTCATAAAACATAAGAATAAGGGATGAAGTTTAATTCCCGAGCCTAGGGGCAAAAGTGTAAATATGCAAAAGTTTAGGGGCAAAATTGTAATTTTGTCAAAGTTTGAGTTAAGGACTGTTTTGAATAGTACATTAATTAAATAAGTAAAATATGATATTTTAGATCTCGAAAAACGAGATTTGAACCTATAATGAGAGAAAAATTGAAAATTGGGAAAGTTGGTAAAATGGCCGTTTTAGTATCGAGGTAAGTTCATATGTATAATAAACATTAATTTATGCATGTTTCAATGTAAAATTGATATATTTACTATGATTGCCGAGGTGTTGAAAGTATGTAAGTTGGTGTGATTATAATATAGCAATAATGCTGTAATTTATATTTGAAAGTTAAATTTAGTGAATTAATTGAATTATATTAAATTAAATGATTATGGTGCCAAGTTTATGAATTGATTTAAAAATATGTCTATGGTACATGAAGTGCATTGAATAAGGCAATGTGTAATTTAATGTTATTGCCTTGATATTAAATGAGATGTAAGTTTATATGTAAGTAATACATCAATATTACTTGAATTATGATATTTTATAATAATATTGGAAATATTTTTGTGGATAATTACTTGATTGGTTAAATTATTGGAAAAGAGAGAGAAATCCCGGTTGAACCTTCGAAAAGATTGGATGATACAGATAGTATGTAGCTAGGTCACATGTATCGTGCTGAGTGCACATCATGTGTACAAGAGAGCTACAAGATATTATGATGTAGCTAGGTAGCATGGGTGATACTATGTGTACACCATGTAGACAAGAGAGCTACGGGATATATGTAGCTTGGTCGCATGCGTGGTTCCAGGTGAAGGACACCATGTAGATAAGAGAGCTACGAGATAAATTGGCTAGGTCACATGGGTGGTGCTGAGTGTTCACCATGTGTACAAGAGAGCCGAACTATATGATGGGTGAGCTATGTGCTGAAACCACCAAGTATCGAGGATTGATCCGAAGTGTTCAACGGGAGACTCTCTATGTATTGCTTTGTGAGTTTTGTGATGAATAAGTGCAGGAACTTGATTATGTGAATGATGTGTTCATTAAGTGACCAGGATGTGGTGAGGTTATAAACAAGTAAGTTATAAATGAGGATGATTTTATGGTGACATAATGTTAATGGGCCTATACTTGTGATATATGAAATATGGTGAAAATGATTTGTGATATGTATGTTAAAATGAGGTTAATACAAAGAAAGTGTGAAAGAGTGAATTAGCAATAAAACTATTTTGGATAGTAGCAGTGACGTGACATTTAAAAATCACCAAAAATAATATAAATTGAATCAAAGATGCAATGAGATATCAAATTAAAACTTAATGAGTCTATTTTCATATAAAAGAAACAGAGTAAGAAAAGGAGTTCTATATTTTGAGATATTTATGTTTTTGTGATACTGGTTCAGAATGATTACGTGATCCCCTGTTCTGACTTTGGAAAATCACAAAATTTTGGATAAAAATATTAGAGACTTAAACTTATATTTTTAACATCCCTAATGAGTCTATTTTCAAGATAAATCAACAAGAACATTATCGAGTTCATCTTGTGAGATAATTAATTTTTAGTGAAGAGAGGTCGAATCTGTTAGAAAGTGAAACAGGGGAAAATTTAATGAATAAAATGTACTAATTGGATAAACCAAAAATTATGAAAATTTTATGGTGGAAAGATATGTGAGTCTAGTTTCAAGGGAAATTTACAGATCTTAATTTGGAGCTCTGTAGCTCAAATTATAAATAAGTAAGTGACTATGACTCGTGTGGACAGTTTGATGTGAGCATTTATTAGTAAATTGTGAAATCGTACTTACAAGAATGCTATATACATTAAGGATGTGGAATGGAGAGGAGGAGGAGGAAAATAAATATATGTGGAATACATGGAAACTATGGTATATGAAATATTGATATAATGAAATAAATGATATGTGTTTATAAGAAAAGCAGAAAGAGAATGATATGTATCATGACATGTATATATATATATATATATATATGACTAGTCTCAATGTAATGCTTGTTGGGTATGGAGTTGAATTGAAATGTTCGAGCAAACATGTTATTCTCATGATCTGAATTGTGGTATTTTATAAAGATATGATCTAGCTTTAAATATGAATGCTTGATGATTAAGCTAAAGATATTTGGTCGATGATAATCTTGGTATAAATGTATAAGTGTGTAAGAGATTAAGGTTGACCAAAGCTTGGAAAATAGCCTAGGTATATTCCACACAGGCAGAGACACGACCATGTGTCTCAGCCGTGTATGGAACACGACTTTGGGACACGGGCGTGTGGAACGTTAAAGCATCAAATTTCCAAGATTTTCGTAAGTTCTCGGTTTAGTCCTGAACCCTTTCTAAAGTATGTTTTGGGCTCCGTAGACTCAAATAAGGGACTATGTGTAAGTGAATGAACGTTTTGAAATATGAATGAAATTTTATGGCCCGTATTTTAGTTTAATGTTTGTATGTTTGTCCGGTAACACCTCATACCTTATCCTGGCCTCGGGTATGGGTAAGGGGTGTTACATTATTCGTGTTTCCAAAGCTTCTTAGGACCTCTACATTCTACATCCTATGTTTCCATCTATCTTCTTTATTTTCTTCCTTATTGTTCTAATTGCAGATTTATTATTCTATTTTAATTATTTTAGTTATTTATTTTCATTGTTTAATCTAATTTGGATTTGATTACGTTTTAGGTTTTGGGAAAATCCAAGTTTCTTTCCCAATGTCTAGAGCCTTAAGTCAACTCCGTGACTTGAAAAAATTTACAATCTGCTTTCGCATTTATCTACCTCATTCTTTATCATTTGGTATCAGATTTGGGTACTTTTAGGTGTTCTTTGTGTTTTTATAAAATAGATTTCCAGCAAACAACCTTAAAACAAAATTTTTTATCTAGACAGTTTTCAAAAAAAATATTTTTTAGTGGGTAAACGTTTTTCAAATGATCTAAAATTTTCATACTATTTCTTGGCACTGTTTTAAAATATTGAAAAAATATTTCCCACAAAAAAAGTGATCATAAAAGTGAAAAAATAGAAAAAATATGAAAAAAAAGAAAAAGAAAAAATAATGGGTTGAATTTTGTGTAAAACATTTTTAGATCAAATATACAATATTTCAGGAGGCTCCAATTTAAATTTCATGATTTTTGGAAATTGGGAACACCTCGAACAAAGTTTGTCAAGTTGCTCCATAATTTTTCGAGTTTTTGGGTTTTAAGGATTTTCATTTGTTTTTTCTTTTTATTGTTCCTATAAGCATTTTAACACTTTATTGTTTCTTGTGTTAGTAGGTTAAAGCACGTTGTACATTCCTTCTTCCGTGCAACACAATTCTTTGGTGTCTAGCCTATTTTGGACTCATAGTGCTATTAGGTTTTCTTTGTTAGTTGATTCTAATACATTCTGATTGATTGATTGATTGATATAGACACTTTTTAAAAGACTAATAAGATTAATTCTTACCTCATTGAGAATTTAATTTTAATTTTTAGTTCATAAAGGTGAAGTTTGCTTAATTTTTCTTTTGAGTGTTGTGTTTTTCCAGGCTTTCACATTGACTCATGACACTCGTAACCATAAAAACCATGATGATACCATCCGATGAAAAAGCACAACATGTTACATTTGAGAACATTGTGGGGATGACCAATTTGCCTAAGTATCAAACAGAACAAAAAGAGAGCATTAATCAACTTACCAATCAAATTCAAATGCTAACTCAAGTTGTTGCTCGTTCAAAGACTTCTTCAAATTGACGATTTTGTGCTCATGATAATGATGATGATGGGGATGATGCATAGCTTCGTCTTCGTTCAAATATTGCTCGAGAAGGATATCATCACACTGATGACACTTTGGGTATTCCTGATTGAGGCTGGCCTTCTGTTGATAAACCAGAGTTTAACATTCCACCATTCTGAGGGAAGAATGATCCAGAAGCATATTGTGATTGGGAGGCTCAAATTGAGATCATGTTCCGTTGTTATAGATGTTTGAAGAAGGAAAAAGTTCCATGGGCTACGTTGGCATTTTTGGATTATGCATATAGTTGGTGGACTCAACTTTGAATTAATCATCAAAGAAACCATGAAAGGGTAATTGAAACATGGGACGAGCTGAAGCAAGTGATGTGAAAACGTTACATTCCTTCTCATTACTACAGAGAGGTCAAAATGAAACTTTGACGCCTTGTTCAAGGTAATCGATTTGTTGATGAGTACATTAAGGATATGGAGATGCTTCTACAAAGAGAAAATGTGCGAGAAGATGAAGAGACTACCATGGTGTGGTTTGTAGATGGCTTGAATGTTTCGATAGCCAATGCTTTTGATCTTCAAAGCTACATTGATCTTGAGGAGGTAATTGAGCAGTAATTTCAACAATGTCAATCTCGTCCATTTGGTGCATTACAATATTATAGAGGTACGAGTTCTAATTCTACTTTCAAGAATTTGAAACCTCGTTATGCTACTAATAAGTTGCTGACAAAACATTGATGTGTACTCATATTCGTGAATTCGATTATAAGATGTTGAGTTGCCTGATCGTCTAATGTTGGATCGTTTTGAAAAAGGTCTTAAAGTGAGAGTAGAATTAATGATTATTGACTCAATGGAAATGATTGAAATGGTGTGGATGGATAACTTCTACAAGATGGACACTTAGAAAGGAACAAACGATATGAAAGATTGTGACCCGATTTCTATAAAGTGAAAATTGATCAAGTTTGTAGAAAAAAATTGTGACCCTCTATTTAGCAAAATAGGAACCAACAATATAGGGTTTGATGCCATAAGGGAAACCTTGATAAGTCCAGCTAAGTTCTTTTAAGAATAAAGAGATAGAATTTTAACAAATTATAAAAATGTTCACTAGCCAACAATGTCTTTTTATAGGTTATTTATAGGCCATAATATGACTATTCAAATTCCTATAAAAGACCTTTCAAATTCGACATTTAACTAGCTATTAATACAATCATTTATTCGGTTTAACTCATGTTGGGCAGTTAATGAGTCATGTCTTTTCACTTGATTCATGTGTAGTTGAAAAGGCATGTCTCCTTCACTTGTTGATGATTTCATGTTCCTTAATGTGATGTTTAGTGTCCCTTTATCTCCTTAAAACTGAATGTCAAAAGACTTGTGCAAAAACCTCTTAAATTGTCGTCGTAATGAGTTTTGAAGGCTCCTAAACTGATCAGATTTGAAGAGTCTTCCTTGATCCATTATAACAACCACCATAATGAGCTTTAAAGGCTTGAAAACTATCCAAACTTGAAGAGCCATTAGTCCTATGAATAGTCACATACAAGTTAGATAATTAAGCATTAAATAATTACTAAAGACACACATAAAAATCAGCATATTGAACACTCATACACAAAAATTTATTAATGAACATGCAACTCAAACCCATACTTTATTAACATATGAGGTACTTTAATGTATAACTTAATCAATATGCAAAACACTTAATGTAGGTCTTAAAAAAGCAGATATATAATGCAATACATTAATTAAAGATGCATATAATAAACAAGACATAATTAAAAGCTGTAGAATTAATTAAACTAAACAAATAGCCACATGCAAAAATTGAAAGGACTTAAGATGTTATCTTAGGTCCAATAAGAGTTGGAATTCTCATGTTCAGCCTAAACTTGCTGAATCAAGCCCATCATCGCCTCTTTAAGCTTCTTGGATCTAGCCTGAGTCATAGGTTCAATAGGAATTTCAATCGGATTCTCTCTTGAATTTTCCTCATCTTTCGGCCCAAATGGTATAGACATGGACAGCTTGGTATTTGGCCCATTCGAAATCACATCAGACATTCCCATGCAAGTATCAAACATGATGAGATTAATCCTTTTGCACGGAAAAGTGGAGCTCCCAGAAAACATTCTTCTACATCTTCTAAGCAGCCTGCTTTTACTAATTCTTCACCAAGACAACAAAGAGCTCATGAAATTGAATGTTTTAAGTGCAAAGGGTGTGGGCACTATAGTCGTGATTGTGCTGACACGAGACTTTAGTTGATAAAAAAGATGATAGTGAGAATTTTTTTCCTCAAATATATGGAGTAAGATGAGATAGAAACGTCATGTTCTCCCACTGATATGTATTGCACTAAATTGAATATTCATAATACTTGTGAGGGGGATATGGGAAGTGAGGAAGAATCATATGAAAAGACCGAGAGAAAAGAGACCTTGAGTGATAAAAGTCTACTTGATTGTAACACCCCTAACCCGTATCCGTCGCTGGATTAAGGTTATGAGGCATTACTGATCAAAAACACAATTCCAATCATTAATATATACACATGAACGAGTCTCGAAAATTAGTCAAAATTTATTTCATGAACTAATACAACAATTAAATTTGAAGCATTTCATATCATACATATACATACAGTCATATCATTTATAGACAGTAATATGAATTATAACATTCAAATATTAAAGCATTTACGAACTTTAACAAAGATAAGATATAAACCTAAATGATTATTCAACTATTATAATACATGAGCATAAGTATACACGACTTTCCGTATTAACTAATGATATCTTTACTCAACTCAAAACTTAAGCATCCTTTAAATATCTAATACCAATTAAATTTATACTTAAAATCACATGTCAATACATGATACAAACAAATATCTTTATAAATTTTTGCAGAGTGACTAACCCAATTAGTACCAAATATCTAATTGATACACAACCACATGAGACACAATTATGTTGAACATTTATGCATGTTATTATCATGTAATAGTTCATTTATGAAACTAATCTTTATGACTTTAATGATTGTTTTGTCATGGTGATCGAACACATATAACTATATATATATTTCATGCTTTCAATGAACATAAATCACAACCAAATTCCTAATTCCCATATTCTAAATTATTTTGTCGTATAAACATATAATTCAAATAATACATCAAACCATTTCTTTACATGTATATTCACAAATGGCTAACCATAGGTAGCTCAAAAAAAATATTTATATCTCCCATCTTATGACCGAATGTCATTATTTCAATCATGGTCATTTAACTAATATATATATGTGTAACATGAATTTACCCGTACTAGATAACGAACATATCAAGACAAGGTTATAACATGTTCGGACATAATCAACTAACCTGTAATGTTGAATCACAAATAATTCATTATCCTAATACAACCACCCCATTCACATATACCTTACTCTATGTATACTTTAACCGATTCAGCTATATATTCATCCATAATCAATAACCATTTCCAAATCATAACACACCTATCACAAATATCATTTCATCATAGCACTTAACATTATAACCAAAATGAATTCAAACCACAACCAAGCATAATCGAATTCAACATATAAATTAAGCCATTTTCGCATGGCCTTTATACATAACCAAAGTTCATTATTTCAAAATGTAATCCTGCCTATACATGCCATAGTTCCAAAATGCAACTTATAAGATACCGAAGGCGGCCAATAGTGTGATAGACTTTGCTGACGATCCCCGAGCTTATAGCTTGAATCCAAAATCTATAAAATAGAGCAAACATGAACACACAGAGTAAGCTATTATAGCTTAGTAAGTCATAAGCAAATAAACAACCCCATGATAAAATCAACTCATTTTAAGCTAAATTGAATTACATTATCATTACCAAGCTTAATCTCAAACCGACAAGTGAGATAAATAATACATTTTCATGCACAATTCTACCTTGGCCGAATGCTCACATAATCATATTAACCAAATGTCAATCAACTTTCTAAGCTAAAATGTCATTATACAATCAAACACACATATACATATTTACATAAGCTCAAGAATCCGATTATAGTATCATGTACATATACTACTAATATGGCCGAATATACATGGTCACATATATACGCATATCCAAGAATCAATTCCATAATATTCATACCATTTGTTCAAAAACTGAATACACTTATTAAATTCATGTATATTTATCCTTTGCATCACATATAACTTGTAACAACTTTCAAGTCACATACTTACCTTATTACTGGTAGCTAACAAGCTAACTCATACCCGGCCTTTTAACTTGTTTGACACATCTGATCACGATTTATCTTTGCCCGATGAACCATTCGGAATTGGCTAGGACACTCGGATAATCACACATATATCATACAATGCAAACGTCCCAGATGTTGTCTTACATGTAATCATATACCGATGCCACTGTCCCGGAGAGGGTCTTACTCGCACACATATATCGGAGTCACATATTGATGCCATGGTCTTACTCGCACACATATATCGAAATCTTATGTCATGACCTATGTATCCTAACTATTCTTAAGGTTCATTCGTGGCTTTCGGACTTCGTAACTTAGTCGAAACGAATTCAGAACATAGTAATCAAGCCTATTCACATTCAACTAGTGCATATATAAAATCACATATTTCATTTCAGCAAGTATAATTTGCATATAATTATAATTAGGTACGTCTATTTGCTTATAAACTTAACTTGGACTATGGAAAATGGAACGGGACAGCTAGTCGACAACTTTTGCTTTCCCCCGATCAAAATCTGATTTCTTTGGTTCTTGATCTAAACATATTCAAATTAAGCTCATTCAAACATATTTTCATTCAATTAGTCCAAAAACACATAAATGGGCAAATTATCATTTTACCCCTGACATTTACACTTTTTACAATTTAGTCCCTATTGCACAAAACACAAAATATGCAAAATTCCCTATACCCATGTTTGGCCGAATCTTACCCATATCCATACAAGTCCATATATTTCATTTATTTCACATTTTAGTCCCTCAAATTATTATTTTTTTAATTTAGTCCTAATTACTCAAAATCATCAAAAACTCCAATACAAAACATGTTAATCTAAAACATATCTTTCATATTTCATCATCAAATAACAAAAATCACAAAATCTCAACAACATAATAACTCAAAATATTCATCAAAATAAAAAATTAAAGCTTGGGTCTTGAAGATAACTTAGCAACGATCTCAAAAATGTAGAAATTATCAAAAACCAAGCTAAATACATACCTTGAGCTGAACCCTAGCTTTTGTTATTTCTTTTTATTTTTGTTTAGTTTCGGTCAAGCTAGAATGAATAAAACATGGCTTATTTTATGTTATTATAACATATATTAACATTTTTACCTAATTACATTTTTAACCTTAATAAAATTATAACAAAACCATATAATATATGGCTATTATCGTCCACCTTTTCTTTCAATGGGCTAATTGCAACATAAAGGCTTCCACTTATAAACCCAAATGCAATTCAGCCCCTTTTAAAAATAACCACTAAATTTTCATTTTATGCGATTAAGTCCTTTATTCAATCGGACACTCAAACAATAAAATTAAAGCACGAAAATTTCACAGATATAAATTCACACAAAATAAACACAGAAAATAATTTTTAAATATTTTTCTAACTCAGATTCGTGGTCCCAAAACCACCATTTCGATTAGGGTCTAAATTGGGCTGTTTCAACTCTCCCCCCTTAGGGATTTTCGTCCCCAAAAATCTTACCGGTGAATAGGTTCAGATAACATTCTTTCATTGTATCCTCTGGCTCCCACATTATTTCCTCAACTCTGTGTTTATGCCACAGGACTTTAACTAATGGAATCTTCATATTCCGCAACTCTTTAATCTTGCCAGTCAGAATACGAATCTGTTCTTCTTCGTACATCATATCAGGCTTAATCTCAATCTCAGACGGACTAATCACATGTGAAGGATCACTTCGATATTTACGAAGCATCAAAACATGGAATACATTGTGGATCTTTTCTAGCTTAGGTGGCAACAACATTCCGTAAGCAACCAGGCCAATGCGTTCTATAATCTCATACGGTCCAATAAACCTCAGAATCAATTTGCCTTTACGACCAAATCTGAGTATTTTCTTCCATGGTGAGACTTTCAAGAAGACTTTATCTCTGATCTGAAACTCTATATCTTTACGTTTCAAGTTCGTTTATGATTTCTGATGATCTGATGCTGCTTTCAGACTTTCATGGATCACTTTCACTTCCTGTTTAGTTTCTCTTATCAAATCGACCTCGTGTATCTTATTTTCGCTGAGCTCAGTCCAGTACAATGGTGTACGACATTTATGACTGTACAAAGACTCATAAGGCGCCATTTTGATACTCGATTGAAAGTTGTTATTATACGCAAATTCAATCAGAGGTAGGTATCATTCCCTCGTACTTTCAAACTCGAGAATGCAACATCTCAACATATTCTCAAGTATCTTAATGATTTGCTCAGACTGACCATCTATTTGCGGATGGAAAGCAACACTGAAATGTAATTTCGTATCTAGTACATCTTGTAGTTTCTTCTACAATCGCAATGTAAACCTCGGATCTCTATCCAAAATAATATATATAGGCACACCATGTAATCTCACAATCCAAGAAACATACAGTTCAACTAGCTTATGAAGCGAGTAGTTTTTACGTATCGGAACAAAGTGAGCCGATTTAGTCAATCTATCCACAATAACCCAAATTGCATCTTTCTTGCTCGGTGTCAACGGTAAACCAGATACAAAATCCATAATAACTCTATCCCATTTCCACTCAGATATCATAATCAGTTGAAGCAATCTGGAAGGTACCTAATGCTCGGCTTTTACTTGTTGACAGATTAAAATTTTGAAACAAAGTTAGAAATGTCTCGTTTCATACCATGCCACCAGTAAAGTTGTTTCAGATCATTGTACATCTTTGTACTACCTGGGTGAACAGATAACCGACTGCTGTGAGCTTCATTCAAGATCATCTGAATCAACTCTGAATTTCTTGGGACACATATCTGGTTTTTGAATCTCAAATAATCATTAGCATCAACTTGATACTCTGAATCAACATTTGAATCACATTGAGCTCATTTTTCTATCAACTCATTATCAATCTTCTGGGCATCACAAATTTTTTGGACAAATAATGGTCTTGCTTTCAATTCAGCTATTATCAAACCATCATCAAGCATAGCAATACGCGCATTCATTGCACGCAAAGCAAACAGTGATTTTTGGCTTAAAGCATTAGCAACAACATTAGCCTTTCCCAAGTGATAGTCAATCACAAGCTCGTAGTCTTTTAGTAATTCTAACCATCGGCGTTGTCTAAAATTTAGATCTTTCTGAGTCATCAAGTATTTCAAGCTTTTGAGATCAGAATAAACATGACATTTCTCACCGAACAGATAGTGGCACCATATCTTCAATGCAAACACAATAGCTGCCAATTCTAAGTCGTGTCGGATAGTTCCTTTCATGTGGCTTTAACTGTCTCGAGGCGTAAGCTATAACTTTACCTTCCTGCATCAAAACACATCCCAAACCATTTAAAGATGTATCACTATAAATAATAAATTCTTTACCTGATTCCGGCTGAACTAATACTGGAGCTTCTGTCAAAAGGGCTTTCAATTGATCAAAGCTTTTCTGGCACTTTTCTGACCACTTGAATTTAACATCTTTCCCCAATAGCTTCGTCATTGGGGCTACAATCATAGAGAAACCTTTCATGAACCGTTTATAATAACCAGCAAGTCCCAAAAAACTTCGAACTTTAGAAACATTTTTAGGAGGTTTCCAGTCAAGTACAGCTAAAATTTTACTCGGATCAACCCGAATACTCAATGATGATACAACATGGCCTAGAAAACTGACTTCGCTTAACCAAGACTTACATTTACTGAACTTTGCATACAACTATTTATCTCGCAAAGTCTGTAACAGAAGTCTCAGATGTTCGGCATGTTCAGTTTCATTGTAGGAGTAGATCAAAATGTCATCTATGAACACAACTACAAACCGATCCAAATATTGTCTGAAGATCCGATTCATCAAATTCATAAAAATAGTAGGTGCATTAGTAAGTCCGAAAGGCATAACAAAAAACTCGTAGTGTTCATACCTCGTTCAAAAAGTAGTCATTGGCACGTCAGAGTCTTTAACTCACAATTGATAGTAGCCTGATCTCAAGTCTATCTTTGAAAACACTGTGGCTCCCTTCAGTTGATCAAACAAATCATCAATCTGTGGCAACGGATACTTATTCTTTATAGTCACCTTATTGAGCTATTTAAAATCAATGTACGTTCTCATAGTTTCGTCTTTCTTTTTCACAAATAACACTGGCGCACCCCAGGGTGAGAAACTCGGTCGCACAAAACCTCTATCTGTCAACTCTTGCAACTGAGCTTTCAATTCCTTTAATTCAGTAGGTGCCATTCTGTACGGAGCTATGGATATCGGAGTTGTCTCAGGCATTAATTCAATACCAAACTCTACCTCCTGATAGGTGGAAAACCCGACAATTCTTCAGGAAACACATCCGGATACTCACACACAACAGTACTGATTCAATATTTCTTTCGGCCACTTTACTATCAAGCACATATGCAAAGTAAGCTTCGCAACCTTTTATCACATATTTCTGAGCTAACATCGAAGAAATCACTGCTGGTAACCCATTCAGATCACTAGATTCAATTCGAATAATCTCATCATTCTGGCATTGTAAATCAATTGTCTTTCTCTTGCAGTTTACAAAAACATCATGCAAAGTTAACCAGTATATACCCAGAATTATGTCGAACTCATCAAATGGCAACAACATCAAGTCAGTCGGAAAGCACGAATCTCGAACCATCAAGGGACAAGTTTTACACACTTTGTTAACCATAACACACTGGCCCAAGGGGTTTGACACTCTAATCACAAACTCAGTAGACTCAACAGGCAGAGTCTTGCTGAATACTAAAGTCTCACACACATAAGAATGAGTCGAATCAGGATCAATCAATGCAATTACATTAGTATCATAGAGAGTGAATGTACCAGTAATGACATCTGGGGATGAAGCCTCCTCGCGTGCACGAATAGCATAGGCTCTGGCAGGTGCACGAGCCTCAGATTTGACTACTATATCTTTAGTCCCTCTCTGACTGCCACTCGCATTGCCCACATTTTTGGGTGGTCTACCCTGAGCTACAGTATTACTCGATCTCGTATTCTACACTGGATTTTCTTTAGCTAACACTAGGCAATCATGTATATAATGATCTATTGATCCATATTTAAAACAAGCCTAATCATGCAATCTACAACTGTCGGGATGTCATTTGCCATAATGTTTACACTCAGGTTGATTTGATTTGACATTACCCAGACTAGCTACTGAGGTAGCTTTCGAGCTCATAGGTGGTCTACTCTGATCTCGTCTAGAATAACATGAAGTGGCTTTAGAATGGTTGAAATCATCTCAAAACTTCTTTGGTGTTGATTGGAATGACTTACTGAATGTTCTTTTACATGCATCTCTAGCTTCAAAGACAGCTTTTCTTTTCTCTTTCTCGAGCTCTTTAGCTTTGCTGGCTCACTCAACTAGTACTATGAACTCTTTTTTCTCAAGTATGTCAGCTAACAGTTTAATGTCTTCATTCAGCCCATCTTCAAATCTTTTACACATTATGGCTTCGATAGAAACACACTCTCAGGCATACCGACTGAGTCTCACAAATTTTCGCTCATACTCTGTCACGGTCATCCAGCACTGTTTCAGCTCTAGAAATTCTTTGCACTTCTGGTCAATAAATCTCTGGCTGATATATTTCTTATGGAACTCAGTCTGAAAGAATTCCCAGGTCACCTGTTCTTTTGGAACCACTGATATTAAGGTATTCCACTAGTGATACGTGTCTTGAAGCAAAGATATAGCATATCTCAAACATTCATCCAGGGTACAGGATAGCTCATCAAACACACGGATAGTATTATCAAGCCAGAACTCAGCCCGCTCAACATCATCATCATCAGTAGCTTTAAACTCTTCAACCCTATGTTTTCTGATTTTATCGACGGGTGGCTTATATAATCTCAGCGGATCACTTACTTGAGGTACAGCAGGCATCAAAGATAGATTAGTCGGGGGTGGAGGTTGTTGTGCAATTGGGTTAGTTCAGATATATTGAGTAAACCTGTCATTCATGATTTGGTAAAAGGCTTGTCTAGTGTAACGTTGCAAAAATTTAGGTCTTTATTTTTGTTTATTGTGTTCCACAAAAACATGCTTCCTATAGTGGTTAAGTGTTTGAGGAGTGTGGGAGAGGTCCTGAGTTCAAGCCTTGGCTTGTGCAAAATTTTTGTTTTTGGCTTGAGTAAACCTTGTCGTCTATGAATGAGCTTCTAAAATAAATGTGGGAAGGATGTGTCATAAAAATGACTGCTAGTCTAGTGGAAAATGGCGTGTTGCTATGCTAAGGGGCTTAAGTTTTGGCCCTGTTGCGTGTAAAGGGTGTTTATTTTTTGTAACTCTGCTGTGTGGGTAGTTGTAGCTGATCGAAACTCTGCTGGTTGAGGAGTGTTTGAATGGGTAGTTGAGGAGATGTTGGAGGAGGGATTTTAGAAGGATTTTTTAGAATTTTGAAAGTGGGGGAAAGTTGTGCCGAAATTGGACTCTTGTTCATGAGAGTTTCGGCTGAGGTGGGAAAGGGTTGATTGGGTTTAGTGTGAGGATTGTTTAAGGTTATGTCGAATTAGGGGATTCATTTGGGGCAAGTCAGCTTTGGTTTCTTTACTTGCCTTTGGTACTGAATTTTGCTAATTTTTGGGGTTTGGCTTCCTTGGTTGTTGTGACTGAATTGTGCTTGTTCATTCGGGTCTCTCTCCCTTTTATGTTTCACCCTCTTTAGTTAATTGTTTCCCTTTCACTCTTCCTCATTTGGTTTTAGTTTCTTTTTTCCTTCCTTCTTCATCGATTGTTGTTTCCTCTCAACACTCTTAGCTTTGTT
Organism: Gossypium arboreum; assembly: GCF_025698485.1. Taxonomy (NCBI): domain Eukaryota; kingdom Viridiplantae; phylum Streptophyta; class Magnoliopsida; order Malvales; family Malvaceae; genus Gossypium; species Gossypium arboreum. Next base: position 69,995,068 of record NC_069075.1, read on the forward strand.
CCTCCTCCCTCCCTCATTGGTTTTGCTTGACTGAATACTCATCCTTACTTTTATTCTACTTTTGGTTAGCAACTGCAGTATGATCGGTTGGGTTAGACGCCGGCTCTCGTCTCCCACTTTAGTGTTCTTGTGTTGGCTGAATATTGTTATATAAGTCTTGGTTTCTTTCTTCTCCTTTCGGTTGATTTCACTTGGTTGATCCATCTTCTAACTTTCCCTCTTATTGTTGGCTATCTTTTCTGCCTTTCAAATCAATCCTTTTATGTGCTTCTATGTGCATTACGTCATTAATCGGCACTCTGCATTGTTGTTGTAGTAACTGTGATACGGTTATGATGTTTTTATGCTTCAAATATGAGTCTGATATAGAATGTGGTATTTTGGTGTAGGTAGTGATCAAAGTTGATTGACACACCCCTTTGAGGATCAATGGTGCAATAATTGTTGGCTTATGTAAGTGATTACGATTGCTTTAGAACTATGTTAGTTCCCAATCGAGACATAAGTTAAGTAACTAATTAGTTATCACATTATTTGTTCTTCAGGCACAAGAGTGTTCGGAGCGTGGGCTAACTTCAAATTCATAACAAGTGTGTAATCACACTGCTTAAATCATTAAATAGCAAAAGCCAAAAAATTGTTACCATTGATGCCACGCGGGCGTACGTTTGCCCATGTGGTCATCTAAACGCATAAGTGCGAGCATGTGACTATAGAGACCACCACGTGCAGTCTCATGGGCATAGGTCGTTTTGAGCCATATTGGGCTGAAATGGGCCGTATGGGCCCCACCAGCTTATGGGCCCCAGATAGGTAAATCACATAGATGTGTGAAGTATAGTGGGCCATGCTGTGTAGTTCACACAGCCAAGGCCATCGTTAAGCTTAATGGGACACACGAGCGAGCGGGCCCACATGGGTTGTGGAAGGGATTGAGCCCATTTTTGCTGTTTAAATTGCTAAGGTTGCACGGGTCGCTCGAGATGACTGTAGACCTACTGGCGGGTCGGTAAGTATAGACCCTAATCTATGAAATGATTGTTGTACCCCTATGAGGTAAATGACAGATATATCCCTGTATGTTGTATGACTGTTGAGCATGCCATCTTTATTGAATGAACATTTATACTATGTTACATTGCATGGGGTGGGACATATGATATTGGAGGAAGTGTACTGAAAGGCTATAAGCCTATACTGGCAGCTTGCTGCAAATACTGTTACTGCCAAGACTGGTACTCTATTTTGGAGTGTAGGGATGGGTGGGTCGATTTTATCCCTACATAGAGTGTGGGGTTGGACGGAGTGGAGTGTAGAAGATGGATGGGTAGGATCTTTGTATGCATTTCTGATACTGTACTGAAATGGGCTAAGGCCACACTGATACTACGACTGATATGGGCTTAAGCCTAGACTGTTCAACATTGTTTGTTTGACTATTTGATAAATATTGATTACATACTGAGTTTTCGAAAATTCACCTTTTTTGCCTATCTGCGCAGGTAATCCCTAGCGGGTTAGTGCTACAAGGGACTCGTAGATGGCCACACCACTGATTATGTTTTTTTTTTTGAATTTCGTAAAAGTAGTTTTATATGGGTAAATTTTATGTAATAAGGCCGTTTTAGAGTTTCATTTTATTTGGGGTTTTATTGAAATTGACTTATATCTGCTAGCTGTAGGACTCGGGTTTTAAGAAGGTAAAATATTTTCATTGCAATTCCACGTAACTGGTTTCAAAACCTTCTGCAACAATGTTTTAAAGCGTAGTAACAATTTTGTATGAGTCATGTTTTGCTTAATGAACCCATAATTTAACAAATAAATAAACTAAGATAGTGATGTGAGCACATCCATGCCAATTAAGGAAACTAATCTGGAGGTCTTACCATTGGGACCTATTACCCGTTCTAAGGCAAAGAAATTTAGGGAAGTTCATTTCCTTACTTGTGCTACAATTCTAGATTCATTCGATTATGTTTATGCCTTAGAACCTAGGCTTTATAATGTGTTGCATGCTGATATGTGACATATTTAGGTTATACTATTCATTCTGTGTTTTAAGTTTGTATATATTATGCTACGTATGCTTTGGGATTGGTTTGATAGTGTTTGTATTGCTTCTAAGCTGTTTGGGTGTTAATAAATAAGTGTGCACTTGTTTACAACTTATTAGACTATGTTACATTAAGTCTACATAAACTTTGATAAGTGTTTATGCCTTTTGGATTAGGTACTCGAAGGGACACTAGCTCAAGAGTGTATATGCAGCTTATCTTCAACTCAAGTTAGCTCAGAGTACTCTACACCAGCTCATGTCAGCTCACTCCACTTGTAGCTAGCTCGTTCTAGCTCAGTTCAGTTTCTGTCAGCTCAATTTCAGCTCCACTAGTCAACTTCAGTTGGCAAGTCCAGAAGTAGCTGAATAATGATTTACAAGTCAGGGAGTGTACCAGTGCACATGTGGCAGACCAAGTGCCATCCGGTCATTCACACATCCGCGTGGCAGCTTGGATGAGTGAGTACATTATTGGCCGAATTGGAGCAGCCCTTCCTTTTTGTTACTTGGCGTCAACTTCAAGGATAAGATCAAGTAGTTTGTGATTGAATTTCAAATTTCAAATAGAAGGCTGCCATACAATGCCGCCAAATTTAAGAGTTATTATGAGTTATTAGGAGTTTAAAATTTGTATTTTAAATCCTCTATTTTTAGCCACACAAGGAAATTCGGCCATACACCTCTTGTTATCCATATATATGTGTAAAAACATATAATCTTTGTGAGATTTTCTCTCAAACTTCTATTTTTCAACGAGCTTTCTTGGCATATCAGACTGTGTTGGTATGTCAATTTTACTTGATACTTCAGGTTCCTTGACATATTGTATGAGTTCTTTCGAGTTCCTCGTTTTTCTAAATTTTCAGCAATATTCTACATCAATTCTGCCATCAAGGCTTCCATGAATGAAGCTTCAAGAATTCATCTTCAACCTTGATTCAAATTTGCCAAAAATTTTAGCCTTTTCTTTTTTCTTCATTTTTGTTTTTCCTTTGTTTCTTTTCTTATTCCTAAGACTGTTCTAAGCCTAGAACATCCATTTGTCTTGTTTCTAATTGCAGGGAAGTGTTTGCTTCAATCCTAGATCCACAACTTACAAGGAATATTGTTTTCACCCAGCAACACCCTTATCATATGGTAATCAGAGAAAAGGTTGGATTTTAGCACGTTCTACACTACAATACCAAGAAAACAAACAAAGGTAAAAAAAAACAAGTTAAAAAAAACAAAACACAACAAACAGTTTCAAAAATTCAATAAAAAAAGAAAAAAAAAAGAAAAGAAACTTGTGTAGGTGCATGGAAATGAAGAAGGATGCTCAATTATGCCATGAAATGCTTGGAAATCAATAGGAACAACTTGTTCTTGTTTGTTCGGTGATAGGATCATTGTAAGCATTTCTTTGTAGTAAGTTGTGAATTTTCTGTTGCATTTTTTTTTCTTCTTTTAGCCCTATTTTCGTTTTAACCCTTTATTTTCTTTATCCTTGTTGTTTATCTTGTAAGTTTGACATAGTTAACAAGTCTGAAGGATCGAGTTAGTTCCTTAAAGAACTGAATTATGAAAGATCGACTGGAAAAGGTAAACTGAGTGTGTGAGAATAGAAGGGGAGACAAAAAGAGCCATTCAAGCATTCTCCCGAGTGAAACATGAGTGTTGAGTGCAATTAATAAGCGATCTTTCCTTGGAGTGATATGTGAGGAATTTTGTTAAGTATGTTGCTGTGAGGTCCTTTTCGTTATTTTACTAACATATATTCTTACTTTCTGTTTGTTTCTAGTGTTTATAATGGCAGGTTCAAATGAAAGCAATTTGAATGACCAGCCACCAAACTTGCAAATGCAAGCCATTACACATGAACATCAGCGTCTTTTAAGACGAGAATTGGAGCCTTTACAGTCTCGAATGGATAGATTAGATGGGGGTGGTTCCTAATCTGTCCATGAAGAGGACCGTGACAAAAATGAAGTTGATCAGCCTCCGAGACAAAATCTGAGGGGTCGTGCGCAACTAGATGATAATTTGTCTAACATTAAAGTTGCCATTCCATCTTTTCAGGGACGAATAGATCCTGATGCTTATCTCACTTGGGAAAGCAAAGTCGAGCATGTTTTATTGTTACAATTACTTGGAACAGAAGATGGTTCATTTGGCAGCAATGGAATTCACTGAGTACGCTTTGATCTGGTGGGATCAATTGTTAATTAGTCAGAGATGCACCGGTGAAGGTTCAGTGAGAACGTGGAATGAAATGAAGCAAATCATGCGAAGGAGATTTGTTCTTTCTCATTATCACCGTGACTTATTCCAGAAGTTGCAGATGTTGAAATAGGGGAGAAGGAGTGTTGAAGACTACTACAAGGAAGTGGAAATGTCCATGATGCGAGCCAACATTGTTGAGGATCGAGAGGTTACTATGGCACGTTTTCTTGCAGGGTTGAATTCTGAGTTTGCTAACATTGTTGAATTGTAGCATTATGTCGAATTGGATGACATGGTGCATATGGCGATCAAAATTGAGCGACAACAACGTAGAAAAGCTTCTACTCGAGGTAATACTCCATTTAAATCTTTTTCAAATCCATTGTATATTTCTAACAAGACCAGGAAACAAGCACCACAACCGCCACTACGGATTCGAGATCCAAGTGAATCCAGCAAACCAAAGCTTCTACACGAGGTAATACTCTATTTAATTCTTTTTCAAATCCATTGTATACTTCTAACAATGCCAGGAAACAAGCACCACAACCGCCACTACGGATTCGAGATCCAAGCGATTCCAGCAAACCAAAGCCTTGGTCGTGGCAAACTATCAGTGGTGGCACAAGAATGATCGAGAGAAATTCTGTGCTTTAAGTGCCTTGGTCGAGGACATGTTGCTAGCCAATGTCCTAATCGAAGGACCATGATAATGTTAGAGAGTAGTGAGATTGAGTCTGAGTCTGAGGAAGATGAGCATGACACCCCTTCAGTGGACGTTAAAGAAGATGATGACAATGTGCAGACGTTTGCCACCGGTGAAGCACTTGTTGTCAAAAAGAGTCTGAATACTCAACCGATTCAGGAAGAACAGAAATGAGAAAAAATCTTTCACACGGATGCCTTGTCAATGATAAGGTATGTGTTGTAATTATCGATGGTGGTAGTTACACTAATGTTGCTAGTTCTGTGATGGTTGAAAAGTTAGGGTTGAAGATGAAAAAACATCCCAATCAGTGGCTGAATGATAGTGGAGAAATTAAAGTGACTAAGCAAGTTTTAGTGTCGTTTGCCATTGGAAAATACAAGGATGAAGTACTCTGTGATGTCGTTTCGATGGTTGCAGGTCATTTGCTATTAGGCCGTCCATGGAAATTTGACAAGAAGACGGCGCATGATAGCTTTACGAATAGATATTCTTTTATGCATGTAGGAAATCAGATCACCTTAGCACCTTTGACCCCGAGTCAAGTGCAAGAAGACCAAGTAAGGTTGTGAAAGAATATCGAGGAAGTTCGTGGGAAAAAGAAGATGAATGTGTACACACTAGTAAGGAAATCAGGAAATGTCTTTCCTCTCAGCAATCTATGCTTATTTTGTTGTTTAAATATCATTGTTTATTGTCTGAGATTCCTAGTGATTTGATTGCTTCTATTTCATCTCTTTTGCAGGAATTTGAAGATGTGTTTCCGGATGAAACACCTAAAGGCTTACCCCCTTTTCATGGCATTAAGCACCAAATTGACTTTATTCAAGGTGCCACGATTCTGAATAGACCAGCATATAGAAGTAACCCTAAAGAGATGAAGGAACTTCAACGAAAAATTTTTGAGTTGTTGGACAAGGGTTACTTTCGAGAGAGTCTGAGTCCATGTGCTGTGCCAGTGTTGTTGGTACCGAAAAAAGATGGAATGTGGAGGATGTGTGTTGATTGTCGAGCCATGAATTAGATTACAATCAAGTATCTACACTCCATCCCTCGACTCGATAACAAGTTGGATGAGTTTTATGGAGCGACTATCTTCTCCAAAATTGATCTGAAGAGTGGATATCATCAGATTCGTGTAAGAGAAGGTGACGAGTGGAAGACAGCCTTCAAGACAAAGCTAGGTTTGTACGAATGGTTGGTGATGCCTTTTGGTTTAACTAATGAACCTAGTACTTTTATGCGTTTGATGAATCATGTTCTGCGATCTTTTATTGGAAAGTTTTGTGTTGTATACTTTGATGACATTTTAATTTATAGCAAGACTTTGCAGGATTATGTAGAACATTTGAGAGCTGTTATGCATACTTTGTGAGAAGAAAAGTTGTTTCGAAATATGGAGAAATATGTGTTTTGTACTGACAAACTTACATTTCTTAATTATATTGTTAGTTCACAGGGGGTTGAAGTCGACCCTGAGAAGGTTAAGGCGATCCAAGAATGGCCACGACTGACATCGATTAGTTAGGTTAGATCGTTTCATGGTTTAGCTAGTTTCTACCGTCGGTTTGTTCCCCATTTTAGTTCTATCACTGCCCCCTTAACTGGGATTATGAAGAAGAATTCAGTCTTCTCATGGGGTAAAGAACAAGAGGACGCCTTTCTGAAAATTAAGGATTGTTTAACAAAAGCGCCTGTTTTAGCATTACCTGATTTTGATAAATTGTTTAAAATTGAATGTGATGCTTCTGGGGTTGGTATAAGTGCTGTTTTGTCATAGGAAAAGAGGCCTGTTGTATATTTCAGTGAGAAACTTAGCAGAACAATGTTAAATTATCCTGTCGATGACAAAGAAATGTATGCACTGATCCGGGCTTTGGAGACTTGGCAGAATTATTTGTTGCCTAAGGAGTTTACGATCCACACTGACCACGAGGCTTTACGATATATCACAGGTCAACATAAATTGAACAAACGACATGCTAAATGGGTTGAATTCTTAGAATCTTTTCCTTATGTCATTCGATACAAAAAGGGAAAAGATAATGTCATTGCTGATGCATTATCACGCGATATGCAGTTTGAGTTATTTTGATTCACATTTGATTGGATTTGCATATATTCTTGAGTTATTCTCTGATGATCCTAGTTTTAGAGATAAGTATAATGCTTGTGAGAAAGGTGAAGATGGAAAGTTCTATAGGCATGATGGTTATCTTTTTAAATAAAGTAGGTTATGCATTCCACAGGGTTCAATACGCGATATACTGATCCATTAAGCACATGAAGGTAGAATGATGGGTCATTTTGGAGTCACCAAAATGTTACATACATTGAAGGAGCATCTATTCTGGCCTAAGATGCATAAGGACATTGAACGGTACTGTGAACATTGTGTGACATGTAAGAAAGCCAAATCGAAGGTTTCACCACATGGTATGTATTTACCTTTACCTATTCCTAATTCCCCTTGGACTGATATTTCGATGGACTTCGTATTGGGATTGCCTCGAACTAGGACAGGTAGAGATAGTATATTTGTTGTGGTTGACAGGTTCTCGAAGACGGCAAATTTTATTGCCTGCCATAAGACTGACGATGCCGTTAATGTGGCTAACTTGTTCTTTAGAGATATTGTGCGTTTGCATGGTATACCTAGGTCAATTGTTTCTGACAGGGATGTAAAGTTTTTGAGTCATTTTTGGAGGACTCTTTGGAGCAAACTAGGTACGAAACTTATGTTTTCTACTACTTGTCATCCCCAAACTGATGGACAAACTGAGGTTGTTAACAGTGTTTTATCTACTTTACTTTTTTCCATCATTAAAAAGAACATAAAAACTTGGGAAGATTGTTTGCCACATTTTGAATTTGCTTATAACCATGCTGTACATTCTGCTACTAAGATGTCACCTTTTGAGGTTGTTTATGGTTTTAATCCTACTACTCCTCTAGATATGTTGCCTTTGCCACAGAAACAGGTGATGAATAGAGAAGGTAAAGCGAAAGCAGAATATGTGAAAAAGTTGCATCAACAGGTTAAGGAGAACCTAGAAAGAAGGACTCGGCAATACGAAAAACAAGCAAACAAGGGCAGAAAGCGAATCACCTTCGATGTTGGAGATTGGGTTTGGGTTTATTTTCAAAAGGAACAATTTCCAGCCCAAAGGCGGTCCAAGCTATTACCGAGGGGAGATGTCCCTTTTCAAGTGTTGGAGAAAGTGAATGACAATGCCTACAAGTTAGACTTGTCAGGAGAATATAATTTGAGTGCCACATTTAATGTTTCTGATTTAACCCCTTATGAAGATTCTACAGATTTGAGGACAAATCCTTTTCAAGAAGGGGGGATGATGTGAGCACATCCATGCCAATCAAGGAAACTGATCTGGAGGTCTTACCATTGGGACCTATTACCCATTCTAAGGCAAAGAAATTCAAGGAAGTTCTTTTCCTTACTTGTGCTACAATTCCAGATTCATTCGATCATGTTTATGCCTTAGAACCTAGGCTTTATAATGTGTTGCATTCTGATATGTGACATATTTAGTTTATACTATTCATTCTGTGTGTTTAAGTTTGTATATATTATGCTACGTATGCTTTGGGATTGGTTTGATAGTGTTTGTATTGGTTCTAAGTTGTTTAGGTGTTAATAAATAAGTATGCACTTGTTTACAACTTATTAGACTATGTTACATTAAGTCTACATAAACTTTGATAAGTGTTTATGCCTTTTGGATTAGGTACTCGAAGGGACACTAGCTCAAGAGTGTATATGCAGCTCATCTTCAACTCAAGTTAGCTCAGAGTACTCTATACTAGCTCATGTCAGCTCACTCCACTTGTAGCTAGCTCGTTCTAGCTCAGTTCAATTTTCGTCAGCTCAATTTCAGCTCCACTAGTCAACTTCAGTTGGCAAGTCCAGAAGTAGCTGAATAATGATTTACAAGTCAGGGAGTGTACCAGTGCACATGTGGCAGCCCAAGTGGCATCCGGTCATTCACAAATCCGTGTGGCAGCTTGGATGAGTGAGTACATTATTGGCCAAATTGGAGCAGCCCTTCCTTTTTCTTACTTGGCGTCAACTTCAAGGATAAGTTCAAGTAGTTTGTGTTTGAATTTCAAATTTCAAATACAAGGCTTCAAGGATAAGATCAAGTAGTTTGTGTTTGAATTTCAAATTTCAAATACAAGGCTGCCATACAATGCCGCCCATTTTAAGAGTTATTAGGAGTTATTAGGAGTTTAAAATTTGAATTTTAAATCCTCTATTTTCAGCCACACAAGGAAATTCGGCCATACACCTCTTGTTATCCATATATATGTGTAAAAATAATGTAAGAAGGTAGACACTTTGAATGAAATATAATCTTTGTGAGATTTTCTCTCAAACTTCAGTATTTCAATAAACTTTCTTGGCATATCAGACTGTGTTGGTGTGTCAATTTTACTTGATACTTCGGGTTCCTAGATTGCTATCTAGAGGGTCCAAGTCCATTGACGAAGAATAGATTCGATTCAGGTTCGTTCAGCATATTGTACGAGTTCTTTCGAGTTCCTCGTTTTTCTAAATTTTCAGCAATATTCTACATCAATTCTGCCATCAAGGCTTCCCTGAATGAAGCTTCGAGAATTCATCTTCAACCTTGATTCAAATCTGCCAGAAATTTCAGCCCTTTATTTTTTCTTCATTTTTGTTTTTCCTTTGTTTCTTTTCTTGTTCCTAAAACCGTTCAAAGCCTAGAACGTCCATTTGTCTTGTTTCTAATTACAGGGAAGTGTTTGCTTCAATCCTAGATCCACAACTTACAAGGAACATTGTTTTTACCCAGCAACCCCTTATCATATATATGATAATCAGAGCAAAGGTTGGATTTTAGCACGTTCTACACTACAATACCAAGAAAACAAACAAAAGTAAAAAAAAAAACAAGTTAAAAAAAAACAAAACACAACAATCAGTTTCAAAAATTCAAAAAAAAAAAGAAAAAAAGAAAAGAAACTTGTGCAGGTGCATGGAAATGAAGAAGGATGCTCAATTATGCCATGAAATGCTTGGAAATCAACCGAAACAACTTTTTCTTGTTTGTTCAGTGATAGGATCATTGTAAGCATTTCTTTGCAGTAAGTTGTGAATTTTCTGTTGCATTTTTTTTTTTTTCTTTCAACCCTATTTTTATTTTAACCCTTTATTTTCTTTATCCTTGTTGTTTATCTTGTAAGTTTGACATAGTTAACAAGTCTGAAGGATTGAGTTAGTTCCTTAAAGAACTGTATTATGAGAGATCGAGTGGAAGAGGCAAACTGAGCGTGTGAGAATAGAAGGGGAGACAAAAAGAGCCATTCAAGCATTCTCCCGAGTGAAACACGAGTGTTGAGTGCAATTAATGAGCGATCTTTCCTTGGAGTGATCTGTGAGGAATTTTGTTGAGTATGTTGTTGTGAGGTCCTTTTCGTTATTTTACTAACATATATTCTTACTTTCTGTTTGTTTCTAGTGTTTATAATGGCAGATTCAAATGAAAGCAATCCGAATGACCAGCCACCAAACTTGCAAATGCAGCCATTACACGTGAACTTTAGCGTCTTTTAAGACGAGAATCGGATCCTTTACAGTCTCGAATGGATAGATTAGATGAGGGTGGTTCCCAATCTGTCCATGAAGAGGACCGTGACGAAAATGAAGTTGATCAGCCTCCGAGACAAAATCTGAGGGGTCGTGCGCAACTTGATGATAATTTGTCTAACATTAAAGTTGCCATTCCATCTTCTTCAACGTCCACTAGAGGGTACTCAGTGGCATACGTCCATCTAATAAGCACTTGTTATTAGTGGTGGCTTACAGTGAAAGAGGGTACTCAGCCTGATCGGTTGACTTGGAAGCTTTTCAAGAATGCTTTCCAGGGGAAATATGTGGGTGTTAGCTATGTGGATGCCTGTGGAAGGGAGTTTCTGAATCTGACCCAAGGGGATAAGTCCGTAGCTAAATATGAGGTAAAATTTTTACGATTGACCCACTCTGCGCGAGGCATGGTGGCAACTGAGTATGAGTGTTGCGTGTATTTTAAGGACGACCTCAGAGATGATCTATAGGTTTTGATAACTCTACAAAGAGAGTGAGATTTTGTAGTGTTAGTAGAAAAGGCGAAGATCATTGAGGATGTGAAGCGCACTGAGCACTAGAATCGTGAGAAGGATAAGGGAAGAAACAAGAGGGTTTGGAAGCCCTCAGGTTCAGCTATAGGGCCTACGAAAAAGGCCATATTTGATGGGCATGTCAAAGTTGGGTCCCCTGTTGCTACTTTTTGATTGCAACCTTGTACTGTTTGTGGCAAACGCCATTAGGGCGAGTGCTGGGTACGTTTGAGGTGCGGATCTATGGAGCATTGTATCATGGATTGTCCATAGAGGCTGAACAGATGCAAGCTACTTGTATGGGTACCGTTCAGCCGTAGAGGAGTTTTTAGCAGCCACCGAGAGGCTGTGGCCAGGCCAGAGGTGGAAATGGTATGGGCCATGGTCGTGGGGCACCGGGTAGAGGTGTTGGTTTGGTCATACTGAGGTGAGGCAACAGGCACTGGTTTATGCTGCACGTCGTTGAGAGGACAGAGACGCCCCAAATGTTATTATGAGTACGTTCTTTATTCATCATGTACCTTACACTGCATTGGTTGATGTTGGTTCTAAGCACTCCTATATAGCATGCACTGTGTTTGAGACTTTGGGAGTGATGTGTGAAAACCCTACAAGCGAGGTTACTTTGTTAAGTCCATTAGGGCAGTCAGTGAGAATAAATAAACTGTATAATGAGGTACCTTAGGAGGTTCGAGGACAGATCTTTTTGGCAGACTTAATGGAACTCCTTTTTGGGGAATTTGACTTGATACTGGGTATGGATTGGCTAGTTAAGCATCAGACAAATTTGGATTATGTTGCTAAGTGGATAGTACTGAAAATTACGGAGGGTAACGAGGTAGTTGTGATTGCAGAGCGTCGGAACTATCTCTCAAATGTGATTTCTGCACTTAGAGCTGAGAAGTTGGTTCGTAAGGGTTGTGAGGCGTACCTAGCCTATATTGGTGCTTCTGGTTCTAAGGGTTCGTCTGTTAAAAATATCAGAACAGTTAAGGATTTTTCGGATGTTTTTCTGAATTAGCTACTGGGGTTACCTCCTAACCGTGAAGTTGAGTTTGGGATAGAGCTCTTCCCTGGTACAGCTCCGGTGCCTATCGCCCCTTATAGAATGGCACCGAAAGAGCTTGTGAAGCTAAAGGCTTAGATTCAAGAGTTACTGGATCGAGGGTTCATCCGCCCTAGTGTGTCTCCATGGGGAGCACCAATTTTATTTGTGAAGAAGAAGGATGGAACCATGCGTATGTGCATCAACTATCAGAAACTGAACAAATTGACTATCAAGAATAAGTACCCCCTTTCGAGGATTGACGATCTATTCGACCAGCTGCGTAAATCCTCAGTCATCTCTAAGATTAATCTCCGATTGGGGTACCATCAATTGAGTGTTAAGGAGATTGATGTATACAAGATAGCATTTAGGACTCATTACGGTCATTACAAGTTCTTAGAGATGCTGTTTGGGCTGACGAATGCACCAGTGGCTTTTATGGATTTGATGAACCGAGTGTTTCAGCCCTATCTGGATCGGTTCATAGTGGTGTTTATAGATGACATTCTGGTGTATTCAAGGACTGAGGAAGAGCACGATGCACATCTTCGGGTTGTTTTGCAGATTTTGAGGGAGAAGCAGTTGTATGCTAAATTCAGCAAGTGTGAATTCTAGCTGCGTGAGGTAATGTTTTCGGGTCATGTGGTATCTGCTGAGGGGATTAGGGTTGATCGTTGAAAAATTGAAGCGGTTCTGGATTGGAAGCAACCTAAGTTGGTATCAGAGATTTGAAGTTTTTCTAGGATTGGCAAGGTACTATAGGATGTTTTTTGAGGGATTTTCGTTGATTGCTACACCTCTGACTAAGTTGTTGCTTAAAGGGGTACCATTTAATTGGACTGATAAGCAGCAGGAAAGTTTTGAGAGACTTAAAAAAGTTTTGACTGAGGCCCTTGTCTTAATACAGCTAGAGTCTGGGAAGGACTTCACTATCTACAGCGATGCATCACATGTTGGCTTGGGATATGTGTTGATGCAAGAGGGTAAGGTAGTGGCATATGCGTCTCATCAGCTTAAGACGTATGAAGCGAACTACCTGACGCATGATTTTGAGTTGGCGACGGTGGTTTTCGCATTAAAGATTTGAAGGCACTACCTATATGGTGAGAAGTGTATCATTTACACGGATCACAAAAGCCTTAAGTATCTCCTCATTCAGAAGGAGCTAAACCTTAGGCAATGTAGGTGGATCGAGCTGCTTGAGGACTATGACTGTTCGATTGAGTACCATCCTGGTAAGGCTAATGTGGTAGCCGATGCACTAAGCCGTAGGGTTGTTACTGATTTGAGGGTGATGTTTGCTCATCTCAGTTTATTCGACGATAGTAGTTTACTGGTCGAACTTCAAGTTAAACCGAGGTGGATTTAACAAATTAAAGGTAAGCAGTTGGAGGATGAGTCACTGGGTTCTCGTTTCTGATAGATTTAGAATGGGGAAACTTCAGATTTTGAGCTGAATAGTGAAGGGGTACTTTGCTTCTGTGGGAGAGTTTGTGTACCAAAAGATATTGATTTGAGGCAGTCAATACTGCAAGAAGCACATAGTAGTCCTTGTGCTATGCATTCTGGAGGGAATAAGATGTACCAAGACCTTCGAGAGTTGTATTGGTGGCCAGGGCTTAAGCGTGAAGTTACTAATTTTGTGAGTAAGTGCTTAACTTGCCAACAGGTTAAGGCAGAGCACCAGTTGACTTCAGGGTTGCTTCAACCAGTTAAGATTTCATTTTAGAAGTGAGAGAGAGTAACTATAGACTTTGTTAGTGGGCTACCCCTAACGCCTTCTAAGAAAGATTCGGTGTGGGTCATTGTGGATCGGTTGACCAAGTCTGCCCATTTTATGCCTGTTTGTACTGATTATCATTACAAAAGCTGGCTAAGCTGTATGTATCTAAAATTGTGAGACTACATGGGGCACCGATTTCCATCATATCGGATAGAGATCCTAGTTTTACGTCTCGGTTCTAGAAAAAGTTGCACAAGGCATTGGGTACAAGGTTGGACTTTAGTACTGAGTTCCATCCTCGGACAGACGGGCAGCCAGAAAGGGTGATTCAGATACTGGAGGACATGTTAAGGAGTTGTGTGATGGACTTTCGGGGCAGTTGGGAGGATTACTTACCGTCGGCAGAGTTTGCATACAACAATAGCTACCAGCCTAGCATACAGATGGCACCTTACGAATCTTTATATGGTCGTAGGTGTCGTATTTCTTGTTGGACTAAGTTGGGTGAGTGGCGTGTTTTGGGTCCTGAGCTAGTATTTGATACCGAGGATAAGGTCAGGTTAGTTTGGGATCGACTGAAGGCAGCATCAAACAGACATAAGTCATATGCGGATCTGATGTGAAAGAAAATTGAGTTTTCTGTGGGGGACTGGGTGTTTCTTAAGGTCTCGCCATGGAAGAAGGTATTAAGGTTTGGTCGGAAGGGCAAGTTAAGCCCTAGGTTCATTGGGCCATATCATATAATGAAGCGTGTGAGACCAGTTGCCTATCAGCTTGAGTTATCTCCAGAGTTGGACCAGATTCATAATGTGTTCCATGTCTCTATGTTGAGGCAATATCGTTCTGATCCTGTGCAGATCGTTTGGACTGAGGAGGTTGAGGTTAGGCCAGATCTGACCTTTGAGGAAGAGCTAGTTCAGATTTTAGACTGCGATGTAAAAGTTCTGAGGAGGAAGTCAGTTCCACTGGTTAAGGTGCTATGGCATAATCACAGTTCTAAGGAAGCCATGTGGGAACCCGAAGAGGCAATGCGACAGCAATATCCTCACCTATTTTGAGCAAGTAAATTTCGAGGCTAAAATTTCTTTTAAGGGTAAGTGTTGTAACACCCCAAAAATTTAGGTCTTTATTTTTGTTTATTGTGTTGCAAAAAAAAAACATGCTTGCTACAGTGGTTAAGTGTCCTGAAGAGTGTGGGAGAGGTCTGAGTTCAAGCATTGGCTTGTGCAAAATTTTTTTTTTTTGGCTTGAGTAAACCTTGTCGTCTGTGGATAAGCTTCTTAAATAAATGTTGGAAGGATGTGTCATAAAAATGACTGCTAGTCTAGTGGCAAATGGCATGTTGTTATGCTAAGGGGCTTAAGTTCGAGCATTGTTGCGTGCAAAGGGTGTTTATTTTTTATAGCTTTGCCGTGTAGGTAGTTGTAGTTGACCGAAACTCTGCTGGTTGAGGAGTGTTTGAATGGGCGGTTGAGGAGATGTTGGAGGAGGGATTTTAGGAGGATTTTGTGGAATTTTGAAAGTAGGGGAAAGTTGTACCGAAATTGGACTCTTGTTCATGAGAGTTTTGGCTGAGGTGTGAAAGGGTTGATTGAGTTTATTGTGAGGGTTGTTTGACGTTTTGTTGAATTAGGGGATTCATTTAGGGCAAGTCGGATTTGGTTTCTTTACTTTCCTTTGGTGCTAAATTTGGCTAATATTTGGGGTTTAGCTTCCTTGCTTGTTATGACTGAATTGTGCTTGTTCATTCGGGCCTTTCTCCCTTTTGTGTTTCATGCTCTTTAGTTAGTTGTTTCTCTTTCCCTCTTCCTCATTTGGTTTTATTTTCTTTCCATTCTTTCTTGGCCTATTGTTGTTTCCTCTCAGCACTCTAGTCTTTGTTCCTCCTCCCTCCCTCATTGGTTTTGCTTAATCGAATACTCATCCTTACTTCTATTTTGCTTTTGGTTAGCAACTGTGGTGATATCAGTTGGGTTAGACGCCGGCTCTCATCTCCCGCTTTAGTGTTCTTGTGTCGCCCAAAAATTGTGGGGTAAGTCTCAGTTTCTTTCTTCTCATTTCGGTTGATTTCACTTGGTTGATCCATTTTCTAACTTTCCCTCTTCTTTTCGACTATCTCCCCTACCTTTCAGATCAATCCTTTTATGTGCTTCTGTATGCGTTACAACATTAATCGGTACTCTGCTTAGTTGTTGTAGTAAGTGTGGTACGGTTATATGAGTCTGATATGAGAGGTGGTATTTTGGTGTAGGTAGTGATTGAAGTTGATTGACAAACCCTTTTAAGGATCAAGGGTGCGATTATTGTTGGGTTTTGGGCAAGTGATTACGATTGCTTTGGAACTCCATTAGTTCCCAATCGAAACATAAGTTAAGTAACTAATTAGTTATCGCACTATTTGTTCTTTAGGCATAAGAGAGTTTGAAGCGTGGGTTAACTTCAGATTCATAACAAGTGTATAATCACACTACTTAAATCGTTAAACGGAAAAAGCCGAAAAACTGTTACCATTGATGCCACGCGGGCGTGCATTCGCCCGTATGGTCATCTAAACTCATAAGCATGAGCATGTAACTGTAGAGACCACTACGAGCAATCTTGTGGGCATAGGTCGTTTTAGGCCATGTTGGGCTAAAATGGGCCATGTGGGCCCCACAGTCTCATGGACCCCAGACGGGTAAATCACATGAATGTGTGAAGTATAATGGGCTAGGCTGTATAGTTCACACGGCCAAGGCCATTGTTGAGCTTAATGGGCTACACGAGCGAACGGGCCCACATGGGCTGTAGTAAGGGCGGAGGCCCATTTTCGCTGTTTAAACTGTTAAGGTTGCACAGGTTACTCGAGACGATTGTAGACCTACTGGCTGGTCAGTAAGTATATCTAGACCCTAATCTATAAAATGATTGTTATACCCCTATGAGGTAAATGACAGATATACCCCTCTATGTTGTATTACTGTTGAGCATGCCATCTTTATTGCATGAACATTTATACTATGTTGCATTGCATGGGGTGGGATATTTGATATTGGAGAAAGTGTATTGAAAGGCTATAAGCCTATACTGGTAGCTCTGCTGCAAATACTGTTACTGCCGATACCGGTACTCTATTCTGGAGTGTAGGGATGGGTGGGTCAATTTTATCCCCACATGGAGTGTAGGGCTGGACGGAGTGGAATGTAGAAGATGGATGGGTAGGATCTTTGTATGCATTTTTGATATTGTACTGAAATGGGCTAAGGCCCACTTTGATTCTACGACTGATATGGGCTTAAGCGCAGACTGTTCAACACTGTTTGTTTGACTGTTTGATAAATGTGGTTTACACACTAAGTTTTCAAAAATTCACCTTTTTCGCCTATCTGTAGGTGCTGCAAGGGACTCGGAGATGGCCACACCACTGATTATGTTTTTGTTTGAATTAGTAAAAGTAGTTTTATATGGGTAAATTTTATGTAATAAGGTCATTTTAAAGTTTCATTTTATTTTGGGGTTTTATTTAAATTGACTTATATATTCTAGCTGTAGGACTCGAGTTTTAAGAAGATAAAATGTTTTCACTACTATGCCATGTAACTGGTACAAAAGCATCAGCAACGAACAATGTTTTAAAGCGTAATAACGATTTTGTATGAGTCATGTTTTGCTTAATGAACCCATAATTTAACAAATAAATAAACTTGGATAGCTTTTCATATGGATCATAAACGAGGTTTTAAAACAAACAGACTCTACTGATAGAACTACGTTTTTTCAAAACTCACTTCAATGTGACATCGTAGATGCGGCCATAACGTCTAGGCCAGGTTTGGGGTGTTACATCTAGCCTCTCCTTCCTGGTTACTCGAAATCAATTGAGAATCAACTGGCACTGTCCCTTAAGCGGGAGTAGGTGCTACACTCTCGACATCATCAGCTACAGCTCGGTCGGGATCCATTTACTATATGAAAACACATTTTCAAATGTCAGAAGTCATTACACTATCGTAGTATATAACATGGCATGTATAGCTAGACTCATACGCGCTACGTTAGTCCTAGAACCAACTAAATCGTGGCTTTGATACCAATAAAATGTAACACCTTAACTGGTATTCGTCGCCGGATTAAGGTTATGAGGCATTATCGATCAAAAACACAATTCCAATCATTAATATATACACATGAACGAGTCTCGAAAATCAGTCGAAAATCAGTCAAAATTTATTTCATGAACTAATACTACACTTAAATTTGAAGTATTCCATATCATACATATACATACAGTCATATCATTTACAGGCAATAATACGAATTATAACATTCAAATATTAAAGCATTTACGAACTTTAACAAAGATAAAATATAAACCTAAATGATTATTGAGCTATTATAATACATGAGCATAAGTATACACTGACTTTCCATATTAACTAATGATATCTTTACTCCACTCAAAACTTAAGCATCCTTTAAATATCTAATATCAATTAAATTTATACTTAAAATCACATGTCAATACATTATACAAACAGATATCTTTATAAATTTTTACAGAGTGACTAACCCAATTAGTACCAAATGTCTAATTGATAAACAACCACATGAGTCACATAATTATGCCGAACATTTATGCATGTTATTATCATGTAATAGTTCATTTATGAAACTAATCTTTATGACTTTAATGAATGTTTTGTCGTGGTGACCAAACACATATAACTATATATATATTTCATGCTTTCAATGAACATAAATCACAACCAAATTCCCAATTCCCATATTCTAAATTATTTTGTCTTATAAACATATGATTCAAATAATACATCAAACCATTTCTTTACATGTATATTCACAAATGCCTAACCATAGGTAGCTCAAAAAAAAAACTTCATATCTCGCATCTCATGACCGAATGTCATTATTTCAATCATGGTCATTTAACTAATATATATATGTATATATGTGTAACATGAATTTACCCGCACCAGATAACGAACATATCAAGACAAGCTTATAAGATGTTCGGACATAATCAACTAACTTGTAATGTCGAATCACAAATAATTCATTATCCTAATACAACCACCTTATTCACATATACCTTACTCTATGTATACTTTAATCGATTCAGCTATATATTCATCCATAATAAATAAGCATTTCCAAATCATAACACACCTATCACAAACATTATTTCATCATAACATTTAACACTATAACCAAAATGAATTCAAACCACAACCAAGCATAATCGAATTCAACATATAAATTAAGCCATTTTCTCATGGCCTTTATACATAACCAAAGTTCATTATTTAAAAATGTAATCCAGCCTATACATGCCATAGTTCCAAAATGCAACTTATAAGATACCGAAGGTGGTCGATAGTGTGATAGACTTTGCCAATGAATCCCGAGCTTGTAACTTGAATCCAAAATCTATAAAGCAGAGTAAACATGAACACACAGAGTAAGCTATTACAGCTTAGTAAGTCATAAGCAAATAAACAACCCCATGATATAATCAACTCATTTTAAGCTAAATTGAATTACATTATCATTACCAAGCTTAATCTGAAACCTACAAGTGAGATAAATAATACATTTTCATGCACAATTCTACCTTGGCCGAATGCTCACATAATCATATTAACCAAAAGTCAATCAACTTTCTAAGCTAAAATGTCATTATATAATCAAACACACATATACATATTTACATAAGCTTAAGAATCCGATTATAGTATCATGTACAAATACTACTAATATGACTGAATATACATCGCCACATATATACGCATATCCAAGAGTCAATTCCATAATATTCATACCATTTGTTCAAAAACTGAATACACTTATTAAATTCATGTATATTTATCCTTTGCATCACATATAACTTGTAACAACTTTCAAGTCACATACTTACCTTATTACTGGTAGCTGACAAGCTAACTCATACCTGGTCTTTGAACTCATTTTACACATCCGATCACGATTTACCTTTGCCCGATGAACCATTCAGAGGACACTCGGATAATCATACATATATCGTACAATGCCAATGTCCCAAACATGGTCTTACATGTAATCACATATCCATGCCACTGTCCCAGATAGGGTCTTACTCGCACACATATATCAGAGTCTCATATCAATGCTATGGTTTTACTCGCACACATATATCGAAACCTATGTCATGACATATGTATCCTAACTATTCCTAAGGTTCATACGGGGCTTTTGGACGTCGTAACTCAATCGAAACAAATTCGGAAACATAGTAATCAAGCTTATTCACATTCGGCTAGTGCATATATAAAATCACATATTTCATTTCAGCAAGTATAATTTTCATATAATTATAATTAGGTACGTCTCTTTGCTTATAAACTTACCTCAAACTATGTAAAACAGAATGGGACATCTAGTCCACAACTTTCGCTTTCCCCCGATCCAAATTCGATTTCTTTGGTTCTCAATCTAAACATATTCGAATTAAGCTCATTCAAACATATTTTCATTCAATTATTCCAAAAACACATAAATGGGTAAATTACCAATTTACGTACATGAAATCCAATGCGCCTTGGTTGCAAGATTTAGTTTCTTGGACCAAGATTTCCAAGATTTGAAATCTTGATTTTCTTGATTCTTGTAATTGTCTGAAACAACAAAATTAGACCAAGATTTGATTTCTTCATTTTCTTGAAATCAAGAAAGTGCATTATGATTTTCTTTTCCGGTTGTGTGCACATCTAGGGCCTTGGTAACGAAGTCTTGGATGGTTTGATTCAATCTTGCTCAGATTTGCTTGGCTTGCAACCTCGTTATTGGCCCATGAGGAAATTTGAGCCCATCACGTTCATGAGCCTTATTTTGGCCCTTGAGACTCAGATCATTTCCCTCTTCCTCAAAAAGATTCGTACTCAAATTTGAAACATCAAAGGGAGGTAAATCAACAATATTAAAAGTAGAACTTATATTGTACTCACCGGACTAATCTATTTGATAGGCATTGTTATTGATCCACTTGAGTACTTGGAAAGGCCTATCTCTATTATGGCCTTTGAATTGGATTGAGCTACTCGTATCAGTGAAAGACGATGATGAAACCACTATTATATGTTTTATTGATGGCTTGAATAGACCTGTAGCCAACACTTTACGGTTATAGACTTACATAGATCTAAAGGAGGCAGTTCACAAAGCTATTGAAATTGAACAACAATTGAAGGACCAAGGTCCTCGTTTGTTCTCTACTTCATAATATTACAAAGGTAAGAGATTCGAAACCATATTTTAATGCTAACAAGTTCTCTTCAAGTGGTGATTGGAAGAGTGGGGCTCCTATGAAAACACAAAAACCTTCTAAAAAGCCTAGTTCAGGTGGTTCAAACATCAAAAAAAACTCATGAGATAGAGTGTTTCAAATGTAAAAGACATGGGCACTATAGTAGAGATTTCCTTAACATGAGACTTCTCCTAATTAAAGAAAATGGTGAATATACTTCTGATTCAGACAGTCTGGATATGACCAAATTTATGGAGAATATGATCCATAGGAGTTATATGAATGAAGAGGTCGTAGAACCACAAAATGAGGATGAGGATTTTGCTGAATCCCATTGCTTAGTAGTTCGTCGCACCCTCAACATCAAAATGAGGGATGATCTTGATAGTCAATAAACTGATATATTCCATTCTCAGTAATTCATTAAAGGTAAACTATGTTCGCTTATTATGGATAGTGGGAGTTGTGATAATGTTGTTAGTAGTTATCTTATGGACTCTTTGAAATTTCCTTGCTCAAAACACCCTAAGCCATACCACCTTCAACCGCTTAATGAATGTTACAAAGTACGAGTTGCAAAAAAGTCTTTGATTACATTTAAACTTGGCAATTATGAAGATGAGGTATGGCGCATATGGTGAGTGAATCCTCTAGTGGTAAAAACAGAGTGCAAAGTCTATTTGCAAGTGTAAAAGATGTGTAGAGAGCCCTGGTAAACAACCAACCTTGTATCCTTGAGAGGCTTAGGAAAAATTATTTATCTTTAACTAACCTTAACAAATCTATTCCTAGAGTGTTTAAATCTCTTTTGTAGAAATATGCAGATGTTTTCAATAAGGCCCTTAAAGGTGTACCACCTTTACGAGGAATTGAGCACCAAATTGATTTAGAACTTGGAGCATTCATTCCAAACCATCTAGTGATAAAGAATGAGATGGATGGATGCGGAAGTGGATCGAAAAGTTTTTCAAAGTCGCGGATTTGACTTAAGGCTCTAGACGTTCAAAAAGAAACTTGAATTTTTTATACAACCTGAAACACAACCAAATCCAAGTTAGATAAATCAATTAAAATAAATAACTAAGATAATTAAAATAGAATAATAAATCTATAATTAGAATAATAAAGAAGAAAATAAATAAAATAGATGGAAGATAAAACGTGGTATGTAGAAGTCCTAAGAAGCCTTGGAAACACGAAGAATCCACAACCCCTTTCAAGTGGTTCCAATTTCCCCTCCAAGAAAGAAAACTTGGCAAGAAAAGTTTGAATATGATCCCCACAATCTGAAAAGATTGTTAAAACTATTCTAAAAGAAACTCAAGAGAAATTCTTAAGAAAAGAAAACTCAAAGAGAATTTATAAACTCAAAAGAGAAGTTGAATAATAATGAATTGTATGAATTGTGTACAATGCAAAGTCCTATACATAGCCTAGCTAAATAAAACTCTTAAGTATACTTGAACTCTAATTTAATCTAAACAAGAAGTAGTTTTAAACTAAACTTTCTTTGTTAATATAAAACTCCTAAATAACTTAAAATACTTAATAATTATAAAAATTCAGAATAAAATGATAATAAAATAATAAGAGCTAATAAATAGAATATTAGGCTCATATATAATAAAACTTAAGTCTAAAACTCGAATCCAATATGATTTAAACTCGAATTAAAAGCTCGAAATTCGTAATTCCTGTCATAATCCCATTCAAAAATTCTGCTCACGCAATCTTCACTAAGACAATTATAACTTGAGCTCTTAAACTCAAAATCGAGTGATTCAAAATGCGTTTTGAAGCTAAAAGAAAAATCTTCAAATCCATGAAGACATCTCAACCCAAAAATGTCAGGATTCCATCTAAAAAGCCATTGCAAGTATGTTGATTTCCCAAGCTTGAAAATTGACAGCTTTGGTGATTGGAATTTACTAAATTTCACCCCATCGTGCATGTATCATTTCCCCTTTCCTTGAAAAGATTTATCCTCGAATCTTGTCTTTGATCGAATCCTAATTTGATTTGCTTAGCCTTTGACATTGTTGTTGGGCCTTTGACATTCATGGGTCTGAAATTGGGTCTTGAGACTAGCATCATTCCCCCCTTTCTCAAGAAGATTCGTCATTGAATCTTTAGCTACACTAAAAGAAAAGTGATTAGAATAAATGACAATAAAATGAAACAAATACTTACCTAAGCCTTCTTGTGCACCAAAACTATTTCCAGGATCAAAGATATGATTTTGATCTCCCAAAGCAGCATGGATCAAGTATCTCTCATTCAAAAACAAACAATCAACACTAAACAAAGAAATATTACGGGCATGAGTGTTCAAGTAAAAAATAACCTGTAACTTTTTTTTAATACGCATGGTCATCCAAAAGAATTTCTAACGATAAGTCAAGAATTTCACATAATTATAAAAATAAAAAAATTAATATTATTATGTAAAAATTCATCGTTAAAGGTCAAGATAGAAAATTTTGTTGCAAGAAGAAATATATAAAATGCTTTGAAAAACCTATTTGATGCAACAAAATTACTATTTTTAACCTTTACAAAGGTAGGTACACCCATAAAATCAATTGAACTTTCAAGCCAAGGTTTAATGAAATTTGACCAATGAGAAAACATGTTGTAAGGAAATATTTGACAAACAAAATCAATACCATACTTATCAAAACATACAAGGTATGCCTTCTTAAATTAATTCCATTGCTTCCTTACATTCTTTACCTTGTAGCACTTGTGGAGAACTGTCAATATTCAACTTACCTTTTTCCCATAAGTAAAATCGTCTATTAATGGTAGAGTAGTATAATTGAAAGTCTGTTAATGGATCCTTGAAGTCCTGTAATGAAGAAACTCCACTAAATAAATTTGAGTTAGGGTTAGTTAAAACAGAATCATTCCTCACTTTTTCCACTTGAGAACTCTTAAATTTTAACTCATATGGATTTTCACTCACCAAATTTAGACCATCAAGTAGACTTTTATCACTCAAAGTCTCTTTTCTCTTTGTCTTTTCACATGATTCTTCCTCACTTCCCATATCCCCTCACAAGTATTATGAATATTCAATTCAGTACAATATATCTCAATAGGAGAACATAATTTTTCTATTTCATTTAACTCTATAGATTCAAGGAAAAAATTCTCATTATCATTTTTTTCTAGTTCATAAAGTTTGTCATCTTCTTTGATCAACAAAAAGTCTCGTGTTGGCACAATCACGACTATAGTGTCCACGCCCTTTACACATAAAACATTCAATGTCACAAGCTCTTTGTTGTTTTGGTGAAAAATTGGTAGAAATGAGATGCTTGAAAGATGTAGAAAAAGGTTTTGTAGAAGCCCCACTTTTCCACTCAAAAGGTTTTGTTTCAGCATGTAATACTCCAAACCCAGCCTAGATGTTATGGCCAAATCTGGTGTGTCACATCGAAGTGCTTTTCAGAAATAGGACTTGTCGTTAAGAATCTGAATTTAAGTTAAAACCCTTTTAGTTTTCATTGCCTGAGAAAATTTGGCAAATTAAGTTGTTACTAATTAAAATCAATTTGTCAAAAAGATTGCCATATTTATCACCGTTGATTCCTTAAACTGAATAAAATTACGGAAGCTTTTAAAAACCTTGAAGTTTAAAATGCGTGTTTTCCTTGAAAACTGTTATTATTTTGAAAACTCATATTTTCCTAGTCTAGCAGTTTAAGGTAAGAAATCAAAGCCCAAATAAAAGTTAAAACCACAAATGGCCTTATTACATAATCAAAAACCCAATATGAAATTTAAATAAATAAAGTCAAAAGTAGAACATCCGTAATCGTATGACCACCTCCGAGTCCCTCACGGCTCCAAACCGTCTAAGGCTGAGGATTACCTACATAGTTAAAAGAAAGGGTGAGTTTACGAAAACTCAGTGCGTAATTCGCTATCAGTCAAACAGTAAACAATATCAGTCAAACAGTAAACAATGCATGCAGTAACAGTCTGGGCCTAAGCCCTATTCAGTAATAGTACGGTCTAGGCCTTAGACCTATACAGTAACAGTACAGTGTAATGCAATTATGCATCCTACCCAAATCCAGCCAGCACACCACCCGTACCAACCAACACACCATGTGGGGATATAAATCGACCCACCCAACCAGCACACCAATATCGCAGCAAAGCTACCAGTAATAATAATGCAACTTAGCTGCCAGAAACAGTAAATGTGGCAAAGCCACCAGTATCAGTAATTGTGACATAGTCACCAGTACAGTACTTCCTCCATATCAAAATCCCAACCCCATGGAGTATGTCATGTCATAAATATTACGTGTATGCAAAGTCATACTTAGTAAAATCATATATGTAAATCATAAGCACATCAGTCATACAAAACATAAGGGCATAATCATTATTTTACCATACAGGGGTATTACTGTCATTTTACCCTATAGGGGCATTACGGTCATTTTACCCTACAGGGGTATTACGATCATTTTACCCTATATGGGCATTATGATCATTTTACCTTATAGGGGCATTACGGCCATTTTACCCTACAGGGGTATTACGGTCATTTTACCCTATAAGGGTATTGCGGTCATTTTTGCGGTCATTTTACCCTATAGAGGTATTATGGTCATTTAATTAATTTTGGGGTCTCGATCAGAAAACGACCCTTTAAATCACTTATGATTCACAACAAACCACCATTAGTCATATTCGTGGAAAATCCAAACCAAAGTATTGAGAACACTCTAATAGATTCATCAGAAGTTATAATCCCTTGTAAATAAATACTACCTAAAGTACTTACCACGAATCGACATGATTACTCAATAAAAAAGGACAATCGGCCTAACCCCCTTGGCTATAGAGATCGTGCCCCTAGCAACATTCGGCAACCATAGAGTTAAGTGCCAGCCATAAGGTAGAATAAGGGTGAATGAGTAGGATATATTTAGTTCATAGAAGAAGAGGAAATCGTAAACCTAAGAGAAGAAAAGACTAACCAAAAATCGGCCTTAACTCCAATCTAGATGTTGCCCAGGTAACATAGGACATATTCAGTTTAAGCAGAAGAAAATAGCATGATTGATAGGGGAGGAAGAGAAGTACGGCCACAAACATCCTACCTGCAGAGTTCTAGTCGGCTTCTGCTTCTCACATGGCAAGAAAGCAAAATAAATACTGTTTTTACCTTGCCATGACTTGAACCTTAGACCTCAAAGGAACCATCCACACGCCACATCCACTAGATCACTAGGCTCTTTGTGTCATACCTTACCAAATTTTATTTATAACCCTACTGACCAAAGATAGGGGTTTTATCCTTAAAAACCAAAATTTCGTGGAAGCTAGGAATTGAACCCATGACTTCCCAAACACTTCCAAAGCACACAAAAACTAAGCCAAACACTCAAGTGTGTCACTTCCTTGCACAATTAAATATTTATGTGTAGTCTCCTAACTGCACCCCCACTCAAACCTAATACTTCTAGGCCCAAATCCAGGGCGTTACACAACATGTTTTGGTAGCAACTTATTAATAGCATAAGAAGGTTTTAAATTCTTAAAAGTAGAATTAGAACTTGTTCCTCGATAATAGTGTGATGTGCCAAATGGACAAGTGTAACACCCGTAAGTTGTATCCGTCGCCAGAAAGGGGTTATGAGGTATTAACAGACAAAACATAACTTTCGAATAATCATATGCATAATTTTATTGAAACTCTTAAAACAAATAATTATTAATATAAATAAAACTAAATTAATCTCTTTGCAAATCATATTGTGGTACTTTCTAAACACATAATCAGATTTATAATTCATAAGCAATAATCACCGAACATATCATTTTATCACATTGCATTTGTACATACCATAAATATAATATAATACTACAATCTATAAACAAATATATAAGACATGATAAATAAAGATATTCAAACACATCTCATTTTGTCAAGTTCCATTTGGCACCATTAAAAAAATAATAAACTTAATTCCAAATAACTTAAAGTACTATTCATTTAGTCACTTTACAAAACCTCAGCCGAATATAGTAATGCATATTTCAATGTCCACTTTTAACTTACTAAATCCCTTTACAAGCGTATATTCTTACATAGAACTAATTCCAAACATTATCCAAAATTTTCATATCACATTAAGAACATTACAACTATGTATTTACAATGTAACAAACTTCATATTCAAGACCAATTTAACAAATACATATTCAACTAAGCACATACAATTATATATAAATCAACCCATCACTTCATATACTTATATGTAAATATATATATATATATATACATATATATATAAATACCAAATCATGATTAATTCACAAACATAATTCTTATCCATTTCTTTACTTAATGAAAGAATTTTAAAAGCTAATACATCCATTATATATAAATATCATGTCTTAAATATTTATCACTTACGCGGCAATAATTATTAATAAACTAACATAATTTGAAAACACACAACAAAGCATCCAAATTCACTATTCAAATGGTCAAAACCCAAATACAATGGCCGAATATAAACAAGTTATATTCATATGCTTTAAAATACATATAGGAATTATCCTTTTTTCCAAATCACTAGACCATATTAAGTCATTTTATATTTGGCTATTCAATGAAAGTACACTATGAATCAAATTTTATACCTATCATTATAAAACCAAATAAAACCAAATATAATATATAATATATGTAACACCCCAAACCCAGCCTAGACGTTATGGCCGAATCTCTTGCGTCACATCAAACCATTTTCAAATTTGATCTTTTCGGTGAAAATCCATTACTGAATCTAAATTCCTTTATTATTATTAAACTAAAGTTCTCATCAAAACATTTACCAATTTGTTTGCCTTTGGTATATTACCTCATTTAAAATCGCGGAAGCATTTTGAAAACTTTGTTGTTGGAAGCTCGTGTTCCTTAGAAAAATCATGCCACTTTGAAATCTCGAGTTTTCCTAGACTAGTAGTTTCGTATAAGAAATCACAATCCAAATTAAAACTTAAAACCCACCTACGGCCTTATTACATAATTTAAAAACCCAAAACGAAATCTAATTGTAATTAAAAGAAACAGAAATAGTAGTGTGGCCATCTCCGAGTCCCTGGCAGCTCCAAACCATCCAAGCTTAAGGATTACCTGCACAATTAGAAACGGGGTGAGTTTACGAAAACTCAGTGTGTAATCCCAATAACAAATAAACAGTGAATAACACAGTATCAGTACAATCTGGGCCAAAGCCCTATTTAGTCTCGACATATACTGGGTCAAAGCCTTTCGTTTAATGGTTACTGGGCCGAAGCCTTTCCATAAATCATATCACTGGGCCGAAGCCTTTACTGTAAACGGGGTATGGCCCATAGGCCCATTTTCAATATCACATGAAATACCAATGAATGTATGCAAACCCATTTGGGGAGACTACTCAACCCACCATCCGCTACTCTCCACCCGTACTAACCAACACACCATGTGGAGAATGACTCAACCCACCCAACCAACACACCACTGGCAGCATAGCTGCTTTATCATATAACTGGAGGCCTAGCCTCTTTTAATAACTAGGGCAAAGCCCTTTTCGGTAAACTGGGGCAAAGCCCTTTTCGGTAAACAAGGGCATACCCTTTTAGCACTTCCTCCATTTATAAAACCCAACCCACGCAACATGTCATGTATGCAGAATGTCCTGGCCATATTTGAATCAAACAATCACAGTCAAGTCATTCATATCACCAACATATATTCACAATCAAATCCGTCAACCACATAGTGCAAGTCAGTCACTTGCCCACAAGGGCGAAACGGTCATTTAACACCCTAGGGGCAAAGCGGTAATTTACCCTAAAAGGGTATCTCGGTAATTCTACCTTACAGGGGTATTTCGGTAATTTTACCCTACAGGGGTATTTTAGTAATTCTACCCTACAGGGGTATTTCGGTAATTCTACCCTACAGGGGTATTTTACCCTACAGGGGTATTTCGATAATTCTACCCTACAGGGGTATTTCGATATTTTACAAATCGAGAGTATTTTGATAATTTCACAAATCAGGGGTATTTTGGTAATTTTACAAGCCAGGGGTATTTTGTTAATTTTACTGATCGAGGGTATTTTGGTAATTTTGTAAACCAAGGGTATTTTAGTAATTTTGTAAATCGAGGGTAAAATAATAATTCTGTAAATCGAGGGTAAAACGGTAATTCTGTAAATTAAGGGTAAAACAGTAATTTTGTAAATCAAGGGTAAAATGGTAATTTTGTAAATCGAGGGTAAAACAGTAATTCTGTAAATTGAGGGTAAAACAGTAATTTTGTAAATCGAGGGTACTTCAGTAATTTGGTAAACAAAAGTATTCTAAACAAGGATAACAATATGAATGGACCTAAACCCCATTCTTGGCCCAAATGGGCCCACACGCTCGTGTGGCCCTTTTAGCCCAAATCTAACCACAAATATGAGATTCACCTAGCCTAGTCCAATATTTACTACACAATCAAACAACTTATTCAATTGGGCCCGTAGGCCCATTGGGCCCACATGGCCCCTTTCGGCCCATCGCGGCCCGAAGTAGCCATCCTACAGCTAGAGTAGCGAGAAAATACACACCTGATAGGAGACTGGAGTTAATCCGCAGTCCAAGCACTCTTAGCCGACGCCCAACCCAAACGAGCACACCATAAAGCGAAAGGGATCAGCCAAGAAAGGTCATTTACTCTCCTCGTGCTTCTCTCTATTTAAAGCCAGCTTCGTATCCGCTCTTATGTTAGTTTCCCGATATGGGATCCCTCCATCATTAGAGTTTAAATTCAACACCAACTATTGCCGCCCCCTGTTAGCAAAATAAAAGCTCTTTGCTTGCCATGAGTTTCGAACCCTGGACCTCCTTGCCAACTCTATGATGCCACCTTCCTACCTCTTATGTAGCGCTACTTTGCCACTAGAACACAAGGCTTTTTGTGGCACAATTTCTCCAACAATATTCTTAAGGCCTACCTACTACACCCAAGATTTGATTCACCTTAAACCAAAATTTTGCTAGAGTCCAGGTTTGAACGTAGGACTTCTCCAACACTTCTCAGCACGCTTAACCACTAAAACAAGCCTTCATTAATGAAATTTACAAGCACAACAAAAATATTATAAGCTGCTTTCAATCGCTCCCATGCTCAAGGTCCAAAACTTCTAGGCCCAAATTCAGGGTGTTACAACTCTTCCTCCCTTAAAGAAATTTTGTCCCCAAAATTTCCATCTAACAGGGTAGTCGTGTAACATCTACCCCACTACGCTATCGCTGCGCACTCTGATCCTACTATCACTACCACATTTCAACTAGAACTTGAAACATCTCATACATACAACACTTATTCACTGAAGCAGACACATATTTATCACACATATATACAAGTTTTATATCCAAACATCACATCCACATAAAATAAATACCAAATTGAAATTCAGACCATTATCTAAGGAATCCACAATATTTCAATTTTTAAATAGACAAAAGTATTCAGAAGGCTTACGGATTCGGTGCCGGAGACTCGGTGTGCCACACCTTTTAAAAGAAATACTTCAAATAGAACACGTGCTTGAAAATAATTTTCTAAAATTCAACATTTGAAAACCAAATCCACAGCCGAGTTGTTGCAACCTAGCTCTGATACCACTAAATGTAACACCCCAAACTCGACCTAGACGTTATGGCCAAATCTGGTGCGTCACATCAAACCATTTTTCAAAATTGATCTTTTCGGTGAAAATCCATTACTGAATCTAAATTATTTTATTATTATTAAACTAAAGTTCTCATCAAAACGTTTACCAATTTGTTTGCCTTTGGTATATTACCTCATTTAAAATCGCGGAAGCATTTTGAAAACTTTGTTGTTGGAACCTCGTGTTCTTTAGAAAAATCATGCCATTTTGAAATCTCGAGTTTTCCTAGACTAGCAGTTTAGTATAAGAAATCACAATCCAAATTAAAACTTAAAACCCACCTACGGCCTTATTACATAATTTAAAAACCCAAAACAAAATCTAATTGTAATTAAAAGAAACAGAAACAGTAGTGTGGTCATCTCCGAGTCCCACGCAGCTCCAAACCATCTAAGCTTAGGTATTCCTGCACAGTTAGAAACGGGGTGAGTTTACGAAAACTTAGTGTGTAATCCCAATAACAAACAAACAATGAATAACATGGTATCAGTACAATCTGGGCCAAAGCCCTATTCAGTCTCGACATATACTGGGCCGAAGCCTTTCATTTAACGATTACTGGGCCGAAGCCTTTCCATAAATCATATCACCGGGTCGAAGCCTTTACTGTAAATGGTATGGCCTATAGGCCCATTTCAATATCACATGAAATACCAGTGAATGTATGCAAACCCATTTAGGGAGACTACTCAACCCACCATTCGCTACTCTCCACCCGTACCAACCAACACACCATGTGGGGAATGACTCAACCCACCCAACCAACACACCACTGGTAGCATAGCTACTTTATCATATAATTGGAGGCCTAGCCTCTTTTAATAACTGGGGCAAAGCTCTTTTCGGTAAACTGGGGCAAACCCCTTTTCAGTAAACTGGGGCATAGCCCTTTTAGCATTTCCTCCATTTATAAAACCCAACTCACGCAACATGTCATGTATGCAGAATGTCATGCCCATATTTGAATCAAACAATCACAGTCAAGTCATTGATATCACCAACATATATTCACAATCAAATCCGTCAACCACACAGTCCAAGTCAGTCATTTAACACCCTAGGGGCAAAATGGTAATTTACCCCAAAAGGGTATCTCGGTAATTCTTCCTTATAGGGGTATTTTGGTAATTCTACCCTATAGAGGTATTTTAGTAATTCTACCCTACAGGGGTATTTCGATAATTCTACCCTACAGGGGTATTTCGGTAATTCTACCCTACAGGGGTATTCTACCCTACAGGGGTATTTCGATAATTTTACCCTACAGGGGTATTCTACCCTACAGGGGTATTTCGGTAATTCTACCCTACAGGGGTATTTCAATATTTTACAAATCAAGAGTATTTTGATAATTTCACAAATTAGGGGTATTTTGGTAATTTTACAAGCCAGGGGTATTTTGTTAATTTTACTGATCGAGGGTATTTTGGTAATTTTGTAAACCAAGGGTATTTCAGTAATTTTGTAAGTCAAGAGTAAAACAATAATTCTGTAAATCGAGGGTAAAACGGTAATTCTATAAATTAAGGGTAAAATAATAATTTTGTAAATTGAGGGTAAAATGGTAATTTTGTAAATTGAGGGTAAAACAATAATTCTGTAAATCGAGGGTAAAACGGTAATTTTGTAAATTGAGGGTATTTCAATAATTTGGTAAAAAAAGTATTCTAAACAGGGATAACAATACGAATGGACCTAAAGCCCATTCTCGGCCCAAATGGGCCCACACACTCGTGTGGCCCTTTTAGCCCAAATCTAGCCACAAATATGAGATTCACCTAGCCTAATCCAATATTTACTACACAATCAAACAACTTATCCAATTGGGCCCGTAGGCCCATTGGGCCTACATGGCCCCTTTCGGCCCATCGCGGCCCGAAGTAGCCATCCTACAGCTAGAGTAGCGAGAAAATACACACCTGATAGGAGACTGGAGTTAATCCGCGCTCCAAGCACTCTTAGCCAACACCCAACCCAAACGAGCACGCCATAAAGCGAAAGGGATCAGCCAAGAAAGGTACCTTTACTTTCCTCGTGCTTCTCTCTATTTAAAGCCAGCTTTGCATCCACTCTTATGTTAGTTTCCCGATGTGGGATCCCTCCATCATTAGAGTTTAAATTCAACACCAACTCTTACCGCCCCCTGTTAGCAAAACAAAAGCTTTTTGCTTGCCATGAGTTTCAAACCCTGGACCTCCTTGCCAACTCTATGATGCCACCTTCCTGCCTCTTATGTGGCGCTACTTTGCCACTAGACCACAAGGCTTTTTGTGGCAAAATTTCTCCAACAATATTCTTAAGGCCTACCTACTACACCCAGGGTTTCATTCACCTTAAACCAAAATTTTGCTAGAGTCCAGGTTTGAACCCAGGACTTCTCCAACACTTCTCAGCACGCTTAACCACTAAAACAAGCCTTCATTAACAAAATTTACAAGCACAACAAAATATTATAAGCTGCCTTCAATCGCTCCCATGCTCAAGGTCCAAAACTTCTAGGCCCAAATTCAGGGTGTTACAATATATGCACAAAATCCCATTTCTCAACAAAACCAAATACAAGACATATTTGAATCATTAAACTCATGAGTAAAATATCAAACATAACCATACTTATATATACCAAAACCAAATCAACCAAAACCACAACCAAACCTAATCATCAAGCCAAAGCACAAATTCCAATATTAACAAAATGGACAAGCCATTTTCACATGTCTTATACATATATATACAACTTCAGCCATATTCGAAAAGTAGTATAGCCTATACATGCCATAGGTTTCTAATTCAACATTTAAAAGTACCAAAAGCAGTCGATAGTGTGATAGACTTTGCTGACGATCCCCGAGCTTGCAACTAGTCTCCAAAATCTATAAATAGAAGTAAAGAGACACACACAGAGTAAGCTATCTTAGCTTAGTAAGTCTTAAGCAAATATTAACTCAATAACAATAATAATTTAATAAGACATAACCAAACCATACTTGTAAATTCAAATATCCACATATAACTAAACATGAATTAAGTTTTGTCCAAATATGTATTCGTTCTTTATCCAAAATCATCTTTTATACACAATATCAATAAAAATCTCACTTGATCGAATAAATACTATCATAATACATTTATACAATTCACATTTCCTTAGTCATAATTTCACATTCATTTACCCATATAGACAAATGCACATATAAACTTTGGCATAAGTATGAAATTCACATTCCATATAATATATATCATTAAACCGAATATGACCAATCATATACTTAAACATATGGTTTCATTCACTTCGTTCATAGCTCAATTCTTAATTCAAATATTATTTCAATGGCATTGATAATTTATTAAGGCATAACCAAGCCATACTTATGAAATTTAATTACCAAACATTTATCTATACATAAATTATAACATTTCCAAACACACAATGATTCATTAACATATTTAATATCACATAGACCTTATTTTGCTGAACTATAAACACGTTTAAGGTTCACATTTCAAATACCTACTAATCGAATGCACATATATCCTTTAATATCAATATGAATTTCACATTTCAATTTATTCCTCATGTAACATTAGGGCGAATATAAGCTAAAAAATCAAACATTAATATCATATAATTATACATTAATCCACATATAGATTTTCATATACACAATCACTATCATTAACGTCATTTATAACTTGTATTCACATATCAAATAATCAGCTTACCTTATTTCCAAAAAGGTAATAAATTGTCACATAACTGTTCACGTTAACTTGTTTCCACATTCATTCTTAACTTATCCTTGCCCATTGAATCATTTGTAATTAAAAAGGATACTCAAATTATAACACATATCATACAATGCCAACGTCCCAGATGTGGTCTTACATGTAATCACTGTAATATCCCGAATTAGGGCCTAATCGGAATAGTGGTTTCGTGACCACAAATCCTAGATAGAAATAATTATTTTATAATTTTTTTGATGATTATGATATGATTGCATGATTGTGTGAAAATTTCGTGATGAAATTCTATGCCTAAAGTGCTTAAATTGAAAGTAGGGACTAAATCGAATAAGTTGCAAAACTTGCATTCTAGAAGTTTTTAGTATGAAATTGTTTTGGAATATTAATGAGGAGGTCTTAAATAGCAATTTTACCAATTTTAAGTTCATGGACAAAATTAGGACATGGAAGGAATTTTTGGAAAGTTTAGTAGTAAGGGTATTTTGGTCATTTAGTTATTAAAATGAATTAAAAACAAAATTAAAAGCCAATTTCTGTCCATCTTCTTCATTAGGCCGAAATTTCAAGGGTTCTCCATAGCTAGGGTTTGTTTCAAGCTTCCAAGCTCCATAATCAAGAAAGACGTGGAATCGACCTCAATCGAGGAAAAGAAAATATTGTGGACTAAATTGCAAAATCCTTTTATTTTGGTACCAAGGTAAGTTCATGTGTAAATAATGTAGCATAATTGTTATTTTTAAGTTATTGATATTAATTATGTGTTTTGCTGAATTTCATTATGAAATGTATGCTTTGTGGTTTATTTCAAAAAATATGTAAATTATGTGAGCTACTTGTTAAATATAATTGTTACCGATTATTGATTTCGGCATTCTACGGAAGACGGCAAGGATAAGTGTTCGAGAAAAATCCCCTTTGAACCTTAGGAATAGATTAGGATACAAATGACATGTCACTAGGATGGTTGAGCATCCGAACTCGTTGAGTTGAGTCCGAGTTCACTTATGGATGCGAATGTCCGAACTCGTTGAGTTGAGTCCGAGTTCGTGAGATGTAACTAGGCATCCGAACTCATTGAGTTGAGTTCGAGTTCACTTATGGATGCGAACGCCCGAGCTCGTTGAGTTGAGTCCGAGTTCGCTTATGGGCGGGTTACATGATTGCTTGATTGAATATGTGGCACTTATGTGCAATTTATCCGTGTATCCGAATTATATTTCAATGTGTTCAACGGGTAAAGTTCTACTCAATGGAGGAATATTCGAGATGTAAAGAGACGTATTGGTGAGTTATGTGAAATGGATATTTTGGACAGGTATGTATTTAACCCTCGGGTTGAGTATTGATACAACCACTATAAGGTAATAAGATGATGAAAAATGATCAGAAATGTGATATGTGTTTTAGTGATGTATGCTAATGTTGATTGGTATAACTGTTTGTTATGTTACTTATTATTTGCATATGAACTTACTAAGTATTTATGCTTACTCCTCCTTCTTACTCATTGTAGTTTTGGACAAGCCGGTTCAGAGTCGGGATAGGTCAAGGCTCATCACACTATCCAGGAAGATTTTTGGTAAATGGCTTGTAAATTTAAGTATGGCATGTATAGCAATATACTTATTTTGTGTAAATGATCTTATGATATGGTGACAGAATGGTTGAGAAAATATTTGATAATGATAAATTATGAAAATGGTAAGTTTAGATTATGTTTGATGTTAAGGAAAATTATTAAGATACTTAGTGCATAAAACTCATAAGAGGGATGAAATTTGCCATAAAATGAATCTGCAGCAACAACGATGGGAGTCTGAAAATTTACTAAAAATCATAGCAATTGAATTTGGTGATGGATTACATATAAAATTGAAGATTATTATGTCTAGTTTCACATGAAACAAATGAAATAGGTAAAGGAATTATATGTTAGAAGATATTTGAATTTTAGTGAAACAGGGTCATAGCAGTTTCTGAATCCCATGTTCCTACTTTATAAATTCACCATAAATTGTAAAGATATAATTAGGTGGTGTATTTTATATCCTAAGAATCCTTATTGAGTCTAGTTTTAGGAGAAAGAAACCTCATAGTCATATGAATTTTTTACAGAGAGAAATGTGGTTCGTAGTAAACAGAGGTCAGACCAGCCAAGTCCTGAAACAGGGGTAACTTTAACTAATAAACTGTACTAATTGGCCCAACCAAAAATTTTATAAAAAAATTATTAGATAGGTATATGAGTCTAGATTCAGGGAAAATTTGCGGATCTTGATTTTGAGTTTCTTAACTCGAGATATGATTTTTCTTGTGACTGTGACGCAAGTAGCTTAAAAGCTGTGAATGTAGAAACAAATAATCCAAAGTTCTAAAAATGTTAAACTAAGCTTAGTAACACCTCATACTCGACTCCGGCGACGGTCTCGGGCGTGGGGGCGTTACATTTAGTGGTATCAGAGCAGGTTTAGTCGGTTCTCGGACTACGTGTTGTATGTACGGATTTTGCTATACATGCCATATGTATAAATTGTGATAGTGTGACGACTTCTGACCTTTTTAAATGATTTTTTTATAGTAAATGGATCCCGATCTAGCTGTGGCAGATGAAGTAGAGAGTAATGCTCCAGCTCCGGCTGAAGGAGTAGCGCCGACTGAAAATCCACCTCCTACTGTTGGTCAGGAAGGAGGAGAAAGGGGTCGGGAAGCCTTTCTCCAAATGATGAGTGCATGGTACACTGAGTTCGTTCGTACGAACCCGAATGTACAACCTCCCCCACCTCCCCCAATTCCTCAACCTGTACCCCCAATGCCTCAAGGTATGGATTTGATGAAATTTCATAGAACTCCAGTTGATAGAATTCGCAAGCAAGGGGCCGAAGAATTTAAAGAAAATATTGATGATGATGCCGAGAGAGCAGAGTTCTGGCTTGAAAATTCAATCCGGGTATTTGACGAATTATCTTGTACACCTGAAGAATGTTTGAAATGCGCTATATCTTTGTTGAGGGATTCAGCTTAAAATTGGTGGAAGACTTTGATTTGGTGGTACCGAAGAGAAAATAACTTGGGAATTCTTTCAAGAAGAGTTTGGAAGAAATATATTAGTGAAAGATTTATTGATCAGAAGCGTAAAGAATTTCTTGAGCTGAAGCAAGGTAATATGACGGTTACGAAATATGAAAGAGAGTTTGTTCGATTAAGTAAGTATGCCAGAGAGTATGTTCCTACAGAGGCCAAGATGTGCCGACGATTTGAAGACGGGCTCAACGAAGACATCAAGGTATTTGTTGGAATTCTTGAATTAAAAGAAATGGTAGTATTGGTTGATCGAGCTTGTAAGGCTGAAGAATTACTTAAAGAAAAGAAAAAGGTAGAGGTTGAGACTAGAAATTGGAAGAAAAGACCGATGACCGGTTCATTTTCACAGCAACCTGGAAAGTCAAGGAATATGAATCCTCGTTCCCAAGCTTCAGCTGGGCAATCATATGGGAATTATAAGAAGCAAAATGTGGGTCCTAAATCCCAGACTACTTCGGCAGCCAGTGTAGGGAACTCGAGATTTGTTAAACCTGAGTGCCAGCGGTGTGGTAGAAATCATTTTGGTCCGTGTAGAGCAAATGAATGTTTTCGATGTGGTTCTCCGGATCATTTTATTAGAGACTGCCCAGATAGAGCTGAAAAAGAAAAATTTCAGAATACAAAAACAAGTGGGGCGGATTCGAGAGGAAGATATCCAAGAAAAGCTGGGAGCGAAGCAAGCAGTGAGAATGAAGCCAGGGATGCACCAGTTAGACCTGAAGGAAGGGCTTCGGCTAGAACTTATGCTATTAAAGCGCGTGAAGATGCTTCCTCACCTGATGTGATTATCGGTACATTTTCCCTCTATAATGTTAATGTTATTGCTTTGATTGATCTCAGTTCTACTCATTCATATGTGTGCATGAAATTGGTGTCTAGTATGAATATACCTGTTGAGAACACAGAATTTATGATTAGAGTGTCGAATCCGTTAGGCAAATGTGTGACTGTCGATAAAGTATGTAAGAAATGTCCTTTAATGATTCGGGATCATTACTTTCCGGCCGACTTGATGTTGTTGCCGTTTGATGAGTTTGATGTTATTTTGGGTATGGATTGGTTGACATTGCATGATGCTAAAATAGATTGCAAAGAAAAGATTATAGAATTAAAGTGTGGAAATGGTGAAACTCTGCGGGTTGAATCAGATACATCAGAAGCATTGCCTAGTGTGATTTCTTCAATGTCGGCTCAAAGATATCTGAGAAAGGGTTATGAAGCTTATTTGGCGTATGTAATTAATACAAAAGAAGTTGAAAAGAAAGTTGAATTAGTGCCGGTTGTGTGTGAATTTACGGACGTATTTCCAGAAGAATTGCCTGGTTTGCCTCCAGTCAGGGAAGTAGAATTTGGTATTGATTTGATACCGGGAACAGCTCCGATTTCGATTGCTCCGTATAGAATGGCACCAGCAGAGTTGAAGGAATTAAAGTCGCAGTTGCAAGAGTTGATTGATAAAGGTTTTGTGAGACCGAGTTTTTCACCTTGGGGTGCTCCTGTGTTATTTGTGAAAAAGAAGGATGGTTCTATGAGGTTGTGTGTTGATTATCGGCAGTTAAACAAGGTGACAATCAAAAACAAGTATCCGTTACCAAGAATTGATGATTTGTTTGATCAGCTAAAAGGAGCGACATGGTTTTCAAAGATTGACTTGAGATCTGGGTATTACCAAGCTGCGGGTAAAAGAGTCGGATGTGCCTAAAAGCGCTTTTAGAACAAGGTATGGTCATTATGAATTTTAGTTATGCCATTCGGATTGACAAATGCTCTCTTGTGTTTATGGATTTAATGAATCGCATATTTCAGCCATACTTGGACAAATTTGTTGTGGTGTTTATAGATGATATTTTAATTTATTCAAAAGATGATACTGAGCATCTTGAGCATTTGAGGATAGTTTTACAAACTTTGAGAAATAAGCATTTGTATGCTAAGTTTAGTAAAAGTGAATTTTGGCTCCGGAAGTTGGATTTTGGGTCATATTGTTTGGTGATGGTATCAAAGTTGATCCTAGTAAAATTTCAGCCATTGTTGATTGAAACCACCGAAAAATGTAACCGAAGTTAGAAGTTTCTTGGGGCTATTTGGGTATTATCGGCGGTTTGTAAATGGATTTTCTATAATTGCTGCTCCTATAACTAGATTACTCGAAAGGATGTTAAATTTGAATGGACGGAAGAATGTCAATGAGTTTTGAAGAATTGAAAAGTTATTAACAGAGGCACCAGTGTTAGTACAGCCCGAATCAAGTAAAGAATTTGTGGTGTATAGTGATGCTTCTCTAAATGGTTTGGGGTGTGTGCTCATGCAAGAAGGAAAAGTGGTGGCATATGCTTCGAGGCAGTTAAAACCTCATGAGAGGAATTATCCTACTCACGATTTGGAATTGGTTGCGGTGGTGTTTGCTTTGAAAATTTGGCGACATTATTTGTATGGTGAAAAGTGTCGGGTATATACCGACCATAAAAGTCTTAAGTACTTGATGTCACAAAAAGACTTGAATTTAAGACAGCGAAGATGGTTGGAATTATTGAAAGATTACGAGCTTGTTATTGATTATCATCCGGGAAAAGCGAATGTGGTTGCTGATGCTTTGAGCAGAAAGTTGTTGTTTGCTTTAAGAGTTATGAACACTCAGTTGAAAGTGTCAGATGATGGTTCGATTCTAGCAGAGTTAAGAGCAAAACCAATGTTTTGCAAGAGATTTCAAGCTCGAAAGATGATCAAGATTTGCAAGCCAAGAGAAAGCAGTGTGAAGTTGATACAGAGTCAGA
Source organism: Gossypium arboreum (assembly GCF_025698485.1). Lineage (NCBI taxonomy): Eukaryota > Viridiplantae > Streptophyta > Magnoliopsida > Malvales > Malvaceae > Gossypium > Gossypium arboreum. The sequence continues at coordinate 70,035,569 of NC_069075.1, forward strand.
TTTCAAAATTGGTTCTGATGGGTGCTTAATGTTTAAAGATCGGATTTGTGTACCGAAGAATGAGGAATTGATTCAAAAGATCCTACAGGAAGCACATAGTGGTTATTTCTCGATTCATCCGGGTAGTACGAAAATGTATAATGACTTGAAGAAAATGTATTGGTGGAATGGAATGAAAAGAGATATATCAGAGTTTGTGTCCAAATGCTTAATTTGTCAACAGGTGAAAGTTGAACACCAAGTGCCTTCGGGATTACTTCAGCCTATTATGGTTCCTGAATGGAAATGGGATCGGATTACTATGGATTTTGTTTCAGGATTGCCATTGACTCCAGGAAAGAAAGATGCCATCTGGGTAATAGTTGACAAATTAACTAAGTCGGCTCATTTTATCCCTATTACGTACGGATTATTCTCTTAACAAGTTGGCTGAATCAGATATTAGAGAAATTGTTAGATTACACGGAATACCATTGTCGATTATTTCAGATAGAGATCCAAGGTTTACCTCGCGTGTGACACCCCTAATCTGACCCTAGTCGGAGAGTGGTTTCGGGACCACGAAATCGAGTCACAAGAATAATTAGGTGTTATATTCCGTGCTTATTGTATGTGGAATTTGTATGCGTAAATATTTCGTGTCTCGATTTTTATTAATTAGGTGCAAATTTATAAGAAAGGACCCATGTGCTAGGACTTGAAAATGTGATAGGTGTATTTTAAGTGGCCTAATAATGCATGAAGTGAAATAAATGGAGTTGCATGTCAATTATCCCATTCCCTAAGGTGGATGGCCGCCATGACAAATTATAAGGGGAAACATGTTCCCAACATGTTTTACTAATGGATGATGTTAGAAATAATAAACAACTAAGCATGGGTGAGAAAAGAAAAAAAAAAAATGTGTGAGAGAGTAGCATCCCCCATTGCCGTGCAACCAAGAAGAGAAAACAAAAAATTTGTTCATGCTTGCTCTCTCCTTTTGGCCGAAAATACTAAGAGGAAGAAGGATTTTTGCTTCATTTCCTTTGTTTAGAAGAGATCTAGAAGGAGATTTGGCTAAATTTGCATCAAGATTAAGGTATGTATGAGGTTGTGTTGGGAGTTTCATGCATGTTTTGGTTGCTAACTTGATGTGCATGTTAGCCATGGCTCAAATCTTTGTTATGCCATGGAAATGGTATTTGGCCAAAGTTGTTATGGTGATAAAGCCATTGCATGCTAAGTGTGAAGCTTGATGATGATGCATGCAATGATGGATTGTCTACTCTTGAGTAAGATTTTGAGTTTTCTTTTGTTTTATCATGATTGAAGTTGAAAAGGAGCATGATTGTCATATTCGCCATGATGCATTCATGAGCATGGTTCATGCTTCTTGCATGTTAGTTAAAATTTGTGTTTTGGATGGCTATGGACACCTTGAAATTCGCCATGCTCATATATGTATATATATGTTTGCACATGATGTTTTGGTTATGAAGGAAGTGATGAATAAGTTTGTTTAAAGAAGAAGATGTTGAAGAATAATTGTGAAATTGCAAGCACAATTCGCCTAGCACACATATAAGTGCTTGATGCTATATTATAAGTTTTGAGCCACAATATGCAAAGCATTAACTAGTAAAATGCATGCTGTTTTTGTGAGGTATTAAGTGCATAATTGGCCTCAACATGTACATGAATATTCGCCTTGGGTAGCCTATTGAAGGCCTTAGCATTTCCTTAATGCTCGAATAAATTGTATTGAATTGCTTGATGTAGTATAAAATGTGCATGACCATTGTGTATTCAAGCTAAAGGGTGGCCATATGACCATTTAAACTCCTTGTCATATTCGCCATAAGCTAGCGCAATGAGGTTTTAATAAATTGAATTTGTTTGAATTAGCTCAAGAGCTTAGAGGGCCACAATTGGACAAGGGAAGGAGAAAGTGATCGAATAGCCGAAAAAGCCGTTCGACAACATCCGAGGTAAGTCCTCAAGAAGTGACCCTACTTGAATTATGTGAAATAAAGTATGGATGTGTATTGATTATTGATTATGTGTGTATGAGCATTTGAATTCTACCCAGGCTAAGTCCAAGGCGAATATGCTTGTGATTATATTTGCGTTTGAGCCTTAGTAACGAAAATGAAATATGTATGTCCAATGATTATTGATGTATGTGTACATGAGAAATTGAATGATATCGGGCTAAGCCCAAGACAATTATGCTGAAATTATATCCGGTTAAGACCGAAGGCAATTGTGCAAGTGGCTATATCAGGGCTAAGACCAAGGCATTCGTGCGAAGTCATTCTATCCGGGCTAAGACCAAGGCATTTGTGCACATGGTTATATCCGGTTATATTCAAGAATCTTGGGCTGGAGGTGAGTGTTGGTTGCTGTAATAAATTCAATTAGTACACCCGAAAAGCCCAAAGAATAAGGTACGTTTATATGTGCATTGGAAAGTCGACACGTTTGAGCAACATTCGCTCAATCGACTAATGAATTTCAGTTATTGACTTGATTGATACTTTGTGAAAGTATATAATGATGAAGTGTGAAATAACAATGTGTATTAATGAAATGATGCATTTGGCTATGTGAATGTATTGCTGTAATTAGAGTTGATTATATTCCTTGAGACTTACTAAGCATAAAAATGCTTACCCCGTTACTTTGGCTCTCTGTTTTATAGATTTCGCTCGATAGCAATCGGATTCGGGATCAATAAAGTCAAAGTCATCCACACTATCAACGCCTCTATTTTGGTATAAATTTTGTTTGAACTTTGAAATGGCATGTATAGGACTACCCCTGTTAGTTTAAAAATGTGGTGATGTATATGTATACGGCCATGCGAAAATGGCTCGTAAAAAGGAAGCATGAATTTAGACTATTTGTGGTTTGTATGTATATATTTGGTGTCATGATGTGGCTATGGATTGGAAATGGGAATGTTGGTCACATGATCAGCCATTGGCATGGTTAAAATGATCATATATGAACCTATGTATGGCAAGACTAGGTGGTTCATGGAGACTACCAAATAGGTAAGACCTACCTTAAAAACAGATGCTGCCAGCTGCAGTGACGTGAATGTGAAAAATCACCAAAATTCGTAGGAATGGTATTAAATAGTGAATAAGCTATGTAAATGAACCTTGATGAGTCTATTTTCATATGGAAGAAACGAATTGGTCATAGGAGTTACATGTTAAGAGATATTGAAGCTATTGTGAAACAGGACCAGAACGGTTTCTGGGTCCCCTGTCGCAACTTTAAAAATTTACTATAAATTATCCAGAAAGAATTAGGAGACATACCTTATATGTACAGATTCCATTTTGAGTCTAGTTTCATTAGAAGCAAACGGAACCAGCATTAAAGCCCTGTACAGAGAGATATTCAAGTTATACCGCGCGAAGGTCAGAGCAGTTGATCCCTGTAACATGGGTGAATTTAACTAATAAACTGTACCAATTGGCCCAACCAAAAATTCTATAAATAAATCCATGGATGGATATATGAGTCTAAATTCAGGGAAAATTTACGAAACCAGTTTCTGAGTTTTGAAACTCGAGATATGATTTTTAAGGCGACGGTGACGCAGTCTTCCAGCCTGACTGGAAATGTCAAATTGGTGGGCAAAACATGTGATCTTGGCTTGTTAACCCCTCGTGTCCGATACCGGCGATGGTCTCGGGTTCAGGGTGTTACAATTTTATTGGTATCAGAGCCACGGTTTAGTCGATTCTAGGACTACCGTGATGTGTTTGGGGTCTAGCTATACATGCCATTAAATGATGAATCGATAGTGTGGTGATTTCTGACAATTTGACTTTGTGTTTGTTTATAGCAATGGATCCCGATCCCAACCGAGCGATAGCTGATGATGTGGAGAGTGTGTCGCTGCTCCGTGCAAGGGACAGCGCCAATGACTCTCAACCTATGGCCAGCAATCCGAATGACGAGGCTAGGCAAGCCTTTTATAGTGTGATGAACGAATGGTTTAATCAATACATTCGAACTAACACGGCTGTTCCACAACCTCCATTCCCGACAAATGCAACCCCCGCACCTACAATACCTCCGGTGACTGACCAAATAAGGTCAAGTAAGCCCCCAGTCGATAGGATTCGAAAACATGGGGCCACTGAATTTAAGGCTACGGATGATGATGATGCCGAGCGAGCTGAATTTTGGTTGGATAACACTATCCGGGTGCTCGATGAGCTATCCTGTACACCGATGAGTGCTTAAAGTGTACCATCTCCTTGTTACGTGAGTCCGCCTACTATTGGTGGAGTACTCGACTTGTGGTGCCTAGAGAGCAAGTGACTTGGGAATTCTTTCAAACCGAGTTCCGAAAAAAGTATATCAGTCAGAGATTCATCGACCAAAAGCGGAGGGAATTTCTTGATCTTAAGCAAGGTTCTATGTCCGTTACCGACTACGAACGAAAGTTTGTGAGGCTTAGCCGGTACGCGCGAGAATGCATTTCGTCCGAAGCTATTATGTGTAAACGCTTCGAGGATGGGCTGAATGATGATATAAGGATGTTTGTTGGCATTCTCGAGATACGAGAGTTCGTAGTACTTGTTGAGCGAGCTTGTAAAGCCGAAGAGCTTAGAAAGGAGAAACAAAAAGCTGATGTGGGAACTGGAGAATTCCGAAAGAGGTCCTCGGGAAAGTCTCTTCAACAAGCATCTAAAAGATTTCGAGATGATGCGAGCCGGTCTAGAGGTGTTTCGGGCTTTTCTAGACGAGGACGCGATCGACCCCCTGTGACCACACGAGTCACTTCGATCGCCAGTGGTGGAAATGATCGCCGAGAGAGGGCGGAATGTCCACATTGTGGCAAATGGCATTCGGGGAGCTGTTGGTTTCGTGATCGCTCCTGCTATAAGTGTGGATCGGCCGACCACTTTATGAAGGATTGCCCGAGGATGCTTGAACAGAATGTGAGTCAGAGTGGAAACCCGGGTGCTACCCTTCGCCGAGGTAGGCCACCTAGAAATATGGGTAATGTCAGTGGCGGACAGAGAGGACCTAGAGATGCTACCATCAGATCTAAGGCTCGTGCTCCTGCTAGGACTTATGCCATACGCGCACGCGAGGATGCTGCCTCTCCAGATGTCATTACCGGTACTTTCACTCTTTTCAATACAAATGTGATTGCTTTGATTGACCCTGGTTCTACTCATTCGTATATATGTGAAACCTTAGCATCCAGTAAGACTTTGCCTATCGAGTCTCTCGAGTTGGTAATTCGGTGTCAAACCCTTGGGTCATTACGTGCTTGTCAACAAAGTGTGCAAGAAAAGTCCCCTAGTGTTCCGAGGTTCTTGTTTTCCCGCGAACTTGATGCTTTTGTCGTTCGATGAGTTCGACGTTATTCTTGGTTTGGATTGGTTGACCATGCACGATGCGGTTGTAAATTGCAAGAGCAAGACTATCGATTTGAGGTGCGCGAATAACAAGATAATTCGGGTTGAGTCTACGGACTTAAAGGGGTTGCCAGCTGTAATATCAGCGATGTTGGCCCAGAAATATGTAAGAAAAGGGTGCGAAGCGTACCTTGCATACGTGCTCGATGACAAGGAATCAGAAAAGAAACCCGAATCTGTGCCCGTGGTTTGTGAATACCCGGATGTTTTCCCCGAAGAATTGCCGGGTTTACCACCTGTTCGGGAAGTAGAATTTGGCATCGAATTGGTACCTGGTACCACTCCAATTTCGATAGCTCTGTATCGTATGGCACCAATGGAATTAAAGGAGTTAAAAGCTCAGTTGCAAGAATTGGTGGATAGAGGTTTTGCTCGCCCGAGTTTTTCGCCTTGGGGTGCGCCAGTATTGTTCGTGAAGAAGAAGGATGGAACCATGCGGCTGTGCATCGACTATCGTCAGCTTAATAAAGCGACGATAAAGAACAAATATTCGTTGCCACGTATTGATGACTTGTTCGATGTAACACCCCGAACCCGAGACCATCGCCGGTGTCGGACACGAGGGGTTAACAAGCCAAGTTCACTTGTTTTGTCCATCCATTTGACATTTCCAGTCAGGCTGGAAAACTGCATCACTGTCGCCTTAAAAATCATATCTCGAGTTTCAAAACTCGGAAACTGGTTTCGTAAATTTTCCCTGAATTTAGACTCATATATCCATCCATGGATTTATTTCTAGAATTTTTTGGTTGGTCCAATTGGTACAGTTTATTCGTTAAAGTCACCCATGTTACAGGGATCTACTGCTCTGACCTTCGCGCGGTATAACTTGAATATCTCTCTGTACAGGGCTTTAATGCTGGTTCCGTTTGTTTCTAATGAAACTAGACTCAAAATGGAATCTGTACATATAAGGTATGTCTCATAACTATTTTTGGATAATTTATAGTAAATTTTTAAAGTTGCGACAGGGAACCCAGAAACCGTTCTGGCCCTGTCTCACAATAGCTTTAATATCTCTTAACATGTAACTCCTATGACCATTTCGTTTCTTCCATATGAAAATAGACTCATCAAGGTTCATTTACATAGCTTATTCAATATTTAATTCCATTCCTACGAATTTTGGTGATTTTTCACATTCACGTCACTGCAGCTGGCAGCATCTGTTTTTAAGGTAGGTCTTACCTATTTGGTAGTCTCCATGAACCAACTAGTCTTGCCATACATAGGTTCATATATGATCATTTTAACCATGCCAATGGCTGATCATATGACCAACATTCCCATTTCAAGCCATAGCCACATCATGACACCAAATATATACATACAAACCACAATTAGTCTAAGTCGATACTTCACTTTTACGAGCCATTTTCGCATGGCCGTACATATATACATCACAACATATTCAACCAACAAGGGTAGTCCTATACATGCCATTTCAAAGTTCAACCAAAATTTATACCAAAATAGAGGCGTGGATAGTGTGGATGACTTCGACTTTATTGATCCCGAATCCGATTGCTATCGAGCGAAATCTATAAAACAGAGAGCCAAAGTAACGGGTAAGCATTTTTTATGCTTAGTAAGTCTCAAGGAATATAATCAACTCTAATTACAGCAATACATTCACATAGCCAAATGCATCATTTCATTAATACACATTCTTACTTCACACTTCATCATTATATACTTTCACAAAGTATCAATCAATTCAATAACTGAAATTCATTAGTCGATTGAGCGAATGTTGCTCAAACATGTCGACTTTCAATGCACATATAACGTACCTTATCCTTTGGGCTTTTCGGTGTACTAATTGAATTCATTACAGCAACCAACACTCACCTCCAGCCCAAGATTCTTTGAATATAACCGGATATAATCACGTGCACAAATGCCTTGGTCTTAGCAGGATAGAATAACTTCATACGAATGCCTTGGTCTTAGCTCGGATATAGCCACTAGCACAATTGCCTTGGGTCTTAACCGGATATAATTTCAGCATAATTGTCTTGGGCTTAGCCGAATATCATTCAATTTCTCATGTACACATACATCAATAATCATTGGACATACATATTTCATTTTCGTTACTAAGGCTCAAACCCACATATACTCACAAGCATATTCGCCCGGGACTTAGCAGGGTATCATTCAATTTCTCATACACACATAAATCAATAATCATACACATCCATACTTCATCTCACATAATTCAAGTAAGGTCACTTCTTGAGGACTTACCTCGGATGTTGTCGAACGGCTTTTTCGGCTATTCGATCACCTTTTCCTTCCCTTGTCCAATTGTGGCCCTCTTAGCTCTTGAGCTAATTCAAACAAATTCAATTTATTAAAACCTCATTGTGCTTGCTTATGGCGAATATGACAAGGAGTTTAAATGGTCATATGGCCACTCTTTAGCTTGAATACACAATGGTCATGCACATTTTATACTACATCAAGCAATTCAATACAATTTATTTGAGCATCAAGGAAAAGCTAAGGCCTTCAATAGGCTACCCAAGGCCGAATATTCATGTACATGTTGAGGCCAATTTTGCACTTAATACCTCACAAAACAGCATGCATTTTACTAGTTAATGCTTTGCACATTGTATTAAAACTTATAATATAGCATCAAGCACTTATATGTGTGCTAGGTCAATTGTGCTTGCAATTTCACAAGCATTCTTCCACATCTTCTTCTTTAAACCAATATATTCATCACTTACTTCATAGCCAAAACATCATGTGCAAACATATATATACAATATGAGCATGGCGAATTTCAAGGTGTCCATAGCCATCCAAAAATACAAATTTTAACTAACATGCAAGAAGCATGAACCATGCTCATGAATGCATCATGGCGAATATGACAATCATGCTCCATTCAACTTCAATCATGGTTAAACACAAAAGAAAACTCAAAATCTTACTCAAGAGTAGACAATCCATCATTGCATGCATCATCATCAAGCTTCACACTTAGCATGCAATGGCTTTATCACCATAACAACTTTGGCCAAATACCATTTCCATGGCATAACAAGGATTTGAGCCATGGCTAACATGCACATCAAATTAGCAACCAAACCATGCATGAAACTCCCAACACAACCTCATACATACCTTAATCTTGATGCAAACTTAGCCAAATCTCCTTCTAGGTCTCTTCCAACCCAAGCATGAAGCAAAAATCCTCCCCTTTTCCTTAGTATTTTCGCCAAGAAGATGAGAAAGGATGAACAAATTTTCTTTTCTTTCTTTAGGACATTCGCCAAAGTGTTTAGAATGGATGAACAATTTTTTTTCTTTAATGCTAGTCTTTATTTTATGACTTCCTACATACACCACTAGCAAAACATGTTGGAAACATGTTCCCTTGCCCATAACCTTGTCATGGCCGGCCACTCCTCCTTAGGAAAGGGATTATTTGACATGCAACTCCACCTTTTTGTTAACATGTACTAACAAGCCATTTAAAATTAGCCTATCATATTTCACCATGTTTCACTTTGATCCCTATTTAATACTTTCTCATACAAATGGGTAAAATTAGAGAATGAAATTTCCACATATGCATGCACACACATAGTAAGCATAGAATATAACAATTAATTATTTTTATGACTCGGTTTAGTGGTCCCGAAACCACATTCCGGCTAGGGTCTATTTTGGGCTGTCACATTCGATCAACTGAAGGGAGCCTCGGTGTTCTCGAAAATAGATTTGAGATCGGGCTATTATCAATTGCGAATCCGAGATTGGACGTACCCAAGACCGCCTTGAGCGAGATATGGTCACTATGAGTTCCTAGTGATGCCGTTTGGGCTCACTAATGCCCTGCAGATTTATGGATTTAATGAATCGGATCTTGAGACCATATTTGGATCGATTCGTAGTCGTGTTCATTGATGACATCTTGGTCTATTCAAGAAATGAGACCGAACATCTTGAACACCTGCGGTTAGTGCTGCAAATTTTACGGGATAATCAATTATATGCTAAGTTCAACAAGTGTGAGTTACGGTTAAGAGAGGTTAGCTTCTTGGGTCATGTGGTATCTCAGACGGTATTCGAGTCGACCGAATAAAATTTCAGCCATACTTAATTGGAAGCCTCAGAAATATTACGGAGGTTCGAGCTTTTGGGGCTTGCGGTTATTACCAACGATTTGTAAAGGATTCTCAACGATAGCCACGCCGATGACGAAGCTTACTCCAAAAGGATGTTAAGTTCGAATGGACGGAGAAATGTCAAAAAGTTTCGATCAACTGAAAACTTATCCGATGAAGCCCCAATTCTAGTGCAACCCGAGTCCAAGAAAGAATTTGTCATCTATAGCGACGCCTCCTCCTTGGGTTAGGTTGTGTATTGATGCAAGAGGGTCGAGTTGTGGCCTATGCGTCGAGGCAATTAAAGCCACATGAGAAAAATTATCCGACTCATGATCTCGAATTGGCGCCATCGTGTTCGCCTTAAAGATATGGCGACATTACTTAATTGGTGAAAGGTGCCATGTGTACTCGGATCACAAAAGTCTCAAATATTTGATGACCCAAAGAGACTTAAATCTGCGACAAAGATGTTGGCTCGAGTTGTTAAAGGATTATGAGCTGATCATTGACTATCACGGGAAAGGCGAATGTGGTTGCGGATGCCTTGAGTCGTAAATCATTATTCGCTTCTGAGCGATGAATGTGCACTTGTCCGTCCAATCCGATAGTGTGTTAGTAGCGAATTGAAAGCCAAACCACTGTTGACACACCAAATTCGAGAAGCTCGAAAGTCGACGACGAGTTGGTTGCAAAAGCGGGCTGAGTGTGTTCGGACAAGGACTCGGAGTTTCAAATCGACGATGACGATTGTTTGAGGTTCAAAAGTCGTCATGTGTTCCAAAGAATTGAACTCATTTCGATAATTCGAATGAAGCCCATTGTAGCCGAATGGCAATCCACCCGGGAATACGAAGATGTACAATGATTTGAAACGTCGGTTTTGGTGGCATGGTATGAAACGAGACATCTCCGACTTTGTTTCGAGATGTTTAATATGCCAACAAGTGAAAGCGGAACATCAGGTGCCTTCAGGATTACTTCAGCCAATCACGATACCCGAGTGGAAATGGGATCGAGTCACAATGGACTTTGTATCCGGACTGCCATTGTCAACAAGTAAGAAGGATGCGGTTTGGGTCGTGGTTGATAGATTGACTAAGTCGGCTCACTTTGTCCCCGTACGTACGGATTTTTCAATGGACAAATTAGCCGAATTGTACGTTCTCAGTTGTGAGATTACACGGGTGCCTATTTCCATCGTGTCGGATAGAGATCCGAGATTTACCTCACGATTTTGGAAAAAGTTGCAAGAAGCTTTGGGTACCAAGTTGCATTTCAGACCGCCTTTCACCCCCAAACCGATGGTCAATCCGGCGGATAATTCAGATACTTGAGGATATGTGAAGATGTTGCGTCCTCGAGTTTAGTGGTTCATGGGAGCGGTATTTGCCGTTGATTGAATTCGCTTACAAAACAGCTTTCAATCAAGTATTAAGATGGCACCCTACGAGGCCTTGTACGGTCGTAAATGCCGTACACCATTGTTTTGATGAGCTCGGTGAAAGCAAGATTTTCGGTGGATTTGATTAGAGATGCTGAGCAAAGTGAAAGTAATCCGTGAAAGTCGAAGATAGCCTCCGATCGTCGAAGTCGATGCGGATCCGAAGCGTAAGGATATCGATTATCGGTGGGTGATAAAGTGTTTCTCAAGGTATCGCCTTGGAAAAAGATACTCGATTCGGCCGTAAGGGCAAGTGAGCCGAGGTTCATTGGGCCATATGAGATATCCGAGCGAGTCGGTCCGGTGGCATATCGTTTGATTTTGCCCCGAACTCAAAAGGTTCACGATGTCTTTCACGTTCGATGCTTCGACGCTATAGATCCGATCCATCGCACGTGATTAGTCCATCGAAATTGAAATTCAAGCTAATATGAGTTATGAGGATGAACCGATTCGTATCCTATCACGAGAAGTGAAAGAGTTGCGAAACAAGCGGGTTCCGCTAGTGAAAGTGTTATGGCTCAAGCACGGGATAGAAGAAGCTACTTGGGAGACCGAGAACTCTATGAAAGAGCGATATCCAAACCTATTTGCGGTAAGATTTTCGGGACGAAAATCTCTTAAGTGGGGAGAGTTGTGACACCCTAATGTGACCCTAGTCGGAGAGTGGTTTCGGAAAAGCGAAACCGAGTCACAAGAATAATTAGGTGTTATATTCGTGCTTATTGTATGTGGAATTTGTATGCGTAAATATTTCGTGTCTTGATTTTTATTAATTAGGTGCAAATTTATAAGAAAGGACCCATGTGCTAGGACTTGAAAATGTGATAGGTGTATTTTAAGTGGCCTAATAATGCATGAAGTGAAATAAATGGAGTTGCATGTCAATTATCCCATTCCCTAAGGTGGATGGCCGGCCATGACAAATTATGGGCAAGGGAAACATGTTCCCAACATGTTTTACTAATGGATGATGTTAGAAATAATAAACAACTAAGCATGGGTGAGAAAAGAATGAAAAAAAATGTGTGTGAGAGAGTAGCATCCCCCATTGCCGTGCAACCAAGAAGAGAAAACAAAAAATTTGTTCATGCTTGCTCTCTCCCTTTTGGCCGAAAATACTAAGAGGAAGAAGGATTTTGCTTCATTTCCTTTGTTTAGAAGAGATCTAGAAGGAGATTTGGCTAAATTTGCATCAAGATTAAGGTATGTATGAGGTTGTGTTGGGAGTTTCATGCATGTTTTGGTTGCTAACTTGATGTGCATGTTAGCCATGGCTCAAATCTTTGTTATGCCATGGAAATGGTATTTGGCCAAAGTTGTTATGGTGATAAAGCCATTGCATGCTAAGTGTGAAGCTTGATGATGATGCATGCAATGATGGATTGTCTACTCTTGAGTAAGATTTTGAGTTTTCTTTTGTTTTATCATGATTGAAGTTGAAAAGGAGCATGATTGTCATATTCGCCATGATGCATTCATGAGCATGGTTCATGCTTCTTGCATGTTAGTTAAAATTTGTGTTTTGGATGGCTATGGACACCTTGAAATTCGCCATGCTCATATATGTATATATATGTTTGCACATGATGTTTTGGTTATGAAGGAAGTGATGAATAAGTTTGTTTAAAGAAGAAGATGTTGAAGAATAATTGTGAAATTGCAAGCACAATTCGCCTAGCACACATATAAGTGCTTGATGCTATATTATAAGTTTTGAGCCACAATATGCAAAGCATTAACTAGTAAAATGCATGCTGTTTTTGTGAGGTATTAAGTGCATAATTGGCCTCAACATGTACATGAATATTCGCCTTGGGTAGCCTATTGAAGGCCTTAGCATTTCCTTGATGCTCGAATAAATTGTATTGAATTGCTTGATGTAGTATAAAATGTGCATGACCATTGTGTATTCAAGCTAAAGGGTGGCCATATGACCATTTAAACTCCTTGTCATATTCGCCATAAGCTAGCACAATGAGGTTTTAATAAATTGCATTTGTTTGAATTAGCTCAAGAGCTTAGAGGGCCACAATTGGACAAGGGAAGGAGAAAGTGATCGAATAGCCGAAAAAGCCGTTCGACAACATCCGAGGTAAGTCCTCAAGAAGTGACCCTACTTGAATTATGTGAAATAAAGTATGGATGTGTATTGATTATTGATTATGTGTGTATGAGCATTTGAATTCTACCGGGCTAAGTCCCAAGGCGAATATGCTTGTGATTATATTTGCGTTTGAGCCTTAGTAACGAAAATGAAATATGTATGTCCAATGATTATTGATGTATGTGTACATGAGAAATTGAATGATATCCGGCTAAACCGAAGACAATTATGCTGGAAATTATATCCGGGTTAAGAGCCAAGGCAATTGCATAAGTGGCTATATCCGGGCTAAGACCAAGGCATTCGTATGAAGTCATTCTATCCGGGCTAAGACCAAGGCATTTGTGCACATGGTTATATCCGGTTATATTCAAGAATCTTGGGCTGGAGGTGAGTGTTGGTTGCTGTAATAAATTCAATTAGTACACGAAAAGCCCAAAGAATAAGGTACGTTTATATGTGCATTGAAAGTCGACACGTTTGAGCAACATTCGCTCAATCGACTAATGAATTTCAGTTATTGACTTGATTGATACTTTGTGAAAGTATATAATGATGAAGTGTGAAATAAGAATGTGTATTAATGAAATGATGCATTTGGCTATGTGAATGTATTGCTGTAATTAGAGTTGATTATATTCCTTGAGACTTACTAAGCATAAAAATGCTTACCCCGTTACTTTGGCTCTCTGTTTTATAGATTTCGCTCGATAGCAATCGGATTCGGGTTCAATAAAGTCAAATTCATCCACACTATCAACGCCTCTATTTTGGTATAAATTTTGTTTGAACTTTGAAATGGCATGTATAGGACTACCCCTGTTAGTTTAAAAATGTGGTGATGTATATGTATACGGCCATGCGAAAATGGCTCGTAAAAAGGAAGCATGAATTTAGACTATTTGTGGTTTGTATGTATATATTTGGTGTCATGATGTGGCTATGGATTGGAAATGGGAATGTTGGTCACATGATCAGCCATTGGCATGGTTAAAATGATCATATATGAACCTATGTATGGCAAGACTAGTTGGTTCATGGAGACTACCAAATAGGTAAGACCTACCTTAAAAACAGATGCTGCCAGCTGCAGTGACGTGAATGTGAAAAATCACCAAAATTCGTAGGAATGGTATTAAATAGTGAATAAGCTATGTAAATTAACCTTAATGAGTCTATTTTCATATGGAAGAAACGAAATGGTCATAGGAGTTACATGTTAAGAGATATTGAAGCTATTGTGAAACAGGACCAGAACGGTTTCTGGGTCCCCTGTCGCAACTTTAAAAATTTACTATAAATTATCTAGAAATAATTATGAGACATACCTTATATGTAAAGATTCCATTTTGAGTCTAGTTTCATTATAAACAAACGGCACCAGCATTAAAGCCCTGTAGAGAGAGATATTCAAGTTATACCGCGCGAAGGTCAGAGCAGTCGATCCCTGTAACATGGGTGACTTTAACTAATAAACTGTACCAATTGGCCCAACCAAAAATTCTATAAATAAATCCATGGATGTATATATGAGTCTAAATTCAGGGAAAATTTACGAAACCAGTTTCCGAGTTTTGAAACTCGAGATATGATTTTTAAGGCGAAGGTGACACAGTCTTCCAGCCTGACTGGAAATGTCAAATTGGTGGGCAAAACATGTGATCTTGGCTTGTTAACCCCTCGTGTCCGATACCGGCGATGGTCTCGGGTTCAGGGTGTTACATCGCGGTTTTGGCAAAAGTTGCAAGACGCGTTAGGTACAAAGTTAAATTTCAGTACTGTTTTTCATCCACAAACTGATGGACAATCAGAGAGAGTAATTCAGATTCTTGAAGACATGCTTAGATGTTGTGTATTGGAATTTCAAGGAAGTTGGGAAAGATATTTGTCGCTGGTAGAATTTGCTTACAACAATAGTTATCAACGAGCTTGAAAATGGCACCTTATGAAGCATTATATGGTCGTAAGTGTCGAACGCCATTGTATTGGACTGAACTCAAGGAAAATCAGATTTATGGAGTTGATCTAATAAAAGAAACTGAAGAAAAAGTGAAAGTAATTCGAGATTGTTTGAAAGCTGCTTCAGATAGACAGAAATCTTATGCAGATCTAAAACGAAAGGACATTGAATTTCAATTTCGTGATAAAGTATTTTTAAAGGTGTCTCCGTGGAAGAAAGTCCTTAGATTTGGACGGAAGGGCAAATTAAGTCCGCGTTTTATTGGGCCGTATGAAGTAATTGAAAAAGTTGGACCGGTAGCATATCGGCTAGCATTACCACCTGAATTAGAGAAGATTCATATGTGTTCCACATATCTATGTTACGTCGGTATCGTTCGGATCCTTCACATGTAGTTTCACCGACAGAAATTGAACTACAACCAGATATAACCTATGAAGAAGAACCGATTAAGATTTTAGCTCGAGAGGTCAAACAACTAAGGAATAAAAATGTTGCACTTGTGAAGGTGTTGTGGAAAAGGCATGGAGTAGAAGAAGCTACATGGGAATCCGAATAAACTATGAGAAATCAATACCCACATCTGTTTACAGGTAAGATTTTCGAGGACGAAAATCCTTAAAGGGGGGGAGAGTTGTAATATCCCGAATTAGGGCCTAATCGGAATAGTGGTTTCGTGACCACAAATCCGAGATAGAAATAATTATTTTATAATTTTTTTGATGATTATGATATGATTGCATGATTGTGTGAAAATTTCGTGATGAAATTCTATGCCTAAAGTGCTTAAATTGAAAGTAGGGACTAAATCGAATAAGTTGCAAAACTTGCATTCTAGAAGTTTTTAGTATGAAATTGTTTTGGAATATTAATGAGGAGGTCTTAAATAGCAATTTGACCAATTTTAAGTTCATGGACAAAATTAGGACATGGAAGGAATTTTTGGAAAGTTTAGTAGTAAGGGTATTTTGGTCATTTAGTTATTAAAATGAATTAAAAACAAAATTAAAAGCCAATTTCATCCATCTTCTTCATTAGGCCGAAATTTCAAGGGTTCTCCATAGCTAGGGTTTGTTTCAAGCTTCCAAGCTCCATAATCAAGAAAGGCGTGGAATCGACCTCAATCGAGGAAAAGAAAAGATTGTGGACTAAATTGCAAAATCCTTGTATTTTGGTACCAAGGTAAGTTCATGTGTAAATAATGTAGCATAATTGTTATTTTTAAGTTATTGATATTAATTATGTGTTATGCTGAATTTCATTATGAAATGTATGCTTTGTGGTTTATTTCAAAAATATGTAAATTATGTGAGCTACTTGTTAAATATAATTGTTACTGAGTATTGATTTGGCATTCTATGGAAGGCGGCAAGGATAAGTGTTAGAAAAATCCCGTTTGAACCTTAGGAATAGATTAGGATACAAGTGACATGTCACTAGGATGGTTGAGCATCCGAACTCGTTGAGTTGAGTCCGAGTTCACTTATGGATGCGAATGTCCGAACTCGTTGAGTTGAATCCGAGTTCGTGAGATGTAACTAGGCATCCGAACTCGTTGAGTTGAGTTCGAGTTCACTTATGGATGCGAACGCCCGAGCTCGTTGAGTTGAGTCCGAGTTCGCTTATGGGCGGGTTACATGATTGCTTGATTGAATATGTGGCACTTATGTGCAATTTATCCGTGTATTCGAATTATATTCCGATGTGTTCAACGGGTAAAGTTCTACTCAATGGAGGAATATTCGAGATGTAAAGAGACGTATTGGTGAGTGATGTGAAATGGATATTTTGGACAGGTATGTATTTAACCCTCGGGTTGAGTATTGATACAACCACTATAAGGTAATAAGATGATGAAAAATGATCAGAAATGTGATATGTGTTTTAGTGATGTATGCTAATGTTGATTGGTATAACTGTTTGTTATGTTACTTATTATTTGCATATGAACTTCCTAAGCATTTATGCTTACTCCCTCCTTCTTACTCATTGTAGTTTTGGACAAGCCAGTTCAGGAGTCGGGATAGGTCGAAGGCTCAGTCACACTATCCGGAAGATTTTTGGTAAATGTCTTGTAAATTTAAGTATGGCATGTATAGCAATATACTTATTTTGTGTAAATGATCTTATGATATGGTGACAGAATGGTTGAGAAAATATTTGATAATGATAAATTATGAAAATGGTAAGTTTAGATTATGTTTGATGTTAAGGAAAATTATTAAGATACTTAGTGCATAAAAACTCATAAGAGGGATGAAATTTGCCATAAACAGAATACTGCAGCAACACTGATGGGAGTCTGAAAATTTACTAAAAATCATAGCAATTGAATTTGGTGATGGATTACATATAAAATTGAAGATTATTATGTCTAGTTTCACATGAAACAAATGAAATAGGTAAAGGAATTATATGTTAGAAGATATTTGAATTTTAGTGAAACAGGGTCATAGCAGTTTCTGAATCCCATGTTCCTACTTTATAAATTCACCATAAATTGTAAAGATATAATTAGGTGGTGTATTTTATATCCTAAGAATCCTTATTGAGTCTAGTTTTAGGAGAAAGAAACCTCATAGTCATATGAATTTTTTACAGAGAGAAATGTGGTTCGTAGTAAACAGAGGTCAGACCAGCCAAATCCTGAAACAGGGGTAAGTGTAACTAATAAACTGTACTAATTGGCCCAACCAAAAATTTTATAAAAAAATTCGTAGATAGGTATACGAGTCTAGATTCAGGAAAAATTTACAGATCTTGATTTCGAGTTTTGTAACTCAAGATATGATTTTTCTTGTGACTGTGACGCAAGTAACTTAAAAGCTGTGAATGTAGAAACAAATAATCCAAAGTTCTAAAAATGTTAAACTAAGCTTAGTAACACCTCATACTCGACTCCGGCGATGGTCTCGAGCGTGGGGGCGTTACAATCACATGTCGATGCCACTATCCCAAATAGGGTCTTACACGAATCACAGTTACGATGCCGATGTCCCAAACATGGTCTTACTCGAAATCACATATCGATGCCAATGTCCTAGACGTGGGCTTACATGAGAACACATATCGGAAATCCTATGTCATGACATATGTACCCTAGCTATTCCTAAGGTTCATACCAGGCTTTTCGGACGTCAAATCCTGGTCGAATTGAATCGTAAACATAGTTCCCATGTGTACACATATTTGGCTATCATTTATACATTCTCCAATATCAATTCAGCACATGTAACTTATTTTTATTAAAAAAATAACTATGTTTATTTGCTTATAAACTTACCTCGGACAATGGTAATCGGAACAGGACGATTAATAGATGATTTTAGTTTTCCCCCGATCCAAATCTAATTTCTTTGGTTCTTGATGTAAATGTATTCAAAATAAACTAATTTAATATAATTTCATTCAATTTAGTCCAAAAACACATAAATGGGCAAATTACTATTTTACCCTTAACATTTTTTACCTTTTACAATTTAGTCCAATTTGCATAAAACACAAAACATACAAAATTTACACATATCAAGCTTTGGAAAAATCTTCATTATTCCCATACAAGCACAGACAATTCATTTATTTCACATTTTAGTCCCTCAATTTATTATTTTGCAATTTAACCTTAATTACTCAAATTCATCAAAATTTCCAATACAAAACATACTAACCCAAAACATATCTTCAATTATTCATCATAACATCACAAAACACAATTATTCATCAATGGCATAACTCAAAATATTCATCAAAATTAGAAATTGAAGTATGGGTCAGGTAGTATTCGAAGCAACAATCTCAAAAACGTAAAAATTATCAAAAATTGAAAACAAAACATACCTTGATTTAGCTTTCAAATGGCCGAATGTATCAAACTCTTTTTCTTTCTTTTTATTTGAAGTTTCAGCACTTAAAGAAAAATGATGCGTGGCTTTTTATGTTATTTTATATTATAACATATATTAACATATTATTTAACTTACATATTTAACCTTTATTATAATTATGAAACCATTATATCATAAGATTACAACCGTCCACTACATATAATTATGGTGTAATTGCATTATAAATGCTTCATATTATAAAGACAACAACAATTAGGCACTTTCTCATTTAATCTTCAAATTTTCATTTTACGTGATTTAGCCCTTTTATTTAATCGAGCACTCAAACAACAAAATTAATTCACGAAAATTTCACACATGCAAATTCACACAAAATTAACGTAGAAAATAATATTAAAATATTTTTTGACTAGGATTTGTGCTCTCGAAGCCACCGTTCTGGATAGGGTCAAAAATCAGGTTGTTACAACTCTCCCCCCTTAGGATTTTCGTCCCTGAAAATCTTACTAGAAAGTAGATTAAGGATTTTCTTCCACACAGTACATTTCAAAATTTTACATAGCTTCGGATTTCAAATCTCTTAAATCTCACAATTAAGATTTTGAAACTGCTTGTAACTGTATTGAATTACTTTCATTTTCTGCTCAATTTCTCTGATGAAATTAATTCCATGGATCATCTTCTCACAAAGTTCGATCTCAAAACAATGGAGTTCGGTAATTGCAACCATACAATAGTCTTTCTATATTGCTTTCAAACTCTTAAACACACTATCAAATAAATATTTTGAGAATTTGAATTGCGTTTCTCGATTTCAATTCAATCTCATACTCACAGATTACTGTAATTTCTCTCCGAATCACAATATGAGTTTCAGATCTCAATCCAAAACAATGATTACTAGCACCAGGTGTAGACTTATCAACACAGGAACGGATCACTCAACTATTTTATCAAAAGAGAAAATCCATACGTATAGAGAGATTTCTTCAATAAATTAATAATAATTCAGATCACTCTATCATTTTCAATGATAAGAATAATCTCAATTCAAAGTTCATCAAAACTCTATTTCATTACTACTCAGATATCAACTCATGCTGAAACAGTCCCGAACGAACAAAAAAATTACCACTGCGAGATTACCTATAGCAATTGTTGTACAATCTCAGAACTTCTCAATAACAAATCATTGATCTGAAATTCTGAATCAGAAACCCATTTACGTTGAATTCCCTATAACTTACAAACTCAAAAGTTTTCAACAATTTGAACTATCTTTGCTGTGCCAAGTTCAGATCTCACTCTACAATATCAAATATTAACTCAAGGTCTTTTAAAAGTTCAGGCCATTTTTACTATTCCCAAATTTGGATCTTTCTCTAACATTAAACATATTAAATTCTTATAAGCTTCGAATATGTCACATAACCCTTTTCATGTAGCTTTAACTATATAGAATCACAATATATTTTTGCACACTCTTTCATTAGAACACACTTCAAACCGTTCATTAACATATGACTGAAAATCATAAACTCTTTATTCAACTCAGACTGAATTAGATCCAACATTTCAGTTGATATTGTCTTCGCATAAAAGAAAACTTCAACAATTGAAGTATCTTTAATTTACCATAACATTTCTCAGATATAATGGTCCCGATAGATATAATTCTGTATCAAATATTTAGGAACACAAATTTTTCTTCTAGACTATCCCTCAAATCACACATATACTTTCAGAGTTTATCTCCAGTCCGGTGAATAAATTCAAAGACATATAACCTAATCATCATTTAAATCAAATAATTCAAATCAGACTAAACCACTGAATCAATCATTTCAAGGAAATCTTTTCTTCTTGTTAGAAGGTTAACTTCAGACATATCATTATATAGATTTGATCTTGATCTTCTTTTATTTTCACTTTTACTGATTGTGAATCTTTCACGAGAACTAGAAAAGAGTTTATAATAAAGATGTCTTATATATTAATCATCGAAACTCTGAATTATGCTAAAGTCATCTTAATCAAATAAAAATCATTGAGCCTTAATAAGAACGATATCTCAACTCTATAAACAAATATTATCCCAGCTGTTAATGAAGCATTTGAACACAGAAGAGAATCAAATATGGTTTAAACAACAACCAATGTAGAAACACAACTTCTATAACTCTGATAACTGTACTACAGTACTCTAAATTTCAGAATAGAAATTATAATTATAATAGATATAGTCATCTATGTCAAATAGAGATCTCTTGCAGATAATCACATAGAATCATAAGAAAATCGGGATAGCGAAATTTCAATGCCTGAAGCTATACAGAATATCTGAGGACCACAATCTATATAGAATTAATAATATCAATTCTGATGATATCATAGAAAATGTTTAGAAAGAACAATGTCACTCATAAATATTGAAGTCCACAGTATTAGAAGCAATATAATCTTCACGTATATTCAACAGAACAATAGCCAGTAGAAATAAATTATTAATATCATACAGATATTACCGTCAACTTACATATTCACATAGGGAATAATATACCATAGAAAGACAGAACAATGTCGAACATAACCCAAATAGACCAACGATGCTTTCATTTATTTGTATATTTAGCTGATGTTCTCATACGATAAGAATTCCTTCTGTAATTAAATAGTCACCTATACTTTTGAAGATAAATATACACATAGAATACCCAGAAGAAGTCATAATAACTGCCCGATTATCACTACTGCACTCAGCCATCAATACAATTCAAACACTATTCAACTGTATAATTCTATCATAAAAAATTTTCACATTATCTTTTCACAAACAGAAATCAATTCAGAAAAGCTTCTAGTTGATACTTTCTTTTGATAACATACCTGAATTGATCATTTAATCGAAGTTAACTTCTTCTATAACAATGACTTTGCATAATCTGAATAGTCTTCAAAACTATCCAATATCTCTTTTATTACTGCCTTCATTTGTTGATTCATTCACTTTTCTGACCACATTATTAATCTTCCAAACACGGACTTCTATAACTCTACACTCATGAGTTTATTTAACTCAAATTTTACAGATTCCATTATAACCTTTCACTAATAAGGGGGTGAGGTAGTAAAGCCTAAAATTTAACTTGCACATAAATGCACATAACACATACTTTCAAAATTTTACATTCTCTAAACATTTAATAAACATTTTCTTTTAATCACTTTTGTTCTTAACACATAATTCATATGCCAACTCAAATCACTAATTCACAATTGAAATTTTCATATACCATCATAACTCAAATGTTGTAACTCATATACTCATATAATTATAATTGTAACACCCCAAACCCGACCTAGAAGTTAGGCCCGAATCTGGCGTGTCACATTGAAGTGTTTTTTGGAAACCATGTTCTCATTGAAAACCCTTCTTACTACTCAAAACCTCTGGCCTTTTTAAAACTTGTGAAACGTTAATTCCCTTAAAACCTTACTTGCTACGGAAGCTTACTTTTAAACAGTTGCGAAAATGTGATATTTTGAAAACCAGTTGTTTTTTTGGAAAATCGTGCCCTACTTATAACAGATATTAAGCATACTAAATAAATTTCCCAAATAAAAAGTTAAGAAAATAAAGAGGCCTTAATACAATCTAAATCAAAAACCAAAGTGCTTAACTAAAAAAACAAAATTAGGCCTTAATACAACCTAAATCAAAAACCAAAGTGCTTAACTAAATAAACAAAATAGAAAAACATATGCAGTTGTGTGGTCGTCTCCGAGTCCCTCTGCGACATCGATCCACCTAACGCTGGGGATTACCTGCACAGTTAATAAATGGGGTGAGTTTACGAAAACTCAATGTGTAATCACCTTACGAGTAATAGTCGAGAAATGCATGTAATTGAGAATCGATGCGGGCCGGAGCGCATTACAATAATAGTACAGTCTAGTTCAGAGCATACGTGGGCCAAAGCTCGTTACAATATCATTTGGGTATAGCCCATAACAGAATCAATTGGGCCTAGCCCATCTTAGTCTTAGTTGGGCCGAAGCCCACATCGCAATAATATCACAATAATATCATACATGCAATGCTGTGCAACCCACCCCAATAATCCAACCGCTACACACCAACTCCGTCCCCCGGTACACATCATGTGAGGATATAAATATCGACCCACCCATTCGATACACATCAATGGTAGCCCGATTGCGGTACTACCTTCATTGCAGCCAGCTGCTAATCAAATATTAGGCTTAATAGCCATCGATGGATCCACGGTCGTCAAGCAACCATGCGATCCTCATATACTTCCTCCATTCCATAATTCCCAACCCATGCAATATGTCGTGTATGTCATGCTCAATCATCACACATGTATGCAGAATGGCCATACTCAGTAACAGTCTTTTAAACATATATTAAGAGCATATCAGTCATACAACCATAGTAAAGTCAATTAAAACGTAGTCATACATTCATAATCAAATAAGTCAAATTCGAAGTCTAATTCGGTCATTTACCCTCAAGGGCAAAACAATCATTTTATCCTACAGGGGTATGTCGGTCATTTTACACTACAAGGGTATTTCAGTAATTTTACACTACAAGGGTATTTCGATAATTTTACAAATCGGGGGTGTTTTAGTAATTTTACAAATTGAGGGTATTTCGATAATTTTACAAATCGAGGGTATTTCGATAATTTTAAAAATCGAGCGTGTTTCAGTAATTTTACAAATCGAGGGTACTTTAGTAATTTTACAATCGAGGGTATTCGATAATTTTACAAATTGAGGGTATTTTAGTAATTTTGCAAATCGAAGGTATTTCAATAATTTTACAAATCGGGTGTACTTTAGTAATTTTACAAACTGGGGGTATTTCAGTAATTTTACAAACTAGGGATTTTTTGGTAATTTCTTTTTATTATAGGTTTATTACTTACCTTGGCCCGTTAACAAGTCCTCGTTGGATAAAGTGAACAGATACTATGCACCAGGTAGGATTCCAGAGAAGGGGAGGTGAGTCATTAAGACCGCTTAAGTACTAAGCTCTCCCTAGATCCAATCCTAAACATGCATTTACCCATTTCCACACCTTAACCTTATGACTCGTCCACGGTCGCGATTAATTAATTATTTAAGTTTTATGTCTACTTGAGTAATTACCAAAAACTAGGTCCACAACCTCTTTACTAAACACTAACAGATCCACACTTATTCATTTTGCCCATTTAAGCCCAATCTCGTTCACATGGCCCATCAGGCCCAATCATATTCATAAGGCCCATCAGGCCCAATCACATTCATATGGCCCATCAGGCCAACTACTTCCCACCTAACAGTTAGATTTACACAGGCGAGCCCACGGGCCCAGAATAGCCCCAATACAGGAGAACGCTGGTGGCGGGGCGTGAATACACACCTGTTTATGAGAACGCGCCAAAGTCCACGATCACCAACCTTGGCACATCCTGCATCGGGTCTTAATCACCTTTTTCTTTTTCCCCAACTCGTCTGGTTCACTCTATTTAAAGCCAGCTTCTCACCAATACCCATGTTAGCTTCCCGACGTGGGATTATTTTGACCTCAACCACAGAGTTCCAGTCCAACTCCACCTCCTAGACAGCTCAAACAGCAAAATAAATATTCCATTGCGCATCCCAAGACTTGAAACTTAGACCTCACAGTTACACAACACGCCATCTTGCCACTCCACCACTGGCTCTTTTTGTGTCATATTTTATCCTCAATTAAATATAAGGTCTATAAGCCAAAGTCCAGGTTCCTTTAAAAGAAAAACCAAAATAAATTACAAGAGCCAAGACTTGAACCCAGGCTCCCTTACGACCTTAATAACGCAACAACCACTAGACCACATGCTTCCTTGTGTCATTTATTTACCAAAATAATTTAAAAGGCCTTCATCCAAGCACCTAGGGTTTTATTCACTTAAAACCAAAATATTTGCTAAAGCCCAAGTTTTAACCCAAGACTTCTCCAACACTTCTCAGGGCCATTAACCACTAAACCAGACATTTAATTGTGTCATTCCTTGTACAATTTAATGCTTATATACAACCTCCTTATGGACCCATACAAAAGGCGCAATACTTCTAGGCCCAAATTCGAGGCGTTACAATAAGATTTATCAATAACCAAAATGTCATATACTTTAACCCATACCTTTACGAGTGTCAACTCATCACATATATATATATTTTCATTCAAACATTTGAATACACATTCTATACTATTAGAATCAGCTCTGTTGGAAGACATGTCTGTCTCATCAAAATAATTTTTTCGTCAGAGTCGCGAGATATCACACTATCGCAGGTTAAATATGGCATGTATAGCTAGACTGACATACGCTATGGTTGTCCTAGAATTGACTAAAACCATAGCTTTGATACCAATAAAATGTAACACCCCTAACCCGTATCCGTCGTTAAAAAGGGGTTTCGAGGTATTACCAGACGAAACATAACTTTTGAATAATCATATGCATAATTTTATTGAAACTCTTAAAACAAATAATTATTAATATAAATAAAACTAAATTAATCTCTTTGCAAATCATATTGTGGTACTTTCTAAACACATAATCAGATTTATAATTCATAAGCAATGAGCACCGAACATATCATTTTATCACATTGCATTTGTTCATACCATAAATGTAATATAATACTACAATCTATAAACACATATATAAGACATAATAAATAAAGATATTCAAACACATCTCATTTTTGGCAAGTTCCATTTGGCACCATTTAGAAAATAACAAACTTAATTCCTTAAAACTTAAAGTACTATTCATTTAGTCACTTTACAAAACCTCAGCCGAATATAGTAATTCATATTTCAATGTCCACTTTTAACTTACTAAATCCCTTTACAAGTGTATATTCTTACATAGAGCTAATTCCAAACATTATCCAAAATTTTCATATCACATTAAGAACATTACAACTATGTATTTGCAATGTAACAAACTTCATATTCAAGACCAATTCAACAAATACATATTCAACTAAGCACATGCAATTATATATAAATCAACCCATCACTTCATATACTTATATGTAAATATATATATAAATACCAAATCGTGATTAATTTACAAACATAATTCTTATCCATTTCTTTACTTAATGAAAGAATTTTAATAAGCTAATACATCCATTATTAAATATCATGTCTTAAACATATATCTCTTTCACGGCAATAATTATTAATAAACTAACATAATTTGAAAACATGCAACAAAGCATCCAAATTTACTATTCAAATGGTCAAAACCTAAGTACAATGGCTGAATATAAACAAGTTAAATTCATATGCTTTAAAATACATATAGGAATTATACTTTTTCCAAATCACAAGACCATATCAAGTCATTTTATATTTGGCTATTCAATGAAAGTACAATATGAATCAAATTTTATACCTATCATTATAAAACCAAAGTTTTAGCCATATATGCATTCTCAATAAAACCAAATACAAGACACATTTGAATCAATAAACTCATGGGTAAAATATCAAACATAACTATACTTATATATACCAAAACCACAACCAAACATAATCATCAAGCCAGAGCATAAATTCCAATATTAACAAAATGGACAAGTCATTTTCGCATGTCTTATACATATATATACAACTTGAACCATATTTGAAAAGTAGTATAGCCTATACATGCCATAGGTTTCCAATTCAACTTTTAAAAGTACCAAAAGCAGTCGATAGTGTGATAGACATCACTGACGATCCTCGAGCCTGCAACTAGTCTCCAAAATCTATAAATAGAATTAAAAATACACACACAGTAAGTTATCTTAGCCTAGTAAGTCATAAGCAAATATTAACTTAATAACAAGAATAATTTAATAAGACATAACCAAACCATACTTGTAAATTCAAATATCCACATATAACTAAACATGAATTAAGTTTTGTCCAAATATGTATTCGTTCTTTATCCAAAATCATCTTTCATACACAATAACAATAAAAATTTCACTTGACCGAATACATACTATCATAATACATTTATACAATTCACATTTCCTTAGTCATAATTTCACATTCAATTACCATATAGACAAATCCACATATAAACTTTAGCATAAGTATGAAATTCACATTTCCATATCATATATATATATCATTAAACCGTATATGACCAATCATATACTTAAGCTATTGGTTTCATTCACTTCATTCATAGCTCAATTCTTAATTCAAATATTATCTCAATGGCATTGATAATTTATTAAGGCATAACCAAGCCATACTTATGAAATTTAATTACCAAACATTTATCTATACATAAATTATAACATTTTCAAACACACATTGATTCATTAACATATTTAATATCACATAGACCTTATTTTGCCAAATATATATACTTTCTTATAAACACGTTTATGGTTCACATTTCAAATACCTACTAATCGAATGCACATATATCCTTTAATATCAATATGAATTTCATATTTCAATTTATTCCTCATGTAACATTAGGGCGAATATAAGCTCAAAAATCAAACATTAATATCACATACTTATACATTAATCCACATATAGATTTTCACATACACAATCACTACCATTAATGTCATTTATAACTTGTATTCACATATCAAATATTGAACTTACCTTATTTCTGAAAAGGTAGTAATTGTCACATATACCTGTTCACTTTAACTTGTTTCCACATTCATTCGTAACTTATCCTTGCCCCTTGAACCATTTGAAATTAAAAAGGATACTCGGATTATAATACATATCGTAAAATGCCAACGTCCCAGACGTGGTCTTATATGTAATCACATGTCGATGCCACTATCCTAGACATGGTCTTACACAAATCACAATTACGATGCCGATGTCCCAAACATGGTCTTACTTGAAATCACATATCGATGCGAACATCTCAGACGTGGTCTTACACGAGAGCACATATCAAAAATCCTATGTCATGACATATGTATCCTAGCTATTCCTAAGGTTCGTACCGGGCTTTTCGGACGTTGAATCTTGGTCAAATTGAATTGTAAACATAGTTCCCAAGTGTACACATATTTGGCTATCATTTATACATTCTCAAATATATCAATTCAGCACATGTAGCTTATTTTTATTAAAAAAATAGCTATATTTATTTGCTTATAAACTTACCTCGGACAATGGTAATCGGAATAGGACATTTGATCGACGATTTTAGTTTTTCTCTGACTCAAATCCGATTTCTTTGGTTCTTGATCTAAATGTATTAAAATTAAACTAATTCAATATAATTTCATTCAATTTAGTCCAAAAACACATAAATGAGCAAATTATTATTTTACCCCTGACATTTTATACTTTTTACAATTTAGTCCAATTTGCATAAAACACAAAACATACAAAATTTACACATATCAAGCTTTGGCTGAATCTTCATTATGCTCATTCAAGCCCACACAATTTATTTATTTCACATTTAAGTCCCTCAATTTATTATTTTGCAATTTAGCCCTAGTTACTCAATTTCATCAAAATTTCCAAAACCAAACATACTAACCCAAAACATATCTTCAATAATTCATCATCAAACATCACAAAACAAAATTATTCATCAATGGCATAACTTAAAATATTCATCAAAATCAGAAATTGAAGTATGGGTCGGGTAGTATTCGAAGCAACGATCTCAAAAACGTAAAAATTATCAAAAACCGAAAATAAAACATACCTTGATTTAGCTTTCAAATGGCCGAATGTATCAAACTCTTTTTCTTTCTTTTTATTTGAAGTTTCAGCACTTAAAGAAAAATGACGCGTGGCTTTTGTATTTTATTTTATATTATAACATATATTAACATATTATTTAACTTACATATTTAACCTTTATTATAATTATGAAACCATTATATCATAAGGTTACAACCGTCCACTACATATAATTATGGTGTAATTGCATTCTAAATGCTTCATATTATAAAGACAACAACAATTAGGCACTTTCACATTTAATCTTCAAATTTTCATTTTACGCGATTTAGCCTTTTGTTTAATCGAGCACTCAAACAACAAAATTAATTCACGAAAATTTCACACATGCAAATTCACACAAAATAAACATAGAAAATAATATTAAAATATTTTTTGACTTAGATTTGTGTTCTCGAAGCCACCGTTTCGGATAGGGTCAAAAATCGGGCTGTTAAAACTCTCCCCCTTAGGATTTTCGTCCCCGAAAATCTTACCAGAAAGTAGATTAAGGATTTTCTTCCACACAGTACATTTCAAAGTTTTACATAGCTTCGGATTTCAAATCTCTTAAAACTCACAATTAAATTGTTATAAGTCTTCTGCTATACGTCATATCAAGCTGAAACTGCTTGTAACTGTATTGAATTACTTTCATTTTCTGCTCAATTTCTCTGATGAAATTAATTCCATGGATCAGCTTCTTACAAAGTTCGATCTCAAAACAATGGAGTTCGGTAATTGCAACCATACAATAGTCTTTCTTTATTACTTTCAAATCTTAAACACAATGTCAAATAAATATTTCGAGAATTTGAATTGTGTTTCTCGATTTCAATTCAATCTCATACTCACAGATTACTGTAATTTCTCTCCGAATCACAATATGAGTTTCAGATCTCAATCCAAAACAATGATGACTGGCACCAGGTGTAGACTTATCAACACAGGAACGGATCACTCAACTGTTTTATCAAAAGAGAAAATCTATACGTATAGAGAGATTTCTTCAAGTAATTAATAATAATTCAAATCACTTTATCATTTTCAATGATAAGAATAATCCCGATTCAAAGTTCATCAAAACTCTATTTCATTACTACTCAGATATCAATTCATGCTGAAACAGTCCCAAACGAACAGACAAATTACCACTGCGAGATTACCTATAACAGTTGTTGTACAATCTCAGAACTTCTTAGTAACCAATCATTGATCTGAAATTCTGAATCAGAAACCCATTTACATTGAATCCCTTATAACTTACAAACTCAAAAGTTTTCGAAAATTCGAACTATCTTTGCTGTGCCAAGTTCAGATCTCACTTTTCAATATCAAATATTAACTCAAGGTCTTTTAAAAGTTTAGGCCATTTTTACTATTCCCAAATTCAGATCTTTCTTTGACATTAAACATTTTAAATTCTTATAATTATCGAATATGTCACATAACCCTTTTCATGTAGCTTTAACTATAGGTTTGAGGATTAAGAGCATTGGCTATTGAAACATTCAAACCATCTACAAATCACACCATGGTAGTTTCTTTATTCTCTCGTATATATGCTCTTTGCATAAGCATCTCCATCTCCTTAAAGTACTCATCAACAGATCGATTACCTAGAGCAAGGTGTTGAAGTCTCGTTGAGACCTCTCTATAGTAATGAGAAGGAATATAATGCTTTCACATCACTTGCTTCAACTCGTCCCATGTTTCAATTAACCTTTCACAGTTTCTTTGATGATCAATTTTAAGTTGAATCCACCAACTCAACGCATAATCTGAAAATTCAAGGGTCGCCACTTGGACTTTTTCCTTTTCCAGGCATTTATAGTAATGAAACATAAGTTTAAACTTTTATTCCAACTCACAATATGTTTCGAGATCATACTTCACTCGACATGGTGTGATTTGTAGACATTCTAAAATTTTACTGATTGTATCTAGAATAGTGCCATGTTGCTGATCTTGAGCATTTTGAACCTTTTGATCCCTTCTCAACTTCCCAATCATAGTATTGCAAATCATTATGAAAGCTTGAAAAGAACACAACACCCAAGAAAAGTAAAATTAAGCAAACCTCAATGTTATGCACTCAGAAATGAAAATCAAATTCTCAAAAAGGTAAGATTTTTTATTAATCTTGTGAGTCATTTAAAAAGTGTTTATATCAATCAACCAGAATGTATTAGAATCAAACTAACAAAGCAAACCTACTAGCACTATGAGTCCAAAATCGGCTAGACATCAAAGAATTCTGTTGCACAAAGGAAGGAATATGCAACGTGTTTTAACATGTTAACACAAGAAACAAGAAAGCGTTAGAATGCTTAAAGAAACAATAAAAAGTAAAAACAAATGAAAAATTAAAGCTAAGAGTCAATGAAAATTGCTGAAACCCGAAAACCTGAAAAATTGTGAAGCAACTGACAAACTTCATTCGAGGTGTTCCTGATTCCAAAAATTACAAAATTTAAACTGGAGCCTCCCCAAATAATTTAGATCTAATTTGGAAAGTTTTGGCACAAAATTCAACCCACGTAATATTTTTTTGTATTTTTTATTTTTTTGCACTTTTTCGATCACTTCTTTATGGAAAAAAGGAATAGTATGTAAAATTTCAAATCGTTTGAAAATCGTTTACCCATTAAAAGATATTTTTTTGAAAACTATCGGGGTAAAAAAAATATTTTGAGGTTGTTTGCTAGAAGTCAGTTTATAAAAACAAAAAGAACACCTAAAACGCCCAAAGCGAATACCAAATGATAAGGAATGAGATGGATGAATGTGAAAACAGATCGTAAAGTTTGTCAAAGTCATGGATTTGACTTAGGGCTTTAGACGTTCAAAAAGAAACTTGAGTTTTTTATACAACCTGAAACACAATCAAATCCAGGTTAGATAAAATAATTAAAATAAATAACTAAGATAATTAAAATAGAATAATAAATCTACAATTAGAACAGTAAGAAAGAAAATAAAGAAGATAGATGGAAAGATAGAACATGGTATGTAGAAGTCCTAAGAAGCCTTGGAAATACGAAGAATCTACAACCTCCTTCATGTGGCTCTAATTTTCCCTCTAAGAAAGAAAACTTGGTAAGAAAAAAAGTTTGAAGATGATCCCCACAATTTTAAAAGATTGTTAAAACTTTTCTAAAATAAACTCAAGAGAAATTCTTTAAAAAAGAAAACTCAAAGAGAATTTATAAACTCAAAAGAGAAGTTGAATAATAATGAACAGTTTGATTTGTGTACAATGCGAAGGCCTATATGTAGGCTAGATAAATAAATCTAAATAAAACGGTAACACCCCTTACTCGTGTTCGACACCGGAACAGGGTACGAGGCATTAGCGGAACATACACATGTAATCGTACAAAACTGAGACATAATTTTTTCATCCAAATTAAACTTTTCAATTTTCATCACTAAGTCCCTGATATGGATCTACGAGGCCCAAAACATACTATGGAAGCGGTCCAGGACTAAACCGAGAACTTTGGAAAACATTGGAAAATTTCTTGAAAATAGGGGTATATGCCCATGTCTAAGGCCGTGTCATTCACACAACCATTCACATGCCACATTTTCCATACTTAGTCATTACAAACTCATTCAACCAACTCATGCCTCTCACAAAATGCATCATCATAACATATAACTTAACTAATATTAGCCAACATCGATGGCCTTATACAAAATGAGTTATCAAATATTAAAGGCCAACATTTTAGGCCAAATCAATTATGACATATAACCAAATAACCAAGTCCTCTATACATGCCATAATTCAAAATATGAATTTCAAAATACCAAAAGAATGATGATAGTGTGGATGGATCTCCGACTATCTCTGTTCCCCAAGCTAGCTTGGTGACACTATAAAACAAGGGAAAAGAGAGGGGGTAAGCATATAGCTTAGTAAGTAGGTATGTAAATAATAAAAAAATATTAACATGCTTTTATAAATCCTCAAAATATGTTTTCAAAATAATACAATCATAACTACACATAGATCCACTATTTACTCAAGTTTAAAACAAGTTGTCTATTCGAGTCATAGAAACTAAATTATTTATATCTGGAGCTATGGAACTAAAAATTAATAGCCGCTAATTTTTCCTGAAACTAGACTCGTATATATTCTTACCATAAAATTTTCAAAATTTTTGGTTTAGCCAATAAGTATAGTTTATTCTTTAAATTCACCCCTATTTCGTTGTCTGACAGTTCTGACCCCTCTTCACTAAAAATTAATTATCTCTGTAACACCCAGTACCCGAGTCCGTTACCGGAGTCGAATACAAGGTGCACACAAACTTGACTTAATCATTTTCACAGTCCATTTAAAATTTTCCAGACAAGCTGGTTACTGCATCACTGTCGCCTTAAAAATCATATCTTGAGTTTCAAAGCTCGAAAATCAGTTTCGTAATTTTTCCCTGAAATTAGACTCATATGTCCATCCAAAAATTTTTTTCTAGAATTTTTGGTCGGGCCAATTAGTACAGTTTATTAGTTAAAGTCTCCCCTGTTACAGGGATCGACTACACTGACCTTCGCGCATTACGACTTGGATATCTCCCTGTACAGGGCTTCAATACTGATTCTGTTTGTTTCTATAGAAACTAGACTCAAATAGGAATCTATACATATATGGTATGACTCCTAATTATCTCTGGTTAATTTACAATGAATTTCCAAATTCGGAACAGGGGATCCAGAAACTGTTCCGGCCCTGTTTCACGAGAACTTTAATGTCTCTTAACATATAACTCATATGACCGTTTCGTTTCTTCCATATGAAAGTAGATTCATCAAGGTTCATTTACATAATTTATTCACTATTTAATTCCATTCCTACTATTTTTAGTGATTTTTCACATCCACGTCACTGCTGCTGTCAGCATCTGTTTTCAAGGTAACCTTTACCTACTTCATAATTTCTTTGATTCAACTAGCCCTTTTAGCATACATGGCACAAGGAATGATCATGATTAACCATTCCAATGGCTAATCGTTTCCAAACATTTCCATACCTCTTAATGAACAACATACAAAATGATTATGATACCATGCCAAAGTGTATATAAGCCATTTTCGCATGGCTATCCAAATTTATACAAAATCAAAGGGGTCTATGACCAACAAACGAAAGAGTAGTCCTATACATGCCATTTCAAAGTTCAACCAAAATTTGTACCACAAAGGCGGCTTTGATAGTGTGGATGACTTCGACTTTGATGATCCCGAATCTGATAGCTAACGAGCAAAATCTATAAAACAGAGAGCCAAAGCAACGGGGTAAGCATTTTAATGCTTAGTAAGTCTCAAGTAATGAAATCAGCTTTGACTAAAGTATTACATTCACATAGCTAAATGGATCACTTTAGTAATACACATTCTCATAATCATACTTACTTCACACTTCATCAACATATACACACACAAGGTATCAACCTATCTAAGAGCCGAAAGTTCGTTAGTCGATCGAACGAACACTATTTCAAACGAATCGACTTTTCCGATGCACATGTAAACATACCTTATCGTATGGGTTTTTCGAGCGTATTAATTGAATTTATTACAGCACCAAAACGCTCACCTTCAACCGAGCTTCTTCGGAATTTAGCCTGATATAACCACAAGCACAATTGCCTTCGGGTCTTAACCCGGATTTGGTAACTTGCACAAATGCCTTCGGGTCTTAGCCCGGATATAACAACTCGCACGAATGCCTTCGGGTCTTAGCCCAGATATAATCACTAGCATAAATGCCTTCGGGACTTAGCTCGGATATAATCACTAGCATAAATGCCTTCGGCACTTAGCCCGGGTATCATTCAAATACTCATGTACACATATATCAATAATCACGACACATCCATATTTCATTCTCGTTACTAAGGCTCAAACACAAAACATTTATCAAACCTTTCCAATTTCGGCTCGATAGCCACACACAAAGAGCATGATTTCAATTGACTTTATAACTTAGTCCCTACGCACATTCGGCTGTCCGCCATAATATGACAAATCATTTCAATATAATTCAAGTAGGGTCATTACTCGAAGACTTACCTCGGACGTGGCCGAACGATTTCGACGGCTATTCGATCACTTTTTCCTTCCCCTTATCCAATGATGGTCCTCTAAGCTCTTGAGCTAATTCACACAAATTTAACTTATTAAAACCTCATTATGCTAGCTTATGGCCGAATATGACAAGGAGTTTAAATGGTCATATGGCCACCCTTTAGCTCGAATACACAATGGTCATGCACATTTTTAATTACATCAAGCAATTCAATACAATTCATTCAAACATCAAAGAGAAGCTCAAGGTACTTAGCCCATATATCCATTAGACATTAGAGTCACATGTGTAGGAAATCACGAATCGAATTCAACATACTAGCTAATATTTCCCCCTTAGCCGAATTTCTATGTCAAGCTAAAGCCATCAATAGGCTACCTAAGGCCGAATATACACATCAACATATGTATTCGTTCATGTGGCCGAACATACACATCTATGTTGAGGCCGATTTCAACACTTGATACATTCTACAAGTATGGTCGCTTGTATCGACTAAACACCATTTTGTTTCAAGTTCAAAACTAGGCTAATACGCACATATACACTAGTAAATCAAACACTAACATTTGTACTTCACCTTACTAGCACTTCTCATTCAAATAACATGAACAACGACCATAGTTTTCTTTTATTTCCTACCATGGCGAATGCCATACAACACCATACCATGCATCATTACAAGCTTTACTTTTAGCATGCAAATGACATCCACAAATCCACCTTAGCGAACATTATCTCCATCACATAGTGAAGATTTGAACCATGGGCTAGTTAGAACTCAAGCTAACTACTAAAACATGCTTGAATCTCATGGCACAACATCAAACTTACCTTAACTTAGATGCAAATATGGTCGAATATCTTCAACTTTTCTCCTTTCAAACCGGCCAAGAAGAACCAAAGGATGAAGCTTTTCTTTTCTCTTTGTATTTTCTTCCTAGTTTTGGCTCAAAGAAAGGATGAACAATTTTTTTTTCTTTCTTTTCCTTCAACTCACGGCAATGGGGGGGATCACACACCTTCTCTCTTTTTTTTTCATTTCTTTATTCCTCACCTTAGTTTAATTTTTTCTCCCATATTGCACCAACAAAACATGTCTATGACATGTTTTGCCCATCCTCCCTTGTCATGGCCGGCCACCACCTATAAAAAGAGGGGTATTTGACATGCAAGACCATTGTTTTGCATGCATGCTTTAATTAGTCATCACACATTTCCCTATCCTACTTTCAAAGTTTACTACTAGGTCCTTTTTAGTGAAATTCACATTTATAACCCTAAATCAAATCATCAAAAATGTCATACACGAATTAACACATATCATAGGCATCAAAATGAATATTAAATTATTTTTGTGCCTCGGTTTTGTGGTCCCGAAACCACATTCCGACTAGGGTCGTTTTAAGGCTGTCACAACTCTCCCCCACTTAAGAAATTTTCGTCCCCGAAAATCTTACCGGTAAATAGGTTTGGGTATCGCTCTTTCATAGAGTTCTCGGGTTCCCAGGTAGCTTCTTCTATCCCGTGTTTGAGCCATAACACTTTCACTAGTGGAACCCTTTTGTTTCGCAACTCCTTCACTTCACGAGCTAGGATACGAATCGGTTCTTCTTCATAACTCATATCGGCTTGAATTTCAACCTCTGATGGACTAATTACGTGCGACGGATCAGATCTCTAGCGTCGAAGCATCGAAACATGAAAGACGTCGTGAATCTTTTCAAGTTCAGGGGGCAAAATCAAACGATACATGAATGGACCGACTCGTTCGGATATCTCATATGGCCCGATGAACCTCGGGATCAATTTGCCTTTCTGACCAAATCTGAGTATCTTTTTCCAAGGCGAAACTTTAAGAAACAATTTATCTCCCACCTGATACTCAACGTCTTTTCGTTTCAGATCCGCGTATGACTTCTGACGATCGGAGGCTATCTTCAGATTTTCACGGATTACTTTTACTTTCATTCAGCATCTTTAATCAAATCCACTCGAAAATTTTGCTCTCACCGAGCTCGATCCAAAACAATGGTGTACGGCATTTACGCCCGTACAAGGCCTCGTAAAGCGCCATCTTAATACTTGATTGAAAACTATTGTTGTGCGAATTCAATCAAAGGTAAATACCATTCCGATGAACCATCGAACTCGAGGATGCAACATCTCAACATATCCTCAAGTATCCGAATTATCCGCTCGGATTGACCATCGGTTTGGGGGTGAAAGGCGGTCTTTGAAATGCAACTTGGTACCCAAAGCTTCTTGCAATTTCTTCCAAAATCGCGAGGTGAATCTCGGATCTCTATCCAACACAATGTAAATCGGTACCCGTGTAATCTCTGAGAAACGTACAATTCAGCTAGTTTATCCAATGAAAAATCTGTACGCACGGGGATAAAGTGAGCCGATTTAGTCAGTCTATCAATAACAACCCAAATCGCATCCTTCTTACTTGCCGACAATGGCAGTCCGGACACAAAGTCCATTGTGACTCGATCCCATTTCCACTCGGGTATCGTGATCGGCTGAAGTAACCCTGAAGGCACTTGATGTTCCGCTTTCACTTGTTGACATATTAAACATCTCGAAACAAAGTCGGAGATGTCTCGTTTCATACCATGCCACCAAAACTGACATTTCAAATCGTTGTACATCTTCGTACTCCCCGGGTGGATTGCCATTCGGCTACAATGGGCTTCGTTCAGAATTATCGAAATAAGTTCCGAATTCTTTGGAACACACAGACGACTTCTGAACCTCAAACAATCGTCATCATCAATTTGAAACTCCGATTCCTTGTTCAGAACACACTCAGCCCATTTTGCAACCAACTCATCGTCAACTTTCTGAGCTTCACGAATTTGATGAGTCAATAATGGTTTGGCTTTTAATTCGGCTACTAACACATTGTTGGGTAGAACAGACAAGTGTACATTCATCGTTCGCAAAGTGAACAGTGATTTCCGGCTTAAGGCGTCCGCAACCACATTAGCCTTTCCCGGGTGATAATCAATGACCAGCTCATAATCTTTCAACAACTCAAGCCAACGCCTTTGTCGTTGATTCAAGTCTCTTTGAGTCATCAAATATTTGAGACTTTTGTGATCCAAAAATACATGGCACTTCTCACCAAATAAGTAATGTCGCCATATTTTCAAGGCGAATACGTGGCAGCTAATTCGAGATCATGGGTCGGATAATTCTTCTCATGTGGCTTTAATTGTCTCGACGCATAGGCCACAACTCGACCTTCTTGCATCAATACGCAACCTAACCCAAGTAGGGAGGCGTCACTATAGATGACAAACTCTTTGCTAGATTCGTTTGTACTAATACTGGAGCTTAGTCAAATGAGTTTTCAATTGATCGAAACTTTTCTGACACTTTTCCGTCCATTCAAACTTAACATCTTTTTGAAGTAGCTTCATCATGGGTGTGGCTATCATCGAGAAACCTTTACAAACCGTCGGTAGTAACCGGCGAGCCCCAAAACCTCCGAACCTCAATAATATTTCTCGGAGGTTTCGATTAAATATGGCTGAAATTTTGCTAGGTCAACTCGAATCCCGATGTAGATACCACATGACCCAAGAAGCTAACCTCTCTTAACCAGAACTCACACTTGCTGAACTTAGCATATAACTGCTTATCCCATAATATTTGTAACACTAATCTCAGGTGCTCCGTATGTTCGGTCTCATCTCTTGAATAGACCAAGATGTCGTCAATGAACACAACTACGAACCGATCCAAATATGGTTTGAAGATCCGATTCATCAAATCCATAAATACCGCAGGGGCATTAGTGAGCCCAAACGGCATCACTAAGAACTCGTAGTGACCATATCTCGTTCTGAAGGCAGTTTTGGGTATGTTCGAATCTCGGATTCGCAACTGATAATAGCCCGATCTCAAATCTATTTTTGAGAACACTGAGGCTCCCTTTAGTTGATCGAACAAATCATCGATACGCGGTAACGGATATTTGTTCTTTATTGTCACTTTATTAAGTTGACGATAGTCGATGCACAACCTCATGGTTCCATCCTTCTTTTCACAAACAACTTTGGTGCACCCCAAGGTGAAAAACTCGGCGAGCAAAACCTCTATCCACCAACTCTTGTAATCGAGCTTTCAACTCCTTTAATTCCGTTGGTGCCATACGATCACGGAGCTATCGAAATCGGTGTGGTCCGGTACAAGCTCAATACCAAACTCTATCTCCGAGCAGTGGCAAACCCGGTAATTCTTGGGAAAAACATCCGGTATTCACAAACCACCCACAGATTCGGTTTTATTTCTAACTCCTTATCATCAAGTACATACGCAAGGTATGCTTCGCACCCTTTCTTACATATTTCGGGCCAACATTGATGATATTATAGCTGGCAACCCCTTTAAGTCCGTAGACTCAACTCGGATCATCTCGTTATTTGCACACCTCAAATCAATAGTCTTGCTTTTGCAATTCACAACCGCATCATGCACGGTCAACCAATCCATCCCAAGAATAACATCAAATTCATCGAACGGCAAAAGCATCAAGTCCGCCGGAAAACAGGAACCTCGAATTACTAGGGGGCATTTCTTACACACTTTGTCGACAAGCACGGTAACGACCCAAGGGATTTGACACCGAATTATGAACTTGATGAGACTCGATAGGTAAAGTCTTACTGGATGCTAAGGTTTCGCATATATAAGAATGAGTAGAACCAGGGTCAATCAAAGCAATCACATTAGTATCAAAGAGAGTGAAAGTACCGGTAATAACATCTGGCAAGGAAGCATCCTCACGTGCGCATATGGCATAAGCCCTAGCAGGAGCGCGAGCCTCGGATCTGGTCGTAGCATCTCTAGCTCCTCTCTGACCACCACTAGCATTGCCCGTATTTCTAGATGGTCTACCTCGGCGATTAGTAGCGCCGGCTTCCCACTCTAATCTACATTCATTCGGACAACCTTGGGCAATCTTTAATGAAGCGGTCAACTGATCCGCACTTGTAACAGAGCGGTCACGGAATCTACAACTTCCAGAATGCCATTTGCCACAATACTGGCACTCCGTTCTCTCTCGACGATCATTTCCACCACTAGCGATCGAAGTGACTCGTGTGGTCACAGGGGGTCGATCGCGATCTCGTCTAGAAAAGCCCGAAGTGTCTCTAGACCGGCCTAAGCCATCTCTAAATTTCTTTGATGATTGTGGGAAGGGCTTCCCAAGACCTCTTCTGAAACTCCCTTGCTCCCACTTGACTTTTCTTTTCTCCATCTTGAGCTCCTCGGCTTTGCATGCTCGCTCGACAAGAGCCACAAACTCTCGGATTTCCAAAATGCCAACATACGACTTTATATCATCATTCATCCATCTTGAGCGTTTACATCATCGACTTCAAGAAATGCATTCTCGCGCGTACCGGCTAAGCCTCACAAATTTTCGTTCATAGTCGGTAATCGACATGGAACCTTGTTTAAGTTCAAGAAATTCCTTCCGTTTTTGATCCATAAATCTCTGACTGATATACTTTTTCCGAAACTCAGTTTGGAAAAACTCCCAAGTTACTTGCTCTCGGGGCACAACAGAAGTCAGAGTACACCACCAATAGTAAGCAGAATCACGTAGCAAGGAGATAGTACACTTTAGGCATTCATCGGGTGTACAAGATAGCTCATCGAGTACCCGGATAGTGTTGTCCAACCAAAATTCAGCTTGCTCGGCATCGTCGCTATCCGTACCTTTAAATTCAGTAGCCCCATGTTTTCGGATTACATCAACTGGGGCTTATTCGACCTTATTTGGTCGATTCACGGAGGCATTGTAGGTGCTTGGGGTGTGTTTGTTGGGAATGGAGGTTGTGGAACAGCCGTATTAGTTCGAATGTATTGGTTGAACCAATCATTCATCACGCTATAAAAGGCTTGCCTAGCCTCATCATTCGGATTGCTAGCAATAGGTTAAGAGTCCACCGGCGCTGTCCCTTATGCGGGAGCAGGCGCCACACTCTCCACATCATCAGCTATCGCTCGGTTGGGATCGGGATCCATTACTATAAATAAACACAAATTCAAACGTCAGAAATCACCACACTATCAAATAATCACATAAAATGGCATGTATAGCTAGACCCAAACGCATTACGGTAGTCATAGAATCGACTAAACCGTAGCTCTGATACCAATAAAATTGTAACACCCCGTACCCGAGTCCGTTACCGGAGTCGAATACAAGGTGCACACAAACTTGACTTAATCATTTTCACAGTCCATTTAAAATTTTCCAAACAAGCTGGTTACTGCATCACTGTCGCCTTAAAAATCATATCTTGAGTTTCAAAGCTCGAAAATCAGTTTCGTAATTTTTCCCTGAAATTAGACTCATATGTCCATCCACAAATTTTTTTCTAGAATTTTTGGTTGGGTCAATTAGTACAGTTTATTAGTTAAATTCTCCCCTGTTACAGGGATCGACTACACTGACCTTCGCGCATTACGACTTGGATATCTCCCTGTACAGGGATTCAATACTGATTCCGTTTGTTTCTATAGAAACTAGACTCAAATAGGAATCTATACATATATGGTATGACTCCTAATTATCTCTGGTTAATTTACAATGAATTTCTAAAGTCGGAACAGGGGATCCAGAAAATGTTCCGGCCCTGTTTCACGAGAACTTTAATGTCTCTTAACATATAACTCATATGACCGTTTCGTTTCTTCCATATGAAAGTAGATTCATCAAGGTTCATTTAAATAATTTATTCACTATTTAATTCCATTCCTACTATTTTTAGTGATTTTTCACATCCACGTCACTGCTGCTGTCAGCATCTGTTTTCAAGGTAACCTTTACCTACTTCATAATTTCTTTGATTCAACTAGCCCTTTTAGCATACATGGCACAAGGAATGATCATGATTAACCATTCCAATGGCTAATCGTTTCCAAACATTTCCATACCTCTTAATGAACAACATACAAAATGATTATGATACCATGCCAAAGTGTATATAAGCCATTTTCGCATGGCTATCCAAATTTATACAAAATCAAAGGGGTCTATGACCAACAAACGAAAGAGTAGTCCTATACATGCCATTTCAAAGTTCAACCAAAATTTGTACCAAAAGGCGGCTTTGATAGTGTGGATGACTTGACTTCGATGATCCCGAATCCGATAGCTAACGAGCAAAATCTATAAAACAGAGAGCCAAAGCAACGGGTAAGCATTTTAATGCTTAGTAAGTCTCAAGTAATGAAATCAGCTTTGACTAAAGTATTACATTCACATAGCTAAATGGATCACTTTAGTAATACACATTCTCATAATCATACTTACTTCACACTTCATCAACATATACACACACAAGGTATCAACCTATCTAAGAGCCGAAAGTTCGTTAGTCGATCGAGCGAACACTATTTCAAACGAATCGACTTTTCCGATGCACATGTAAACATACCTTATCGTATGGGTTTTCGAGCGTATTAATTGAATTTATTACAGCACCAAAACGCTCACCTTCAACCGAGCTTCTTGAATTTAGCGGATATAACCACAAGCACAATTGCCTTGGTCTTAACCCGGATTTGGTAACTTGCACAAATGCCTTGGTCTTAGCCGGATAGAACAACTTCGCACGAATGCCTTGGTCTTAGCCGAGATATAATCACTAGCATAAATGCCTTGGACTTAGCTCGGATATAATCACTAGCATAAATGCCTTGGGACTTAGCCCGGTATCATTCAAATACTCATGTACACATATATCAATAATCACGAC
The DNA here is from genome assembly GCF_025698485.1 of Gossypium arboreum. Lineage (NCBI taxonomy): Eukaryota > Viridiplantae > Streptophyta > Magnoliopsida > Malvales > Malvaceae > Gossypium > Gossypium arboreum. The sequence continues at coordinate 70,078,152 of NC_069075.1, forward strand.
ACATCCATATTTCATTCTCGTTACTAAGGCTCAAACACAAAACATTTATCAAACCTTTCCAATTTCGCTCGATAGCCACACACAAAGAGCATGATTTCAATTGACTTTATAACTTAGTCCCTACGCACATTCGGCTGTCCGCCATAATATGACAAATCATTTCAATATAATTCAAGTAGGGTCATTACTCGAAGACTTACCTCGGACGTGGCCGAACGATTTCGACGGCTATTCGATCACTTTTTCCTTCCCCTTATCCAACGGTGGTCCTCTAAGCTCTTGAGCTAATTCACACAAATTTAACTTATTAAAACCTTATTATGCTAGCTTATGGCCGAATATGACAAGGAGTTTAAATGGTCATATGGCCACCCTTTAGCTCGAATACACAATGGTCATGCACATTTTTAATTACATCAAGCAATTCAATACAATTCATTCAAACATCAAAGAGAAGCTCAAGGTACTTAGCCCATATATCCATTAGACATTAGAGTCACATGTGTACGAAATCACGAATCGAATTCAACATACTAGTTAATATTTCCCCCTTAGCCGAATTTCTAAGTCAAGCTAAAGCCGTCAATAGGCTACCTAAGGCCGAATATACACATCAACATATGTATTCGTTCATGTGGCCGAACATACACATCTATGTTGAGGCCGATTTCAACACTTGATACATTCTACAAGTATGGTCGCTTGTATCGACTAAACACCATTTTGTTTCAAGTTCAAAACTAGGCTAATACGCACATATACACTTGTAAATCAAACACTAACATTTGTACTTCACCTTACTAGCACTTCTCATTCAAATAACATGAACAACGACCATAGTTTTCTTTTATTTCCTACCATGGACGAATGCTATACAACACCATACCATGCATCATTACAAGCTTTACTTTTAGCATGCAAATGACATCCACAAATCCACCTTAGCCGAACATTATCTCCATCACATAGTGAAGATTTGAACCATGGGCTAGTTAGAACTCAAGCTAACTACTAAAACATGCTTGAATCTCATGGCACAACATCAAACTTACCTTAACTTAGATGCAAATATGGCCGAATATCTTCAACTTTTCTCCTCTCAAACCGGCCAAGAAGAACCAAAGGATGAAGCTTTTCTTTTCTCTTTGTATTTTCTTCCTAGTTTTGGCTCAAAGAAAGGATGAACAATTTTTTTTCTTTCTTTTCCTTCAACTCACGGCAATGGGGGGGGGGATCACAGACCTTCTCTCTTTTTTTTTTTCATTTCTTTATTCCTCACCTTAGTTTAATTTTTTGTCCCATATTGCACCAACAAAACATGTCTATGACATGTTTTGCCCATCCTCCCTTGTCATGGGCGGCCACCACCTATAAAAAGAGGGGTATTTGACATGCAAGACCATTGTTTTGCATGCATGCTTTAATTAGTCATCACACATTTCCCTATCCTACTTTTAAAGTTTACTACTAGGTCCTGTAACACCCCGAACCCGAGACCGTCGCCGGAGTCGAACACGAGGTGTTAACAGACTTCAAACCACTTATTGAGAATTTCCCAGACAAGCTGCCAATCTGTGTACTAGTCTCTTCAAAAATCATATCTTGAGTTTTACAACTCGAAAATCAGTTTCGTAATTTTTCCCTGAAACTAGACTCATATTTCCATCTACAGATTTTTTTCTAGAATTTTTGGTCTAGCCAATTAGTACAGTTTATTATTTAAAGTCTCCCCTGTTGCAGGGATCGACTACACTGACCTTTGTGCGTTACGAATTGGATATCTCCCTGTACAGGGCTTCAATACTGATGCCGTTTGTTTCTTTAGAAACTAGACTCAGAGAGGAATCTACACATATATGGTATGACTCCTAATTATCTCTGGTTAATTTAAAATGATTTTCCAAAGTCGGAACAGGGGATCCAGAAACCATTCTGGCCCTGTTTCACGAGAACTTTAATATCTCTTAAAATACAGCTCATATGGTCATTTTTTTTCATCCATATGAAAATAGACCCATCAAGCTTCGAGTACGTAATTTTTTTAGCTATTAATTCCACTTCTACTATTTTTAGTGATTTTTTGATCTCATATCACTGCTGCTGTCCGCAACAGTTACTGCAGTAGACTATGCCAATTTCATGAATCCTTCCTTAGTCTTACTACTCATCCATCATACGTGACACAAATTATGGCCACCTTATCAAAATTAAGGTTTCTAAGACTCGTGGCTATAGATTCTAGCATCCCACTCAAACGACCACATAGGCCATTTTCACATGGCTTAAACTTTACAACCCAAAATTTAACAAAACAAAATAGCTCATACATGCCAAATGTTCTCCTAAGTCGACTAAGAAGACAATACCAAAGATTGCTCACGTGTGTGATGACTTCGTTGTGATTCTGAACACCCAAAAGGAGACGAGCCCAAGGAACCTAAAATGGGTGACAAGAAAACACGGAGTGAGTTTATAACTCGGTAAGTCATAAGCATTCCACAACCATCCATTAATACAATTATCATAAAATGAAATAATGAAACAAGGCCAAATGTTCCGGCCATACCGAACTATACCATAGTTCCTTAGATCTTTCGGATCAATCTCATACCAAGTCATACATTTACATTTCATATACTGTTCAATAGGATATTTGAAGCAATTTCCATACAACAATCATGCAATCAAATGAACTTTCATCTATTCCACGATACCTTATTTACGGGAATGCAATTGAAATCATCACATAGATTTAAATCTTACCAACTCCACCCCGAGCATGAACATAGCATCTATTAGCCATGAACTCAAGGTACTTACTCTTTCCGCTGTCCATACTCATCTCGATAAAGTCACACCTCCATATAAATGTTCAATCGGAGATATGTGTAGAGTTCGCACACATAGTGCTTAATACTCAATCACGCACACTTAGTGCCATATGATTCAAGCCCGCACACATAGTGCCATATAGTCCAAACTCGCACACTTAGTGCCTGTACATTACAAGCTCGCACACTCAGTGCCAATCTCGTCACCGTACACATCTATTTCTCGCACACTTAGTGCCAAGCAAACTTCCTACACATTTCACTATCTCTTTACGTTCAACATTATCATCTTTTCATACACATACATTTGTATATATTTCATCTCATTAAACACAATTGCATAGATATTACAATCATTTAAGCAATATCAAATATATGCTTAATGACTTACCTTGTGTTGGGTAAAATAGTCCAAGTCGGCTACTCGATGACCTTCGCCTTTCCCTTGCTTGATTCTCCTTCTTTAACTCCTTGAGCTTAATCAATAAATCAACTAGTTTAACCATCTTGCTAAACATTCATAATTCAATTACACATGCATATGTATGTTTGTATATTCGCAACCATCCTCACTTATTACCCATTTAGTCAACAATCTAAGCCAAGATAAGGCTTCAATATGGTTGCCTCTAACCGAATACATGCTCACCAATTTCCCTTCATGTGGCCGAATATGCATGTCCATGTTGAGACCATTTATGCACTTATTACCACACAAAACAGCATACATTACTAACTAATACCTTTCCATATTGTAACTCAATACACATCTATCATTTCCTTCATAACCAAAACATCATCATAAGTAAGTATATACCTTAAGATAGTATATACGTCATACCAATACATCATGCTCAAACATATATACATATATGTATGCTAGAGCCGAATCTCAAGTTGATTGTAACTAAACATGAACATGATTTGAAACACAAATCTTACTCTCCATGCAAAGAGCATAAATCACACTTGGGGATGTACCATGGCGAATACATCACAACACCATAATTTTGGTCACGATTACACAAAGAACTTAGTATATCATTCAAAAATGCTCAAAGAAAATCTAAGAGTCCTCAATCCACCATCACATGTATCATCATCAAGCTTCATATTTAACATGCAATGGCATTAACTCAAAATCCACCTTGGCCAAATACCATCCCCATGATATAACAAAGATTTGAACCATGGGCTAATAAGAACATCAAGTTAGCAACCAAAACATGCATGAATCTCATGGCACAACATCAAACATACCTTAATCTTGATGCAAATATAGCCAAACCTCTTCCTAATCCTCTTCCAACCCAAGCATGAAGCAAAATTCCTCCCTTCCCTCTAGTATTTTCGGTCAAGAGAGAATGAAATGGATGAGCAAAATTTTTTCTTTTCTTTTCTTCCATGTACGGCAATGGGGGGTCACTCACACACACATTTTTTTTTCTTTCTTTACTACCCATGCTTATTTGTTTATTGTTTCCCCTAATGCACCAACAAAACATGTTTCATGACATGTTTAGCCCATACTCCTTGTCATGGCCGGCCATCACTTGTAAAAGGGGTATTTGACATGCAAGGCCATTGTTTTGCATGCATACTTTAATTAGTCATCATACATTTCCCCATCATACTTTCAAAGTTTTCTACTAGGTCCTTTCTAGTGAAATTCACATTTATAACTCTAAATTAAAGCATCAAAATGTCACACATGAGTTAACACATATTATAGGCATCAAAATAAATATCAAATTATTTTTATGCCTCGGTTTTGTGGTCCCGAAAAACCATATTGGCCGGCCACCACTTATAAAAAGAGGGTACTAGGGTCGCATTTTAAAGTCACACATTTCCTATCCTACTTTCAAAGTTTACACTAGGTCCTTTTAGTGAAATTCACATTTATAACCCTAAATCAAATCATCAAAAATGTCACACACGAATTAACACATATCATAGGCATCAAAATGAATATTAAATTATTTTTGTGCCTCGGTTTTGTGGTCCCGAAACCACATTCCGACTAGGGTCGTTTTAAGGCTGTCACAATCTCCACATACGAGATTTGTATTATGTTCTTGTTTGTTTCTTTTGAAAATAGACTCATTAATAATTTTAATAAAATAAATTATAACCCATAATTTTTTTTTACAATTTTTAATGATTTTCCAAATTCAGAACAGGGGATTCGGATATCATTCTCACTCTGTCTCACAAAAATTCAAATATCTCATAATACGATTTTTTTTGCTTACATCATTTCCTTTATATGAAAATAGACTTAATTAAATCTAATTCCATATCTTATTCAAACTCTAATTTGATTTCCACCATTTTTGGTGATTTTTCAAAGTCATACAACTGCTACTGTCCAAAACTGTTTTATTACTAAATTTCACTCTTTCATGTTTTCTTTGTAGTAACTTTCATTGTAACGCTTACTCTATATCAATCTTAACAGAGTTTTGATCACATATCGAGCACATTGCTCATAAGTTTACACACACGTACCTGCACTTATTCATCACATAGTCTTATTCAATTACACCTAGTCATTTCCCGTTGAACACATCAGAATAATAACAAATACCTCGTGGCCTACACATAGTACCACCCTTGTAGTCAAAGCTACATTCTTCACAAAGTGGCCTTCACATAGTACCACGCTTGTGACCAAAGCTATCTTTCTTCACAAAGTGGTCTTCACATAGTACCACACTTGTGACCTAGCTATCTCTTCTCAAAGTGGCCTTCACATGGTACCACACTTGAGTCATTAGTGACATGTCACTTGTATCGTATTTTTGTTCCTAATGTTCAACCGGGAAATTTCTCACTTTTCAATACTTGTCAAGTTCATTCAATATTCAGCCAAATTTCCTAAAACATAATAAAATGTGATAACGTAAGTAAAAACGATGCATTATTTACATACAAACTTACCTCGGTGCAAAAAATGACGAATTTGCAATTTAGTCCACAACCTTTTTCTTTTCCCTGATCAAGGTCAATTCCTCGTCTTTCTTGATCTATAATAACACATTTAACTCATTTAATACTCACATTATTCAATTTAGTCCAAAAACCACACTTAAATTTTCACATATTTATAATTTTGCCCCTAGGCTCGTAAGGTAAAAAGCACTTATTTTTATCAAATCCTAATCCTAGCCAATTCATATTCCTCTTATAGAAGCTCACATTTTTCACTAAATCACATTTTCTACACATAATTTTACAACTTTTACAAATAGGTCCTTTTATGTAATTTCATTAAAAAACACTTAGTAAAAGTTGTTTATCACACCCCAAACTTTCATATTCTTCCATAAAACATCAAAACACATGCATTTCATCCATGGGTAAATTTTTAAACACAAACCCTAGCTCAAAATAATGGTGGAAATAGCTAAATCGAGCTACGAAGATTTCAAAAATGTAAAGAACATTAAAAACGGGGCTAAAACAGACTTACAATCGAGCTTGGAAGCTTGAAAAACCCTAGCTATGATTTCTTCATGTGAAATTCAGCCAAGGGGTTGAAGATCGACAAAAATTGGCTTTTAGTTTTATTTTTAATTCATTTTAATAACTAAATGACCAAAATGCCCTTAATGAAAAACTTTGGAAACATGCCTAACCATGTCCATTATTGTCCACCAACTTAACCAATGGTCTAATTACCATATAAGGACCTCCAATTTAAAATTTCATAACAATTGGACACCTCTAGCATGTAGAACTCAACTTTTTCACTTTTTTACAATTCAGTCATTTTGACTAAATTGAGTGCCCAAACGTCGAAATTTTCAAACTAAAATTTCACGAAATCATTTCGTGAAATCGTAGACCATAAAAATATAATAAAAATAAATTTTCTTGCGTCGAATTTGAGGTCCCGAAACCACTGTTCCAACTAGGCCCAAAATCGAGCTGTTACAAAAACTATTAAGTATACTAGAACTCTAATTTAATCTAAACAAGGAGTGGTTTTAAACTAAACTTTCTTGTTAATATAAAACTCCTAAATAACTTCAAATACTTGATAATTATAAAAAAAATTTGAAATATAATAATAATAAAATAATAAGAGCTGATAAATACAATATTGGGCTCATATATAATAAAAATTAAGTCAAAACCCGAACCCAATATGATTTAAACTCGAATTAAAAGCCCGAAATTCGTAATTCTTGTCATAATCCCGTTCAAAAATTCTGCTCGCTCAATCTTCACTAAGACGGTCATAACTTGAGCTCCCAAACTCAAAATTGAGTGATTCAAAATACGTTTTGAAGATAAGAGATAGATCTTCAAATACCATGAGACATCTCAACCTAGAAATGCCAAAATTCCATCCAAAAAGCTGTCGCAAGTATGTTGATTTCCCAAGCTTGAATTTTGTGGCTCGGAAACTTTAAAAAGGTACTTGCAAGGAAGAAAAAGGATTAGAAGTTCAATTTGTAACATTTTGAAAGCCAACACCTGGAAACATGAAGATGCTTGAAAGAAGAATTGAAATACCTTAATTTTTTTTTCACAATATTTTTTTCTCGAATTCTTTCTTTTTTTCTACAACTCGTTTTTTTCACGATTTTTTAAATTTTTAAATTTTTTTCAACTTTTTTTCCTAATAAAATGAAAGATAGAGATGAACCTGATCAAGAAATTGAGCTCTTATAAAAAATAATGTGATTTATTAAACCCTAATAGAACCTCAATAATTTACTAACAAGACTCGTACTTGAAGTAAGAAATTCACGTTTATGAAGAATCATTTTGAACATGAACAAATGGATAAAAGACCTTGACCGAAGGTGCTTGGAAGCTTAAAAAAACTGAAGTTATATATGAACCTGACTTATTTAAACTTGACAAATATCTGAACCTTGGTATTAGTAAGATTGTTTTCGCTGCACTCCGAAAAGGGATGAGAAGGGGAGTGATAAGACAGGTGAACGCCACAAAATCGTAGTTTTGATAAGTTTGAACAAGCTCAATGAAGAACCAAGAGATAAACTCTCAAAATATATGTAACACCCCAAACCCGACCTAGACGTTATGGTCAAATTTGGTGCGTCACATCAAACCATTTTTCAAATTTGATCTTTCCGGTGAAAATCCATTACTGAATCTAAATTTATTAAACCACAGTTCCCATCAAAACGTTTACCAATTTTTTTTCCATTGGTATATTACCTCATTTAAACTCGCGAAAGCATTTTGAAAACTTTGTTGTTGGAAGCTCGTATTCCTTAGAAAAATCATGCCATTTTGAAATCTCGAGTTTTTCTAGACTAGCAGTTTAGTATAAGAAATCACAATCCAAATTAAAACTTAAAACCTAACAACGGCCTTATTACATAAAAAAACCCAAAACAAAATCTAATTGCAATTAAAAGAAACAGAAACAGTAGTATGGCCACCTCCGAGCCCCTCGCAGCTCCGATCCGTCTAAGGCTGGAAATTACCTGAAAGGTTAATAAACGGGGTGAGTTTACAAAAACTCAATGTGTAATCCCAATAACAAACAAACAGTGAATAACACGATATCAGTACAATTTGGGCCAAAGACCTATTCAGTCTCGACATATAATGGGCTGAAGCCTTTCGTTTAACGATTACTGGGCCGAAGCCTTTTCATAAATTATATCACTGGGCCGAAGCCTTTACTGTAAATGATATGGCCCATAGGCCCATTTCACTATCACATGAAATACCAATGAATGTATGCAAGCCCATTTGGGGAGAATACTCAACCCACCATCCGCTACTCTCCACCCGTACCAACCAAGCTCTCCATGTGGGGAATAACTCAACCCACCCAACCAAACTCTCCTTTCGGCAAGATAAGCGCTTTATCATATAACTGGAGGCCTAGCCTCTTTTAATAACTAGGGCAAAGCCCTTTTCGGTAAACTAGTGCAAAGCCCTTTTAGCACTTCCTCCATTTTTATAAAACCCAACCCATGCAACATGTCATGTATGCAGAATGTCATGCCCATATTTGAATCAAATAATCACAGTCAAGTTATTCATATCACCAACATATATTCACAATCAAATCCGTCAACCACACAGTCCAAGTCAGTCACTTGCCCACAAGGGCAAAACAATCATTTAACACCCTAGGGGCAAAATGGTAATTTTACCATACAAGGGTATCTCGATAATTCTACCCTACAGGGGTATTTCAGTAATTCTACCCTACAAGGGTATTTCGGTAATTCTACCCTACAAGGGTATTTCAGTAATTCTACCCTACAGGGGTATTTCGATAATTCTACCCTACAGGGGTATTTTAATAATTTTGTAAATCAAGGGTAAAATCGTAATTATATAAATTGGGGGTACTTTGGTAATTTTTACAAGTCGAAGGTATTTCAGTAATTTTGCAAACTAAGGGTTTTTTGGTAATTTCATAAATCAGGGGTATTTTGGTAATTTTGTAAACCAAGGTATTTTGGTAATTTTACAAGTCGAGGGTATTTCAGTAATTTCACAAATCAGGGGTATTTTGGTAATTTTACAAGTCGAGGTATTTCAGTAATTTCACAAATTAGGGGTATTTTGGTAATTTCACAAACTAGGGGTATTTTGGTAATTTTACAAACCAAGGGTATTTTGGTAATTTTACAAACCAGGGGTATTTTAGTAATTTTAGGAATTGAGGACGTTTTAGTAATTTGGTAAACTAAAGTATTTTAAACAGGGATAACAATACGAATGGGCCTAAAGCCTATTCTAGGCCCAAATGGGCCCACACGCTCGTGTGGCCCTTTTAGCCCAAATCTAGCCACAAATATGAGATTCACCTAGCCTAGTCCAATATTTACTACACAATCAAACAACTTATCCAATTGGGCCGTGAGGCCCATTGGGCCCCATGCCCCTTTCGCCCATCATACCAAGTAGCCATCCTACTGACTAGAGTAGCGAGAAAATACACACCGATAGGAGATCGGAGTTAATCCGCGCTCCGAGCACTCTTAGCCAACGCCCAACCCGAACGAGCACGCCATAAAGCGAAAGGGATCAGCCAAGAAAGGTACCTTTACTCTCCTCCTGGTTCTCTCTATTTAAAGCCAGCTTCGCATCCACTCTTATGTTAGTTTCCCGATGTGGGATCCCTCCATCATCAGAGTTTAAATTCAACACCAACTCTTGCCGCCCCATGTTAGCAAAATAAACACTCTTTGCTTGCCATGAGTTTCGAACCCTGGACCTCCTTACCAACTCTCTGACGCCACCCTCCTGCCTCTTATGTGGCGCTACTTTGCCACTAGACCACAAGGCTTTTTGTGGCACAAGTTCTCCAACAATATTTTTAAGGCCTACCTACTACACCCAGGGTTTGATTCACCTTAAACCAAAATTTTTGCTAGAGTCTAGGTTTGAACCCAGGACTTCTCCAACACTTCTCAGCACACTTAACCACTAAAACAAGCCTTCATTAACGAAATTTACAAGCACAACAAAATATTATAAGCTTTCTTCAACCACTCCCATGCTCAAGGCCCAAACTTCTAGGCTCAAATTTAGGGTGTTACAACTCTACCTCCCTTAAAAAAATTTCGTCCCCAAAATTTCCATCTAACAGTTTAGTCATATAACATCTACCCCACTACGCTACCGCTACGCACTCTGATCCTACTATCACTACCACACTTCAACTAGAACTTGAAACATCTCATACATACAACACTTATTCACTGAAGCAAACACATATTTATCACACATATATACAATTTCTATATCCAAACATCACATCCACATAAAATAAATACAAATTTAAAATTCAGACCAATATCTAAAGAATCCACAGTATTTCAATTTCTAAACAGACAAGAGTATTTAGAAGACTTACGGATTCGGCGCTGGAGACTCGGTGTGCCACACTTTTTAAGAGAAATACTTCAAACAGACCACGTGGTTTAAAATAAATTTCTAAAATTCAACCTTTGAAAACCCAATCCACAGCCGAGTTGTTACAACCTAGGCTCTGATACCACTAAATGTAACACCCCAAATTTGGCCTAGATGTTATTGCCGAATTTGGGGCGTCATATCAAACCATTTTTCAAATTTGATCTTTTTGGTGAAAATCCATTACTGAATCTAAATTTATTAATCCACAGTTCCCATCAAAACGTTTACCAATTTTTTTGCCTTTGGTATATTACCTCATTTAAACTCGCGGAAGCATTTTGAAAACTTTGTTGTTGGAAGCTCGTATTCCTTAGAAAAATCATGCCATTTTGAAATCTCGAGTTTTCCTAGACTAGCGTTTAGTATAAGAAATCACAATCCAAATTAAAACTTAAAACCCACCAACGGCCTTATTACATAAAAAACCCAAAACAAAATCTAATTGCAATTAAAAGAAACAGAAACAGTAATGTGGCCATCTCCGAGCCCCTCGCAGTTCCGATCTGTCTAAGGCAGGAAATTACCTGAAAGGTTAATAAACGGGGTGAGTTTACAAAAAATCAGTGTGTAATCCCAATAACAAACAAACAGTGAATAACACGGTATCAGTACAATTTGGGCCAAAGCCCTATTCAATCTCGACATATAATGGGCCGAAGCCTTTCGTTTAACGGTTACTGGGCCAAAGCCTTTTCATAAATCATATCACTGGGCTGAAGCCTTTACTGTAAACGATATGGCCCATAGGCCCATTTCACTATCACATGAAATACCAATGAATGTATGCAAGCCCATTTGGGGAGAATACTCAACCCACCATCCGCTACTCTCCACTCATACCAACCAAGCTCTCCATGTGGGGAATAACTCAACTCACACAACCAAACTCTCCACTGGCAGCATAGTTGCTTTATCATATAACTGGAGGCCTAGCCTCTTTTAATAACTGGGGCAAAGCCCTTTTTGATAAACTGGGGCAAAGCCCTTTTTGGTAAACTGGGGCAAAGCCCTTTTCGGTAAACTGGGGCAAAGCCCTTTTAGCACTTCCTCCATTTTTATAAAACCCAACCCATGCAACATGTCATGTATGCAGAATGTCATGCCCATATTTGAATCAAACAATCACAGTCAAGTCATTCATATCACCAACATATATTCACAATCAAATCCGTCAACCACACAATCCAAGTCAGTCACTTGCCCACAAGGGCAAAACAATCATTTAACACCCTAGAGGCAAAATGGTAATTTTACCCCACAAAGGGTATCTCGGTAATTCTACCCTACAGGGGTATTTCAGTAATTCTACCCTACAAGGGTATTTCGGTAATTCTACCCTACAAGGGTATTTCGATAATTCTGCCCTACAGGGGTATTTCGATAATTCTACCCTACAGGGGTATTTCAATAATTTTGTAAATTGAGGGAAAACGGTGATTCTGTAAATTGGGGGTACTTTGGTAATTTTTACAAGTCGAGGGTATTTCAGTAATTTCACAAATCAGGGGTATTTTGGTAATTTTACAAACTAGAGGTATTTTGGTAATTTTATAAACCAAGGTATTTTGGTAATTTTACAAGTCGGGGGTATTTCAGTAATTTCATAAATTAGGGATATTTTGGTAATTTTACAAGTCAAGAGTATTTCAATAATTTCACAAATTAGGGGTATTTTGGTAATTTCACAAACTAGGGGTATTTTGGTAATTTTACAAACCAGGGGTATTTTGCTAATTTTACAAACCAGGGGTATCTTAGTAATTTTAGAAATTGAGGGCATTTTAGTAATTTGGTAAACTAAAGTATTCTAAACAGGGATAACAATACGAATGGGCCTAAAGCCTATTCTCGGCCCAAATGGGCCAACACGCTCGTGTGGCCCTTTTAGCCCAAATCTAGCCACAGATATGAGATTCACCTAGCCTAGTCCAATATTTACTACACAATCAAACAACTTATCCAACTGGGCACGTAGGCCCATTGGGCCCACATGACCCCTTTCGGCCCATCGCGGCCCGAAGTGGCCATCCTACAGCTAGAGTAGCGAGAAAATACACACCTGATAGGAGACTAGAGTTAATCCGCGCTTCGAGCACTCTTAGCCGACGCCCAACCCAAACAAGCACGCCATAAAGCGAAAGGGATCAGCCAAGAAAGGTACCTTTACTCTCCTCATGGTTCTCTCTATTTAAAGCCAGCTTCGTATCCACTCTTATGTTAGTTTCCCGATGTGGGATCCCTCCATCATCAGAGTTTAAATTCAACACCAATTCTTGCCGCCCCCTGTTAGCAAAATAAACGCTTTTTGCTTGCCATGAGTTTCGAACCCTGGACCTCCTTACCAACTCTCTGACGCCACCCTCCTGCCTCTTATGTGGCTCTACTTTGCCACTAGACCACAAGGCTTTTTGTGGCACAAGTTCTCCAACAATATTCTTAAGGCCTACCTACTACACCTAGGGTTTGATTCACCTTAAACCAATTTTTTTGCTAGAGTCCAGGTTTGAACCCAGGACTTCTCCAACACTTCTCAGCACGCTTAACCACTAAAACAAGCCTTCATTAACGAAATTTACAAGCACAACAAAATATTATAAGCTGCCTTCAACCGCTCCCATGCTCAAGGCCCAAACTTCTAGGCCCAAATTCAGGGTGTTACAATATATTTTGTATCAAAATAACTAAATGAGATAATTAAAATAGAATAATAAATCTACGATTAGAAAAATAAGGAAGAAAATAAAGAAGATAGATGGAAAGATAAAACGTGGTATGTAAAAGTCGAAGCCTTAAAAACACGAAAAATCCACAACCCCCTTCAAGTGGCTCTAATTTCCCCTCTAAGAAAGAAAACTTGGTAAGAAAAAGTTTGAAGATGATCTCCATAATCTGAAAAGATTATTAATTCTTTTCTAAAAGAAACTCAAGGGAAATTCTTAAAAAAAAAACTCAAAGAGAATTTATTAACTCAAAAGAGAAGTTAAATAATAATGAATTGTTTGATTTGTGTACAATGCAAAGGCCTATATATAGGCTAGCTAAATAAATCTAAATAAAACTCTTAAGTATACTGCAACTCTAATTAATCTAAACAAGAAGTAGTTTTAAACTAAACTTTCTTATTGACATAAAACTCCTAAATAACTTAAACTACTTAATAATTATTAAAATTTTGGAATAATAAAATAATAAATAATAAGAGCTGGTAAATACAATATTGGGCTCATAAATAATAAAAATAAGCCTAAAACTTGAACCCAATATGATTTAAACTCGAATTAAAAGCCTGAAACTTGTAATTCCCATCATAAACATGTCCAAAAATTCTGCTCACGCAGTCTTTATTAAAATAGTCATATCTTGAGCTCCTGAACTCGAAATTGAGTGATTTAATGTGTGTTTCAAAGCTAAGAGATAGATATTTGAATGCCATGCAGGCATATCAACTCAGAAATGCATGGATCCCATCCAAAAGGTTGTTAGAAGTCTACTGATTTTTCAAACTTGAAAACTGGTAGCTTCGGTGAATAAAATTTAATAAATTTCACCCCATCAATGTATGTATCATTCTCCCTTTCCTTAAAAAGATTCATCCTTGAATCTTGTCTTTGATCGAATCTTGGTTTGATTTGTTTAGTCTTTGACATTGTTGTTTGGCCTTGAGGTGGTGTGAGCCCATCACATCCATTGGTTTGCAATTGGGCCTTGAGACTCGCATCATTTCCCCTAACTCAAGAAGATTTGTCCCTGAATCTTTAGCTGCACCAAAAGAAAAGGGACTAGAATAAAATGAAAAAAAATACTTACCTAAGCATTCTTATGCTCTAAAACTATCTCTAAGATCAAAGATATGATTTTGATCTCCAAATCAACATGGATCAAGTATCTCTCCTTAAAAAACAAACCATCAACACTAAACAAAGAAATATTAGGCACATGAGAGTTCAAGTAAAAAATAACATGTAACTTTCTTTGAATATACATGGTCATCCCTAAGAATTTCCAACAATGAGTCAAGAATTTCACATGATTATAAAAATCAAGTAGTTTAATATTATTTTCTAAAATTCATATTTAAAGTCTAAGGTAGAAAATTTTGTTATTAGATCAAATTCATGAGGTTTTTTAATAAATCTGTCGAATGCAACAAAAATAAGCTTTAAATTGCTAGATAAACCCATAAAATCAATTAAACTTTTAGACTATTTGTGACACCCCTTACTTGTATCCGACACTTGAATAGGGTCCGAGGGGTTACTGACCCAAACATAAACAAACATACAAAATCGGGCTATAAAATTCTGTCCAAATTAAAACCATTCATTAAAATACTTATCGTCCCTTATATTTGGGCCAAAAACATACATTAGGTGTGGATCGGCACTAAACTGAGAACTTTCAAAACTTTTGTGGCATTTGTAAAAAAATTTCTTGTTTTGGGGGGTTACACGCTCGTGTGGGTAGGCCGTGTGGTCACACACGCCCGTGTGGCTTGGGACACGTCCGTGTCCTCACCTCGTGTAACTCTCTGTTTATGACATCATCAACAAAATAGGGTCACACAGCCAAGTCGCATGCCCGTGTGCTTAGGCCGTGTGGTGAATTAAATTCCAAAAATCAGGTGCAGACTTCTCACGGCTTGGGCACACGCCCATGTCCTAAGGCCATGTCCTTCACATGGCTGAGACACACGACAGCCGTGTCTCTACCCGTGTGTTTACTAATGGGCATTTTGCTTTACCTAATTATGATGTAAGGGATACATGGCCGGATCACATGCCCATGAGGCAGACTGTGTGTCACACACGGCTTAGACACATGCCCGTGTGTCTACCCTTGTGGACAACTTTGAGGTTATTTTCCAAGCCTTTTGTCATCCTCAATGACACATGCACACTTACACATTCATAAGCATGGTTCATGCATATCAACTTCTTATAAATTTGTACTTGCTTAAGGCTCCATATTTTATTTAGGCTAAGCTTACCAAATCACATGCAATATGTAATATTAATTTACTTCCATTTTACACATTCATGCCTTAGTTGTTATTATGCCATTTATTCAAAATTCCATCATCAAACATCTATGATCATAACCACAATTCATCCATGTCAAATGAATTTAACCACATCATGAGTGACCTCAGCAGATGCATGCATATATGAATAGGATTGCATCCCCATAATTAATATGAGCCATATCTCATAGCCATATACAAAATGAATTATCAAATCATTATAATCCAACACATTTGGCTAAACCAATATGACATATAAAAAAAAAGACCAAGTCCCTACACATGCCATACTCAAAATGTTAAGACTAACTATACCCAATATCTAATTGATACTGTGATCGAGCCTCTGACGTCCTTCGATCCTCGAGCTAGCTTGGCGATACTATAAGAAAATGGAAAAGAGAGGGGAGTAAGCATAAAGCTTAGTAAGTTCACATGCAAATAAATAACAACATAATCATGACTATATATATATCATTTACATAACATAGTTTATATATGTGTCAACATAGTTTCATAAACATAACTTACACATTTTCAATCTTATCAAAAGATCATCACATACAGAGTTCATTCATATGATTTTTTTTTACATACCTGTACAAACTTGTAATACATTCTCATATTTTCTCATCAATGACTTACTTGTCGAATAACTCGCTGATTTACCCATTGAACACTCGGAATACTATCAGATAAACGGAAAGCTTGCACATAGTGCTTCATATGTAGCCACATGCTATCTCACATCACATATCACACATTGCTCGTTATTGAGCTAATCACGGGCCTACTCACACAAGCTGGCAGTCAGGACGTAACTACTCGGGCTGCTCACAAAAGCTGACAGGTACCCGCAACACATGGCGAGCTACCCAGCCACCGGTAGAATGTACAAGACTAGCACCCGGATTCACATAGACACATATCACGTATCTTATGAGCTCAACACATATATTTCCTATTGACATGTCACCTTGTATCCAAAATTATTCCT
Organism: Gossypium arboreum; assembly: GCF_025698485.1. Taxonomy (NCBI): domain Eukaryota; kingdom Viridiplantae; phylum Streptophyta; class Magnoliopsida; order Malvales; family Malvaceae; genus Gossypium; species Gossypium arboreum. Next base: position 70,094,929 of record NC_069075.1, read on the forward strand.
AAGGTTCAAACGAGTTTTTCTCGAGCTCACATCTTTATTGAGCTAGTTCACAATGTCATCCTCATAGACCATAACGTCATTCATACACTCATCATAATCATTTAAACATAGAAACTTATACATTAATAAAGCATTAAAAACATGATATTACATTGCATTATTTAGACATGAACTTACCTCGGTACAAAATATGGACAATTAATTCGATTTAGTACAAAATCTTGTTCTTTCCCCGGTCTAGGTCCAGACTCTATTTTTCTTGATCTATAATAGCAAATTCAGGTCATTTAATCATCACATTATTAAAATCAGTCCAAAAACTATATTTTGACAAAATTATGATTTTACCCCTAAACTTTCACATATTTACAAATTAACCCTTAGGCTCGTAAAATGAAATGTGTCCATTTTCTTTGTCACCCAAGCCTAGCCGAACTTAAAACATACTCATATCAGCCCACATTTCTCATTAAAACACATATCTTACTACTCATTTTAGACCTTTTACAAAAAGGTCCTTTTTAGATGTTTTCATCAAAAATCACTTAACAAAAGATGTTTATCACACATCAAACTTTCATATTCCTCCATTAAACGTCAAAATACATGCATGTCACACATGGGTAAGTTTTTGAACATGAACCCTAGCTCAAAATAATGGAAGAAATAGCTAGATCGGTTGATGACAACTTCAAAAATGTAAAGAACATTAAAAATAGGGCTAGGATGCACTTACTATTAAGCTTGAAAGTTGAAGAAACCCTAGCAATGGTGAGCATGCAAATTTCGGGCAAGGTAGCTGAAGATGACAAGATTTTTGACTTATTTTTCCTTTTAATTATTTTATTAACCAAATAACCAAAATGTCCTTTTTACTAAACTTTCAAATTTTACCTACTTATGCCCATTTTTGTCCATAAAAATAAAAATTGGGCAAATTGCTATTTAAGGACCCCTAATTAATAATCCAAAGCTATCTCATACTTAAAGCTTCTAGAATCTCATATTTTGCAACTTTTGCAATTTAGTCCTAAAGTTAAATTGAACACTTTATCAATAAAATTTCTTCATGAAATTTTCACACAAGCATTCAATTATATCATAGACCTCATAATAATCATAAAACAATTATTTTTACTTTAAATTTATGGTCTCAAAACCATTGTTTTGACTAGACCCTAATTTGGGATGTTACAACTCTCCCCTTTAGGGACTTTTGTCCCCAAAAATCTTACCGATGAAAAGGTTTGGATATTATTTCTCATGTCTTCCTTGGCCTCCCATGTAGCCTCTTCAACCCCATGTCTTTTCCATAATACTTTCACAAGGGCAATATTTTTGTCTCTCAATTGTTTGACCTCCTGAGCTAAAATCTTAAACGACTCTTCTCCATAAGTCATATCCGGTCGAATCTCAACCTCTGTCGGTGAAATCACATGCAAAGGGTCTGATAGGTATCGGTGTAACATAGACACGTAGAGCACATGATGGATCTTTTCCAACTCAGATGGTAAAGCTAACCGATAAGCTACCGACCCTATTCTTTCAGTAATCTCATATGTTCCAATAAAGTGTGGACTTAATTTGCCTTTCCGGCCAAACCTCAAAACTTTCTTCCACGGAGATACTTTTAGAAACACCTTATCACCAACTTGAAACTCAATCTCCTTCTGTTTCAAGTCTGCGTAGGATTTCTGTCTATCCGAAGTAGCTTTTAAACAATCATGAATTACCTTCACTTTTTCTTTACTTTCTCTGACTAAATCAACTCTGTGAATCTAATTCTGTCTGAGTTCGGTCCAATACAAAGGCGTTCGGCACTTACGTCCATACAATGCTTTGCGTCATTTTCAAACTCGACTGAAAACTATTGTTGTAGGCAAATTCCACCAATGGTAAATACTTTTCCCAACTACCTTGGAACTCGAGAACACAACACCGCAGCATATGTTCAAGAATTTGAATTACCCGCTCAGTCTGACCGTCAGTTTGTGGATGAAAAGCAATACTAAAATTCAATTTCGTACCCAACGCTTCTTGTAACTTTTTCCTAAACCTCGAAGTAAAGCTTAGTAAGTTTTCATGTAAATAAATAACAACATTTTAAATGAATTATCAAGAGAACCTGAACCTTTCGAACATGGACTTATCTTACCTTCCCTTTGGTATAGTCTTTGAATTTTCTATTGAACTATTTGGAATACTAAGGATACATGGGTACCTTTCCTTTTTAAACTTACCATTGCCATGTCTTGACATGGTCTTACATGGTATCCTTGCCTTATGAACTCACCATTGCTATGCCTTGGCATGGTCTTACATGGGATCTTTTCCTTATAGTAGTTTATCAATGCCATGTCTTGACATTGTCTTACATGATTTCCTTGCCTTGTAGAACTTACCAATGCCATGCCTTGGCATGGTCTTACTTGGTATCCTTAAACCTTAATGTCATGACATTTGTATCCTACACATTCCTAAGGTTCAACCGGGACTTTTAAGTATCATTTCTCCGTCTATTTTGCTTGAATAATCAAGGAATAAATTTACAAAATAAATATATAGATGCTGAAAAATAACATCATTACTTATAAATAATAAAAGATTGCATTTATTTACCACAAACTTACCTCGATACAAAATACGATCAAATATTTTGATTTAGTCCTCAACCTTTTTCTTTCCTCGGTCTAACCCCGAATTTCATTCTTCTTGATCTATAATAGTAAATTTAACTTATTTAATATTCACATTTATCAAAACAGTCCTTAACTCTAACTTTGGCAAAATTATGATTTTGCCCCTAAACTTTTGCATATTTATACTTTTGCCCCAAGGCTCAGAAATGAAACTTTATCCCTAATTCTTATGTTTTATGACATGCTGATCATTTATTTACCTATGAAAACATCAAATTCCCACTCTAACATGTACTTATGACCATTAGGTATTTTTACCGATTATGTCGTTTTACTCATTTTCGCTTAAAATCGCTTAGCTCAAGTCGATTAACATAATTTCAAGCTTCATATTTTACCATAAAACATCAAAATAAACACAATTCACCTATGGGTATTTTTCCAAATACGAACCCTAGGTTAAATTATTGCTAGAATAAGCTAAATCAAGTTACTAGGACTTCAAAACATAAAGAACATTAAAAACGGGGCTTGGAATCACTTACTATGAAGCTTGGAAGCTTGACAAAACCCTAGCTATAAAGAACCCTTGAAATTTTGTCCTAATGAAGAAGACGGGCACATTTTTCCATGATTTTCCCTTTTTTAATATTTTAGTTACCAAATGACTAAAATACCCTTCATTAAAAATTTAGTTATTTTTATCTATGTATGTCAATTTTTGTCCCTGAAAACCTAATGGTCTAATTACCATTTAAGGACCTCTACTTCAATTATACTCTTCAATTTAATCCTTTAGCATCTAAAACTCATTTATCAACTTTTGTAATTAAGCCCTAGTAGGCAAATTAAGCATGCTATCTATAAAATTTTCCATCGATACTCTAACACATGCATCTAATCACTCGGTAAATTATAAAAATTAATCAGAATAAACTTTTCTATCTCAAATTCGTGGTTTCACAACCACTGTTTCATTTAGGTCCTATTTTGGGATGTTACATTTCTCCCCCCTTTAGGGATTTTTGTCCTCAAAAATCTTACCTGTGAAAAGATTTGGATATTGTTTTCGCATAACCCCTTCAGGCTCCCATGTAGCCTCGTCTACCCCATGCCTATTCCATAATACTTTCACTAGTGCAATACTTTTGTTCCTTAGTTGCTTGACCTCTCGAGCTAAAATCTTTACCGATTTTTCACTATAAGTCATCTTCCTAAATCTCAACCTCTGTCTGTAAAATCACATGTGAAGGATCAGAACGGTAATGACGTAACATGGACACATGGAACACATCATGAATCTTCTCTAACTCTGGCGGCAAAGCTAACCAATATGCTAATGGTCAACTCTTTCAGTCACCTCAAGCGGTCTAATAAAATGTGGACTTAGTTTTCCTTTCTTGCCAAATCTAAAGACTTTCTTCTACAGGGATACTTTCAAGAACACTTTGTCACAAACTTGATACTCAATCTCTTTTCTTTTCAAGTCTGTATAAGATATCTCTCTTCATTCCTACCCACCAATACATTTTCTTCAAATCATTATACATCTTTGTACTACTTGGATGAATAGACAAGGAACTGCTATGTTCTTCCTCTAAAATCTTTCGAATAAGCTCATCATTCTTTGGTACACATATTCAATTTCTAAACATTAAAAAACTGTCAGAATTGATCTGAAAATCTGACTCTATACCTGACTCACACTGAGCTCTTTTGGCTTGCAACTTACTGTCATCTTTCTGAAGCTACTTTCAAGCAATCTCTAATAACTTTCACTTTCTCTTCAGTTCCTTTAACTAAATCAACCCCGTAAATCTGATTTTCTTTAAGCTCTATCCAATACAAAGGTGTGTGACATTTACGTCCATACAAAGCTTTATAAGGTGCCATTTTCAAACTCGATTGGTGACTATTATTATAAGCAAACTCTACCAACGACAAATATTTCTCCCAACTACCTTGAAATTCTAAGACACAACATCTGAGCATATCTTCAAGTATCTGAATAACTCTCTCTGACTGACCATCGATCTGAGGTTGGAAAGCTGTACTAAAACTCAACTTTGTGCTCAAAGCTTCCTGTAACTTCTTCCAAAACAGCAAAGTGAATCTCGGGTCTCTATCTGAAATAATCAATAATGGTACTCCATGTAGTCTGACTATCTCTGAAATATACAACTCGGCCAACTAGTCAAGTGAATAATCTATACGAACTAGAATAAAATGAGCCGACTTCTTTAGCTTATCAATCACAACCCATACTTCATCTTTTTTTCTCGGTGTCAACGGCAATCCTGTCACAAAATCCATAGAAACTCGGTCCCATTTTCACTTAGGAACTAACACAGGCTGCAATAAACCTGAAGGTACCTGATGTTTAGCTTTTACTTGCTGACAGATCAAGTATCTAGAAACAAACTCTGAGATATCTCTCTTCATTCCTACCCACCAATACATTTTCTTCAAATCATTATACATCTTTGTACTACTTGGATGAATAGACAAGGAACTGCTATGTGCTTCCTCTAAAATCTTTTGAATAAGCTCATCATTCTTTGGTACACATATTCAATTTCTAAACATTAAACAATTGTCAGAACTGATTTGAAAATCTGACTCTATACCCGACTCACACTGAGCTCTTTTGGCTTGCAACTCACTGTTATCTTTTTGAACTTCACAAATTTCTTCAAGAAATATTGGCTTAGCTCTTAATTCAGCTAAGATAGAACCATCATCCGATAAGGTTAAACTAGTGTTCAAAGCTCTTAATGCAAATAAAGATTTTCTACTCAAAGCATCAACAACTACATTTGCCTTACCCGGGTGATAATCGATCACTAGTTCATAATCTTTAATCAAACTCTAGCCATCTTCTTTACCTCAAGTTCAAATCTTCCTGAGTCATCAAGTATTTCAAACTTTTATGATTAGTAAATATTTGGCACTGCTCACCATACAAGTGCTGTCTCTGGATTTTCAAAGCAAATACAATAGCAGCTAGTTTTAAATCGTGTATCAGATAATTTTTCTTGTATGGCTTTAGCTATCTAGAGGCATAAGCAATTACCTTTCCTTCCTACATAAGTACACAGCCTAGTCCATTAAAGGACACATCACTGTAAATCACAAACTCTTTACTCGATTCTGGTTGTACTAAGGCAGGAGCTTCAGTCAACAATGCCTTTAACTTGTCAAAACTCTGCTGACACCTTTCAGTCCATTCAAACTTGAAATCTTTCTGTAGCAATCTTGTCAATGGAGTAGCTATCATGAAAAATCCCTATACAAATCGTCTATAATAACCGGCGAGGCCAAGAAAACTTCTGACCTCTAATACATTCCTAGGAGGCTTCCAATCAACAATGGCTGAAATCTTACTCGAATCAACTCTAATAACTTCACCTGAGACTATATGTCCAATAAAACCAACTTCTTGTAACCAAAACTCACTTTTGCTAAACTTGGCATAAAGCTTATTATCTCTGAAAGTCTGTAAAACTGTTCTCAAATGCTCTCAATGCTCAATCTTATCATGAGAATAAATCAAGATGTCATCAATGAACACAACTACAAATTTATCCAAGTAAGGTCTGAAAATTTAATTCATTAAGTCCATGAAAATTGCAGCAGCACTAGTCAAGCCTAATGGCATCACAAGGAACTCATAATGGCCATACCTAGTCCGGAAAGTAGTCTTTGGAACATCTGACTCTTTAACTCACAACTGATAATATCTAAATCTCAAATCTATCTTGGAGAACACAGTAGCTCCCTTCAATTGATCAAACAAATCATCAATTCTAGGTAGTGGATACTTGTTCTCAATAGTCACCTTGTTAAGCTACCGATAATCTATGCACAATCTCATTGAACCATTTTTCTTTTTCACAAAGAGCACTGGTGCACCCCATGGTGAACAACTAGGTCTTGCAAAGCCTTTCTCTATTAGTTACTGCAACTGAACTTTTAATTCTCTCAATTCCATTAGAGCCATTCTATAAGGAGCAATAGAAATGGGTGTTCTACCCGGAACCAATTCAATACCAAACTCAACTTTTCTGATAGGAGGCAAACCTGGTAGTTCTTCTGGAAACACATTAGGAAACTCACATACCATAGGCACTAATTCAATTTTCAACTCTGGATCTTTAGTATTCAACACAAAAGCAAGATAAGCTTCATATCCTTTTCTCAAGCATTTCTGAGCAGACATAACAGAAATCATGGCAATTGAACTATATGACTCATCTGAATTAACCCGAAGAATTTCACCATTTTTGCATTTCAACTCAATGAATTTCTTTCCACAATTCACTATCACGTCATGTGCAGTCAACCAATCCATACCAAGAATTATATCAAACTCATCAAATGGCAATAGCATGAGATCGGCTGGAAAACAGTAACCTCTAATCATCAAAGGGAAATTTTTATACTTTGTCTACTAATACATACTAACCTGATGGATTCGATAATTTAATCACAAATCCCATAGACTCTGTGGACAAGTTCATAGTAGGCATCAATTTCATGCAAACATAGGAATGGGTCGAACCCGGATTAATCAAAGTAATAACATTAACATCATGAAGAGAAAATGTACCCATTATTACATCGGGAGAGGATGCCTCTTCACGAGCACGGATAGCATAGGTCTTTGCAGGTGCTCTAACATCTGGTCTCACTGTTAAATCTCTAGATACACCTCTACATGCCCCTATTCTCAAACTTCTCTGAGATCTGCCTCTAACGGGGGCATTACCTAATCTTACACTCGGTATTACTTCTCTTCGAACCATCTTAGGACACTCCCGAATGAAATGATCTTATGCACCACATCAGAAAAAACTAGCCTTAGTTGCTCGACATTGACCTGGATGACGTCAACCATATTGACACTCAGGTCTATCAGGCTAAATTCTGCCAACACTCGTAATTGAAGTGGTTTGAGCTTTCTAACCCATAAATCTTCTACCTCTGTTTCGGCTAGAATACTGTGCTAAAAAATTAGATCTCGTAGAGAACTCTCTAGCCCTCTTGGATGTAGACTGAAATGACTTGCTCATCTGTCTTTTCTTCGTGTCTTGCATCTCAATTTCAGCTTTACCCTTTCCTTTCAGCAACTTCTCTACCTTACAAGCTCTTTCAACTAAAATGACGAACTCTTTTAATTCTAAAACACTGATTGGCAGTCGAATATCATCATTGAGCCCATCTTCAAATCTCTTTCACATAATAGCTTCAGTAGACACACACTCTCGAGCATAATTACTGATTCTGACAAATTCATGTTCATATTCAGTCACTGTCATCTTACCCTACTTTAGTTCAAGGAATTCTTTTCTTTTCTGGTCGATGAACCTCTGACTAATGTACTTCTTACAGAACTCCTCCTGAAAGAAATCCCAAGTAACCCTCTCTTTTGGTACTACTGACATAAGTGTCTTCCACCAATGGTAGGCCAAGTCTCGTAAAAGTGATACAACACACTTCATGCACTCTTCAGGTGTGCAGGATAACTCAACAAAGACCTTGATAGTATTCTCAAGCCAAAATTCAGCTTTCTCTACATTGTTGTTTTTAGTAGCCCAAAACTCTTCGGCCCCTTATTTTCTAATTTTATCAACTAGTGGCTTCTCTCTTCTGACTGTATCTGTGATACTAGGGAAGCTATATGGGTAGTCTAAGGATCATGAGGGGGTGGAGGTCTAATGGCTGGATTCGTACAAATGAACTCAGCAAACCATTCATTCATAGCTTGGAAGAAGGCTTCTCGAGCCCCTCCTCCCTAACTAACTATAACGGGGCTTTCACTAATATTTGGTGGCACCGTCCCTTTTGCGAGAACGGGCGCGTTATAGTGACAGCCCTAATTTAACCCTAGTCGGGAAGTGGTTTTGGGACCACAAAATTGAGTCATGAAAATAATTAAATGTTATATTCTATGCCTATTATAAGTGAAAGTGTATGTGTGAAAATTTCATGCTTTGATTTTTGTCATTTAGATGTGAAATTAATTAAAAAGGACTTATGTGAGAAACACTGAAAATGTGATAGGTTGAAGTGTAGTGGCCAAATATTGCATGGCTTAAAATATGGGGATTTGCATGTCAAATTCCCCATTTTTAAGTAAGTGGCCGACCATGATATGGTTGAATAGCTATATATACATTATATATTAATATTATAATAGTTAATGGCTTAAATTATGGAATAAAAAAATTAACTAAAATAAGAAAAGATGATAAAAAGAAAAATAAAGTGTTTTGTTCATCTTCTTCCTTAGCTTAGCCGAATTTTAAAGAAAGAAAAGGGAGATAGCCATTCGATCACCCTTAAGCTTGAATTAAGGTAAGTAATTCATGTTAGTTCTTAAGATTTTAGCATATTTTAAGCTAGTTACTAAGTCCCTTACTTAGCCCATGTCAAAATTTTGAATTGTGTGGTGATATGAGTAATCGGTTATGGAAGAATTTGAAGGGAATGGTTGTTGTCTTTATGTTTTAATGAGTAATTGTGGATGGGTGAAGTTTGAGCTAGTTTAATGTTCATATAGGTGGTTTAGATGATAGGAAAAATCGGCTTGTTTGTATGTGTACTTGCCGAATGTGAATTTAGATAATATTTGAGTAATGTTTGCATTTTAAAATGATGGAATGGAGATTTAAAGCTTGTTAAATTTGTCCTATTCATTTCCGAATGAGTTTTATAATTAAAGAAAATTTTTAAAGTACTTAGTTAGTTGATACTAGGTTAATGGTGTGTGTATAAATTATTTAAAATATAAACTTTGTATGAGTATTAAAGGTTATAGATGAATTCGGCCTTGGGAAAAATTTTTGTATAAAATGCTTGAATGTTAAATAGGTTATTGCTTTAATGACCGAATGTGCCGAAGGCTAATGCATGGACTAGTTGATCAATATGTGTTAAAGGGAACGTAAATAAATATTTATTTGATGAGCTATATATATATTCTGCTATATGGTTAAGATATGTATATGAAAATATGATAAGCCATATAAGTTTGTGTTTGTGTATGTAATCTAAGTATACAATGAATATTCGGCTATGAAGGTTAAAGGTTAAGTCATAGGAATTTTGGTGATGTACATATTCAGTCATTAGGGTTATATGTACTTTGGCTATGTGAGTTATGTGTTAAGGCAAGTTACTTATTGGATATATGTATTCGGTCATAAAGGTGTACATGAGGAAATGTTAAATTAATTGTATTAAATTGCTTAATGTGATAAAAAAAATGTGTATGACCATTTTGTATTTTAGCTAAAAGTAGCTATATGACCTATTAAATTTCTTGTCATATTCAGCTAGAAGCTAGCATGATGGGACCTTAATAAGTTTAAATTTTGTTTGAATTAGCTCAAGAGCATAGAGAACCAAGGTTGGACAGGGGAAAAGAGAAAGTAGTTGAATAGCCGACTCAAGACTGTTTGAAAATATTCGAGGTAAGTTTTAAGTAGATAAACATAAATAATATTCGATAATGACATTACATATTATGAGAATTAAGTATTACTTGTAATATATGTATATGGCCGAATGGCAATTATAATATGGAATTAAAATGTGATATGTTTTTATGATCAAATGATAAGTGATAGATGAATATGAGTGAGATGTTATGTGTAAACTATCTAATGATAAGTGTGAATGATGAAATGAAATAAATGTGAATAAAATGTAGGATGATATATTCGAATGATGTTTGTGCCTAATTTGGTGTGATTGTGTTATATGAAACTTGTTGATTTGAATATCGTCTAGTAATATTCGGGCCTTTGAGCCTAGCAGGCTACAATGCTGGTGAAATACTATTCGGGCCTTTGATCCTAGCAGGCTATGATGCCAGTGAGATGCTATTTGGGCCTTTGAGCCTAGCAGGCTACAATGCCAGTGAAATACTATTCGGGCCTTCGAGCCTAGCAGGCTATAATACCGGTGAAATGATATCGGGCTTCAAGCATAGCAGGCGAAATGCTGATGAATGAATTTGGGTTTAAAACCTAGCAGGCTAAATGCCGGTGATTTGATAAAAGTCTAAGACTAAGATATCTCGTGTTAGAACAACAAATGAATACATTCAATATGTGACAGCCCCAAATTGACCCTAGTCGGAAAGTGGTTTCGGGACCACTAAACCGAGTCATAAAAATAATTAACCGTCATAGTTGATGCTCATTATATGTACATATGCATGTGTGAAAATTTCATGTTTGAATTTTGTTTATTGTATGTGAATTTTATCAAATAGGACTTATGTGAGAAAATTTAGAAATGTGCTAGGCAAATGTAAAGTGGCCTAATAATGCATGTTGTGAAAATGATGGGTTTGCATGTCAAATTACCCAAAATTAAAGCATAGTGGCCGGCCATGCTATGGGTGGAAACATGTTGTGTAGTGTGTTATGTTAGAAAGAATAAAAAAAGGGGTTAGGATTAAAGTAATGCAAAGGGAGGAGTGATGAAAAAAAATTGTCTCACCCATGCGCCCCCCATTGCCGTGAATTGAAGGAAGAAAACAAAAAAAAAAATTGTTCATCCTTGAACATCTTTGGCCGAAAATTTTAAAGAGAAAAGAAGAAGAAAGGATTCTTGCTTCTTGTTCGGTTGGTTGGTGTTTAGGAGGAGGTATGTTTGTGTTGTTCCATGAGATTCATGCATGTTTTTATTTTATTTTATTTTATTTATTTGTTAGCTTGAGTTCTATCTAGCCCATGGTTTAGATCTTTGCTATGTGATGGAGATGATATTCAGCGATGGGTGTTGTCTTCTTGGTTGATGTTTGATGTTGTGGTGATGAGGCATGAAGATGGGTTAAGTTTCGGCTAAGGAGGATTTGTGATTGATGCCATTTGCATGCTAAATGTGAAGCTTTGTAATGATACATGTGGTGGTGGATTTTCTTTTTAGCATTCTTGAGTTAGGCCTTAAGTTCTTTGTTTAACCCATGACCAAAATTTAAGTGGTATGGTGTCTTGATGCATTCGGCCATGTTAGGAAGTAGAAGAGAAGCATGGCTGTTGATCATGTTATTTGGATGAAAATGGTAGTAAGGTGAAGTGCAAGTGTTAGTATTTGATCTCTAGAGTATATATGTGTATTAGCTGAGTTTTGAACTTAAAACGAATTGGTATTTAGTCAATACAAGTAACCATAATTGTAGAATGTATTAAGTGTTGCAATCGGCCTCAACATAGACATGCATATTCGGCCATAGAAAGAAGATTGGTGTTGCATGTATTCGGTTAGAGGCAAGCATATTGATGCTTTTATTTTGGCTTAGACAATCGGCTAAAAGGGAGTGTGGGTTAATATGTTGAGTTGATTCATGATTTCATATGTATGTGACTTTAATGTCTAATGTATATATACGGGCTAAGTACTTTTAGTTCCTCTTTTCGATGCTCAAATGATTAAATCAATTTATTTGTTAAATTAAGCTCAAGAGCAAAGGGGAACTAAATCCGATAAAGGGAAGGAAAAAGTGGTCGAATAGCCATCGGAATCGTTCAACAACATCCGAGGTAAGTTTTCGAGTAACGAGACTTAGTTTACGATTTGATTAAGTCATGACGTATGAGCATAACAAATATACGGTGATATGATGATTCTACTTGAATTATATGTTAGTTAATTAGTCTATACGTATGACGGGTAGCCGTATGTGCATAGAGATCGTGTCATAAAGCAAACTAAACCGTGCTTTGTTTGTATGTGGCTAGTGAGTAGAAAATGGGATTGCTTAATCGTGACTTGTGTTTGAACTCTAATTATGAAAATGAAATATAGATGTGTCATGATTTATTGATATGTGCATGAATATTTGGATGATAACCGGGCTAAGTCCCGAAGGCATTTTGCGCTAGTGACTAGTTCCGGGCTAAGTCCCGAAGGCATTTGTGCGAGTTATTACATTCCGGGCTAAGTCCCGAAGGCATTTGTGTGAGTTATTACATCCGGCTAAGTCCCGAAGGCATTTGTGTGAGTTACTATATCCGGCTATGTCACGAAGGCATTGAGCGAGTAGCTATATCCGGTTAAATCAAGGTACTTGGCTTGGGAATGAGTGACCTTGCTGTAATAGTTTCAATTAATATGCTCGTAAAATCCCAAAGAATGAGGTATGTCTCAGATATGCATTGATTTAGTTGATCCCTTACAATTAGTATTCGCTCGATCGATAAATGAGCTACCGCCTTTGGCTAAGTTGATCTTTTGTGTATGAATATAAGGGTTGGTAATGTGAAGTAAGTATGATATTGAGAATTTGCGCATATGAAATTATCTGTTTAGCCATATGAATGCTACACTTTAGTTGTGTCTAATTTTATGGCTCAAACTTACTAAGCATTAAATGCTTACTCAGTTCTTTGAATCTCTGTTTTATAGATTTTGGTTCGTCAACTATCGGACTCGGGATTATTGAAGTCGTCGCCCACACTATCAAAGCCCCCTTTGGTACACTTTTGGTTGAACTTTGAAATGGCATGTATAGGACTACTCGTTTTGTTGTTGGTCATGGACCCTTTGGTTTTGTATAAATTTGGATAGCCATGCGAAAATGGCTTATATACACTTTGAGCTTAGTATTATAATCCTCTTGTATGATGTTTGTTAAGAGGTATGGAAATGTTTGGGAACGATTAGCCATTGGAATGGTTAATCATGATCATATTTTGTGCTATATATGCTAAAGGGCTAGTTGAATCAAGGAAACTATGTAATAGGTAAAGTCTACCTTAAAAATAGATGCTGATAGTAGCAGTGATGTCAATGTGAAAAATCACTAAAAATAGTAGGAATGGAATTAAATAGTGAATAAATTATGTAATCGAACCTTGATGAATCTATTTTCATAGGAAAGTAACGAAAGGATCATATGAACAGTATATTATGAGATATTTAATTTTTTGCGATATAGGGCTAGAACGGTTTCTGGATTCCCTTTTCTGACTTTTGAAATTCATTATAAATTAACCAGAGATAATTAGAAGTGAAACCATATATGTATAGATTCCTTTTCGAGACTAGTTTCTATAGAAACAAACGGCATCAATATTGAAGCCCTGCGGGGAGATATCCAAGTCGAAATGCGCAAAGGTCAAGTAGTCGAACCACAAACAGGGAGAATTTAACTAATAAAATGTACTAATTGTAGATGGAAATACAAGTCTAGTTTCAGGAAAAATTTACAAAACTGGTTTTCGAGTTTTGGAACTCGAGATATGATTTTTAAGGTGATAGTGATGCGATTAGCCACTGTCTCGAAATTTAAAATGGATTTGTGCAAATAAGCGATTTAAGTCTAAACCCTCGTGTCCGACTCCGGAAACCGTCTCAAGTACGGGGTGTTACAATTAAATTGGTATTAGAGCTACGGTTTAGTCGATTCTAGGACTACCGTAATACGTTTGGGTCTAGCTATACATGCCATTATGTGATTATTTGATAGTGTGGTGATTTCTGACATTTGCAAATGTGTTTACTTATAGTAATAGATCCCGATCCCGACCGAAGCGGTAGTGATGATCTTGAGAGTGTAGCGCTGCTCACGACAAGGGACATGCCGCGAACTCTCAACCTATTGCTAGTAATCCGAATGATGAAGCTAGACAAGCTTTTTATAGCGTGATGAATGATTGGTTCAACCAATACATTCGGACTAATACGGCTGTTCCACAACCTCCATTCCCGACAAACACAACCCCCGCACCTACGATACCTCTGGTAGCTGACCAAACAAGGTCAAATAAGCCCCCAGTTGACAGAATCTGAAAGCATGGGGCTACTGAATTTAAAGCTACGGATAGCGATGATGGTGAGCAAGCTGAATTTTGGTTGGACAACACTATTCGGGTACTCGACGAGCTATCTTGCACACCCGATGAGTGCCTAAAGTGTACTATCTCCTTGCTACGTGATTCTGCCTACTATGGGTGGAATACGTTGACTTCTGTTATGCCCAGAGAGCAAGTAACTTGGGAGTTTTTCCAAACCGAGTTTCGAAAGAAGTATATCAGTCAAAGATTCATTGACCAAAAATGGAAGGAATTTCTTGAACTCAAACAAGGTTCCATGTCGGTTACCGACTATGAACGAAAATTTGTAAGGCTTAGCCGGTACGCGCGAGAATGCATTTCTTTAGAAGTTGTGATGTGTAAACGTTTCGAAGATGGACTGAATGATGATATAAAGCTGTATGTTGGCATTTTAGAAATCCGAGAATTTGTGGTACTTGTCGAGTGAGCTTGCAAAGCCGAGGAGCTCAGTAAGGAGAAAAGGAAAGCCGATGTGGGAGCAAAGGAGTTTCGTAAGAGATCTTCAGGAAAGCCCTTTCAACAGTCATCGAAGAAATTTAGAGATGACTTAGGCCGGTCTAGGGACACTTCGGGTTTTTCTAGACGAGATCGCGATCGACCCCCTGTGAGCACACGCGTCACTTCGATCGCCAGTGTTGGAAAAGATCGTCGAGACAGAACGGAGTGCCCGTATTGTTGTAAATGGCATTCGGGGAGTTGTAGATTTCATGACCGCTCCTATTACAAGTGCGGATCAGTTGACCACTTCATTAAAGATTGCCCGAGGTTGTCTGAACAGAATGTAAATCAGAGTGGGAAACCGGGTGCTACCACTCCTCGAGGTAGACCATCTAGAAATACGGGCAATGCTAGTGGTGGTCAGAGAGGATCAAGAGATGCTACGACCATATCTGAGGCTCGTGCTCCTGCTAGGGCTTATGCTATACGCGCACGCGAGGATGCTTCCTCGCCAGATGTTATTACCGGTACTTTTACTCTCTTTGATACTAATGTGATTGCTTTGATTGACCTCGGTTCTACTCATTCTTATATATGTGAAACCTTAGCATCCAGTAAGACTTTACCTATTGAGTCTACTGAGTTCATAATTCGGGTGTCAAATCCCTTGGGTCGTTACGTGCTTGTCGACAAAGTGTGTAAGAAATGTCCCCTAGTAATTCGAGGTTCCTGTTTTCCGGCAGACTTGATGCTTTTGCCGTTTGATGAATTTGATATTATCCTCGGTTTAGATTGGTTGACCGTGCATGATGCGGTTGTGAATTGCAAAAGCAAGACTATTGATTTGAGGTGCACAAATAACGAGATAATCCGAGTTGAGTCTCTGACTTAAAGGGTTGCCGGTGTAATATCATCAATGTTGGCCCAGAAATATGTAAGAAAGGGGTGCGAAGCATACCTTGCGTATGCACTTGATGACAAAGAGTTAGAAAAGAAACCCGAATCTGTGCCGGTGGTTTGTGAATACCCGGATGTTTTTCCCAAGGAATTACCGGGTTTACCACCTATTCGGGAGGTAGAGTTTGGTATTGAGCTTGTACCTAGGACTACGCCGATTTCGATAGCTCCTTATCGTATGGCACCAACCGAGTTAAAAGAGTTGAAAGCTCAGTTGCAAGAATTGACGGATAGAGGTTTCGCTCGACCAAGTTTCTCACCTTGGGGTGCACCAGTATTGTTTGTGAAAAAGAAGGACGGAACCATGAGGTTGTGCATCAACTATCGTCAGCTGAATAAGGTGACAGTAAAGAATAAATATCCGATGCCACGTATTGACGATTTGTTTGATCAACTAAAGGGAGCCTCAGTGTTTTCAAAGATAGATTTGAGATCGGGTTATTACCAGTTGCGAATTCGAGATTCGGATATACCCAAAACTACTTTCAGAACGAGATGCGGTCACTATGAGTTCTTAGTGATGCCGTTTGGGCTCACTAATGCCCCTACGGTATATATGGATTTGGTGAATCGGATCTTCAGACCGTATTTGGATCGATTTGTAGTCGTGTTTATCGATGATATTTTGGTTTATTCGAGAAATGAAACCGATCATGCTGAACACCTGGGATTAGTGTTGCAAATTTTACGGGATAAGTAGTTATATGCTAAGTTCGATGAAGTGTGAGTTCTAGTTAAGAGAGGTTAGCTTCTTGGGTCATGTGGTATCCGTGACGGTATTCGAGTTGACCGAGCAAAATTTCAGCCATACTTAGCTGGAAGCCTTGAGAAATATTACCGAGGTTCGAGCTTTTGGGACTTGCGGTTACTACCGACGGTTTGTGAAAGGTTTCTCGATGATAGCCACACCAATGACGAAACTACTTCAGAAGGATGTTAAGTTTGAATGGACAGAAAAGTGTCAGAAAAGTTTCGAACAATTGAAAACTCACTTGACGGAAGCTCCGGTACTAGTGCGGCCGAATCGTGCAAGGAGTTAGTCATTTACGATGATGCATCCCTACTTGGGTTGGGTTGCGTATTGATGCAAGAAGGTCGAGTTGTGGCCTATGCGTCGAGACAATTAAAGCCACATGAGAAAAATTATCCGACCCATGATCTCGAACTAGCTGCCATCGTATTCGCTTTGAAAATATGGCGACACTACTTATTTGGTGAGAAGTGCCATGTATATTCGGATCACAAAAGTCTCAAATATTTGATGACTCAAAGAGACTTGAATCTGCGACAAAGACGTTGGCTCGAGTTGTTAAAAGATTATGAGCTTGTCATTGACTATCACCCGGGAAAGGCTAACGTGGTTGCGGATGCCTTAAGTCGTAAATCACCGTTTGCTTTACGACGATGAATGTACACTTATGCATTCTATCCGACAATGTGTTAGTGGCGTAATTAAAGGCCAAACCATTATTGATTCATCAAATTCGTGAAGCCCAGAAAGTCGATGATGAATTGGCTGCAAAATAGGCTGAATATGTTCCGAATATGGAATCAGAGTTTCAAATTGATGATGACGATTGTTTGAGGTTCAGAAGTCGGTTGTGTGTTCCAAGAAATTCAGGACTCATTTTGATGATTCTGAACGAAGCTCATTGTATCCAAATGTCAATTCACCCGGGGAGTACGAAAATGTACAACGATCTGGGACGTCAGTTTTGGTGGCATGGTATGAAACGAGACATTTCCGATTTTGTTTCGAAGTGTTTAATATGTCAGCAAGTGAAGGCGGAACATCAAGTGCCTACGGGTTTACTTCAGCCGATCATGATACCTGAATGGAAATGGGATCGAGTCACGATGGATTTTGTATCTGGGTTACCATTGTCGGCAAGTAAGAAAGATGCGATTTGGGTTGTCATGGATAGACTGACTAAGTTGACTCACTTTATCCCCGTACGCACGGACTTTTCATTGGAAAAACTAGCTGAGTTGTATGTTTCTCAGATTGTGAGATTACACGGGGTACCGATTTCTATTGTGTCGGATAGAGATCCGAGATTCACCTCGCGATTTTGGAAGAAATTGCAAGAAGCTTTGGGTACCAAGCTGCATTTTAGCACCGCTTTTCATCCACAAACCGATGGTCAATTCGAGCGGATAATTCAGATACTTGAGGATATGTTGAGATGTTGCATCCTCGAGTTTAGTGGTTCATGGGAGTGGTATTTACCTTTGATTGAATTTGCTTACAACAATAGTTTTCAATCAAGTATTAAGATGGCACCTTACGAGGCTTTGTACTGGCGTAAATGCCGGACACCATTGTTTTGGACCAAGCTCGATGAAAGTAAAATTTTTGGAATTGATTTGATTAAAGATACCGAACAGAAAGTAAAAGTAATCCGTGAAAGTCTGAAGGCAGCCACAGATTGTCAGAAATCGTATGCGGATTTGAAACGAAAGGACATTGAATATCAGGTGGGAGATAAAGTGTTTCTTAAAGTTTCACCTTGGAAAAAGATAGTCAGATTTGGGCGTAAGGGCAAATTGAGTCTGAGGTTCATCGGGCCATATGAAATATCCGAACGAGTCGGTCCAGTTGCGTAGCGATTGATTTTGCCCCCTGAACTTGAAAAGATTCACGACGTCTTTCATGTTTCGATGCTTCGACGTTATAGATCTGATCCATCGCACATAATTAGTCCATCAGAGGTTGAAATTCAAGCCAATATGAGTTATGAAGAAGAACCGATTCGTATCCTAGCTCGTGAAGTGAAAGAGTTACGAAACAAAAAGGTTCCTTTAGTAAAAGTGTTATGGCTCAAACACGGGATGGAAGGAGCTACTTGGGAACCTTAGAACTCTATGAAAGAGCGATACCCAAACCTATTTATCGGTAAGATTTTCGGGGACGAAAATTTCTTAAGTGGGGGAGAGTTGTGACAGCCCCAAATTGACCCTAGTCGGAAAGTGGTTTCGGGACCACTAAACCGAGTTATAAAAATAATTAACCGTCATAGTTGATGCTCATAATATTTACATATGCATGTGTGAAAATTTCATGTTTGAATTTTGTTATTTGTAAGTGAAATTTATCAAATAGGACTTATGCGAGAAAATTTAGAAATGTGCTAGGCAAATGTAAAGTGGCCTAATAATGCATGTTGTGAAAATGATGGGTTTGCATGTCAAATTACCCAAAATTAAAGCATAGTGGCCGGCCATGCTATGGGTGGAAACATGTTGTGTAGTGTGTTATGTTAGAAAGAATAAAAAAAGGGGTTAGGATTAAAGTAATGCAAAGGGAGGAGTGATGAAAAAAAAATTGTCTCACCCATGCCCCCCCCATTACCGTGAATTGAAGAAAGAAAACAAAAAAAAAGTGTTCATCCTTGAACATCTTTGGCCGAAAATTTTAAGGAGAAAGGAAGAAGAAAGGATTTTCTTGCTTCTTGTTCGGTTGGTTGGTGTTTAGGAGGAGGTATGTTTGGTGTTGTTCCATGAGATTCATGCATGTTTTTATTTTATTTTATTTTATTTATTTGTTAGCTTGAGTTCTATCTAGCCCATGGTTTAGATCTCTGCTATGTGATGGAGATGATATTCGGCGATGGGTGTTGTCTTCTTGGTTGATGTTTGATGTTGTGGTGATGAGGCATGAAGATGGGTTAAGTTTCGGCTAAGGAGGATTTGTGATTGATGCCATTTGCATGCTAAATGTGAAGCTTTGTAATGATACATGTGGTGGTGGATTTTCTTTTTAGCATTCTTGAGTTAGGCCTTAAGTTCTTTGTTTAACCCATAACCAAAAATTTAAGTGGTATGGTGTCTTGATGCATTCGGCCATGTTAGGAAGTAGAAGAGAAGCATGGTTGTTGATCATGTTATTTGGATGAAAATGGTAGTAAGGTGAAGTGCAAGTGTTAGTATTTGATCTCTAGAGTATATATGTGTATTAGCCGAGTTTTGAACTTAAAACGAATTGGTATTTAGTCAATACAAGTAACCATAATTGTAGAATATATTAAGTGTTGCAATTGGCCTCAACATAGACATGCATATTCGGCCATAGAAAGAAGATTGGTGTTGCTTGTATTCGGTTAGAGGCAAGCATATTGATGCTTTTATTTTGGCTTAGACAATCGGCTAAAAGGGAGTGTGGGTTAATATGTTGAGCTGATTCGTGATTTCATATGTATGTGACTTTAATGTCTAATGTATATATATGGGCTAAGTACTTTTAGTTCCTCTTCTCGAAGCTCAAATGTTTAAATCAATTTATTTGTTAAATTAAGCTCAAGAGCAAAGGGGAACTAAATCCGATAAAGGGAAGGAAAAAGTGGTCGAATAGCCATCGAATCGCTCGACAACATCCGAGGTAAGTTTTTGAGTAACGAGACTTAGTTTACGATTTGATTAAGTCATGACGTATGAGCATAACAAATATACGGTGATATGATGATTCTACTTGAATTATATGTTAGTTAATTAGTCTATACGTATGACGGTAGCCGTATGTGCATAGAGATTGTGTCATAAAGCAAACTAAACCGCGGTTGTTTGTATGTGGCTAGTGAGCCGAAAATGGGATTGCTTAAACGTGACTTGTGTTTGAACTCTAATTATGAAAATGAAATATAGATGTGTCATGATTTATTGATATGTGCATGAATATTTGGATGATAACGGGCTAAGTCCCAAGGCATTTTATGCTAGTGACTAGTTAGGGCTAAGTCCCAAAGCATTTGTGCGAAGTTATTACATTCGGGCTAAGTCCCAAGGCATTTGTGCGAGTTATTACATCCGGGCTAAGTCCCAAGGCATTTGTGTGAGTTACTATATCCGGCTATGTCCCAAGGCATTGAGCGAGTAGCTATATCCGGTTAAATCTCAAGGTACTTGGCTTGGGAATGAGCGACCTTGCTGTAATAGTTTCAATTAATATGCTCGTAAAATCCCAAGCAATGAGGTATGTCTCGTATATGCATTGATTTAGTTGATCCCTTACAATTAGTATTCGTCGATCGATAAATGAGCTACCGCCTTTGGCTAAGTTGATCTTTGTGTATGAATATAAGGGTTGGTAATGTGAAGTAAGTATGATATTGAGAATTTGCGCATATGAAATTATCTGTTTAGCCATATGAATGCTACACTTTAGTTGTGTCTAATTTTATGGCTCAAACTTACTAAGCATTAAATGCTTACTCCGTTCTTTGAATCTCTGTTTTATAGATTTTGGTTCGTCAGCTATCGGACTCAGGATTATGGAAGTTGAAGTCGCCCACACTATCAAAGCCCCCTTTGGTACACTTTTGGTTGAACTTTGAAATGGCATGTATAGGACTACCCATTTTGTTGTTGGTCATGGACCCTTTGGTTTTGTATAAATTTGGATAGCCATGCGAAAATGGCTTATATACACTTTGAGCGTAGTATTATAATCGTCTTGTATGATGTTCGTTAAGAGGTATGGAAATGTTTGGGAACGATTAGCCATTGGAATGGTTAATCAAGATCATATTTTGTGCTATATATGCTAAAGGGCTAGTTGAATCATGGAAACTATGTAATAGGTAAAGTCTACCTTAAAAATAGATGCTGACTGTAGCAGTAATGTGAATGTGAAAAATCAGTAAAAATAGTAGGAATGGAATTAAATAGTGAATAAATTATGTAATCGAACCTTGATGAATCTATTTTCATATGAAAGTAACGAAATGATCATATGAACAGTATATTATGAGATATTTAAGTTTTCGTGATACAGGGCTGGAACGGTTTCTGGATTCTCTGTTCCGACTTTGAAAATTCATTATAAATTAACCAGAGATAATTAGAAGTCGTGCCATATATGTATAGATTCCTTTTCGATACTAGTTTCTATAGAAACAAACGGCATCAGTATTGAAGCCCTGTACAGGGAGATATCCAAGTCGTAATGCGCAAAGGTCAGTGTAGTCGAACCCTGAAACAGGGGAGAATTTAACTAATAAAATGTACTAATTGGTTCGACCAAAAATTTTAGAAAAAAATTTGTAGATGGAAATACAAGTCTAGTTTCAGGAAAAATTTACAAAACTGGTTTTCGAGTTTTGGAACTCGAGATATGATTTTTAAGGTGATAGTGATGCAGTTAGCCAGCTCGTCTGGAAATTTAAAATGGACTGTGCAAATAAGCGATTTAAGTCTGTAAACCCCTCGTGTCCGACTCCGGAAACCGTCTCAAGTACGGGGTGTTACAATTAAATTGGTATTAGAGCTACGGTTTAGTCGATTCTAGGACTACCGTAATACGTTTGGGTCTAGCTATACATGCCATTATGTGATTATTTGATAGTGTGGTGATTTCTGACATTTGCAAATGTGTTTACTTATAGTAATGGATCCCGATCCCGACCGAGTGGTATCTGATGATCTTGAGAGTGTAGCGTCTGCTCCCGTACAAGGGACAGCGCCGGCGGACTCTCAACCTATTGCTAGTAATCCGAATGATGAAGCTAGACAAGCTTTTTATAGCGTGATGAATGATTGGTTCAACCAATACATTCGGACTAACACGGCTGTTCCACAACCTCCATTCCCGACAAACACAACCCTCAAGACTCACGATACCTCCGAGCTGACCAAATAAGGTCAAATAAGCCCCAGTTGATAGAATCCAAAGCATGGGGCTCTTGAATTTAAAGCTACTGACCAGCGATGATGCCGAGCAAGCTGAATTTTGGATGGACAACACTATTTGGGTACTCGACGAGCTATCTTGCACACCGATGAGTGCCTAAAGTGTACTATCTCCTTGCTACGTGATTTCGCCTACTATTGGTGGAATACGTTGACTTCTGTTGTGCCAGAGAGCAAGTAACTTGGGAGTTTTTCCAAACCGAGTTTGAAAGAAGTATATCATCGAGATTCATTGACCAAAAACGGAAGGAATTTCTTGAACTCAAACAAGGTTCCATGTCACATCGACTATGAACGAAAATTTGTGAGGCTTAGCCAGACTGCGAGAATGCATTTCTTGAAGTTGTGATGTGTAAACGTTTCAAGATGGGTGAATGATGATATAAAGCTGTATGTTGGCATTTTAGAAATCCGAGAATTTGTGGTACTTGTCAAGTGAGCTTGCAAAGCCGAGGAGCTCAGTAAGGAGAAAAGGAAAGCCGATGTGGGAGCAAAGGGGTTTCGTAAGAGATCTTCAGGAAAGCCCTTTCAACAGTCATCGAAGAAATTTAGAGATGACTTAGGCCGGTCTAGGGACACTTCGGGTTTTTCTAGACGAGATCGCGATCGACCCCCTGTGAGCACACGCGTCACTTCGATGGCCAATGTTGGAAATGATCGTCGAGATAGAACAGAGTGCCCGTATTATGGTAAATGGCATTCGGGGAGTTGTATATTTCATGACCGCTCCTGTTACAAGTGCGGATCAGTTGACCACTTCATTAAAGATTGCCCGAGGTTGTCTGAACAGAATGTAAATCAGAGTGGAAAACCGGGTGCTCCCACTTCTCGAGGTAGACCATCTAGAAATACGGGCAATACTAGTGGTGGTCAGAGAGGATCTAGAGATGCTACGACCAGATTTGAGGCTCGTGCTCCTGCTAGGGCTTATGCTATACGCGCACGCGAGGATGCTTCCTCGCCAGATGTTATTACCGGTACTTTTACTCTCTTTAATACTAATGTGATTGCTTTGATTGACCCTGGTTCTACTCATTCTTATATATGGGAAACCTTAGCATCCAGTAAGACTTTACCTATTGAGTCTACTGAGTTCATAATTCGGGTGTCAAATCCCTTAGGTCGTTACGTGCTTGTCGACAAAGTGTGTAAGAAATGTCCCCTAGTAATTCGAGGTCCCTGTTTTTCGGCGGACTTGATGCTTTTGCCGTTTGATGAATTTGATGTTATCCTCCGTTTAGATTGGTTGACCGTGCATGATGCGGTTGTGAATTGCAAAAGCAAGACTATTGATTTGAGGTGCGCAAATAACGAGATAATCCGAGTTGAGTCTACAGACTTAAAGGGGTTGCCAGCTGTATTATCATCAATGTTGGCCCAGAAATATGTAAGAAAGGGGTGCGAAGCATACCTTGCGTATGTACTTGATGACAAAGAGTTAGAAAAGAAACCCGAATCTGTGCCGGTGGTTTGTAAATTCCATGATGTTTTTCCCAAGGAATTACCGGGTTTACCACCTGTTCGGGAGGTAGAGTTTGGTATTGAGCTTGTACCTGGGACTACGCCGATTTCGATAGCTCCGTATCGTATGGCACCAACCGAGTTAAAAGAGTTGAAAGCTCAGTTGCAAGAATTGACGGATAGAGGTTTCGCCGACCAAGTTTCTCACCTTGGGTGCACCGGTATTGTTTGTGAAAAGAAGGACGGAACCATGAGGTTGTGCATCGATTATCGTCAGCTGAATAAGATGACAATAAAGAATAAATATCCGATGCCACGTATTGACGATTTGTTTGATCAACTAAAGGGAGCCTTAGTGTTTTCAAAGATAGATTTGAGATCGGGTTATTACCAGTTGTGAATTCGAGATTCGGATATACCCAAAACTGCTTTCAGAACGAGATACGGTCACTATGAGTTCTTAGTGATGCCGTTTGGGCTCACTAATGCCCCTGCGGTATTTATGGATTTGATGAATCGGATCTTCAGACCGTATTTGGATCAGTTTGTAGTCGTGTTTATCGATGATATTTTGGTTTATTCGAGAAATGAAACCGATCATTTGAACACCAGGATTAGTGTTGCAAATTTTACGGAATAAGCGGTTATATGCTAAGTTCAAGAAGTGTGAGTTCGGTTAAGAGAGGTTAGCTTCTTGGGTCATGTGGTATCTCAGATCGGGTATTCGAGTTGACCGAGCAAAATTTCAGCCATACTTAACCGGAAGCCTCAGAAATATTACCGAGGTTCAAGCTTTTGGGACTTGCCGATTACTACCGACGGTTTGTGAAAGGTTTTCGATGATAGCCACACCAATGACGAAACTACTTCGAAGGATGTTAAGTTTGAATGGACGAGAAAAGTGTCGAAAAGTTTGAACAATTGAAAACTCACTTGACGGAAGCTCCATTACTAGTGCGGCCGAATCGTGCAAGGAGTTCGTCATTTACGATGATGCATCCCTACTTGGGTTGGGTTGCGTATTGATGCAAGAAGGTCGAGTTGTGGCCTATCGTCGAGACAATTAAAGCCACATGAGAAAAATTATCCGACCCATGATCTCGAACTAGCGCCATCGTATTCGCTTTGAAAATATGGCGACACTACTTATTTGGTGAGAAGTGCCATGTATATTCGGATCACAAAAGTCTCAAATATTTGATGACTCAAAGAGACTTGAATCTGCGACAAAGACGTTGGCTCGAGTTGTTAAAAGATTATGAGCTTGTCATTGACTATCACCCGGAAAGGCTAACGTGGTTGCGGATGCCTTAAGTCGTAAATCCGCTTGTTTTTACTGACGATGAATGTACACTTGTCATTCTATCCGAAAATGTGTTAGTGGCAGAATTAAAGGCCAAACCATTATTGATTCATCAAATTCGTGAAGCCCAAAAAGTCGATGATGAATTGGCTGCAAAACGGGCTGAATGTGTTCCGAATATGGAATCAGAGTTTCAAATTGATGATGACGATTGTTTGAGGTTCAGAAGTCGGTTGTGTGTTCCAAGAAATTCAGGACTCATTTCGATGATTCTGAACGAAGCTCATTGTAGCCGAATGTCAATTCACCCGGGGAGTACGAAAATGTACAACGATCTGAGACGTCAGTTTTGGTGGCATGGTATGAAATGAGACATTTCCGATTTTGTTTCGAAGTGTTTAATATGTCAGCAAGTGAAGGCGGAACATCAAGTGCCTACGGGTTTACTTCAGCCGATCATAATACCTGAATGGAAATGGGATCGAGTCACGATGGATTTTGTATCTGGGTTGCCATTGTCGGCAAGTAAGAAAGATGCGATTTGGGTTGTCGTGGATAGACTGACTAAGTCGACTCACTTTATCCCCGTACGCACGGACTTTTCATTGGAAAAACTAGCTGAGTTGTATGTTTCTCAGATTGTGAGATTACACGGGGTACCAATTTCTATTGTGTCCGATAGAGATCCGAGATTCACCTCGCGATTTTGGAAGAAATTGCAAGAAGCTTTGGGTACCAAGCTGCATTTTAGCACCGCTTGTCATCCACAAACCGATGGTCAATCCGAGCGGATAATTCAGATACTTGAGGATATGTTGAGATGTTGCATCCTCGAGTTTAGTGGTTCATGGGAGCGGTATTTACCTTTGATTGAATTCGCTTACAACAATAGTTTTCAGTCAAGTATTAAGATGGCACCTTACGAGGCTTTGCACGGGCGTAAATGCCGTACACCATTGTTTTGGACCAAGCTCGATGAAAGTAAAATTTTTGGAATTGATTTGATTAAAGATGCCGAACAGAAAGTAAAAGTAATCCGTGAAAGTCTGAAGGCAGCCATAGATCGTCAGAAATCGTATGCGGATTTGAAACGAAAGGACATTGAATATCAGGTGGGAGATAAAGTGTTTCTTAAAGTTTCACCTTGGAAAAAGATACTCAGATTTGGGCGTAAGGGCAAATTGAGTTCGAGGTTCATCGGGCCATATGAAATATCCGAACGAGTCGGTCCGCTATGATCGATTGATTTTGCCCCCGAACTTGAAAAGATTCACGACGTCTTTCATGTTTCGATGCTTGACGTTATAGATCGATCCATCGCACATAATTAGTCCATCGAGGTTGAAATTCAAGCCAATATGAGTTATGAAGAAGAACCGATTCGTATCCTAGCTCGTGAAGTGAAAGAGTTCTGAAACAAAAGGTTCCTTTAGTAAAAGTGTTATGGCTCAAACACGGGATGGAAGGAGCTACTTGGGAACCTGAGAACTCTATGAAAGAGCGATACCCAAACCTATTTACCGGTAAGATTTTCAGGACGAAAATTTCTTAAGTGGGGAGAGTTGTGACACCCCAAATTGACCCTAGTCGGAAAGTGGTTTGGGACCACTAAACCGAGTTATAAAAATAATTAACCGTCATAGTTGATGCTCATTATATGTACATATGCATGTGTGAAAATTTCATGTTTGAATTTTGTTAATTGTAAGTGAATTTTATCAAAGTAGGACTTATGTGAGAAAATTTAGAAATGTGCTAGGGAAATGTAAAGTGGCCTAATAATGCATGTTGTGAAAATGATGGGTTTGCATGTCAAATTACCCAAAATTAAAGCATAGTGGCCGGCCATGCTATGGGTGGAAACATGTTGTGTAGTGTGTTATGTTAGAAAGAATAAAAAAAGGGGTTAGGATTAAAGTAATGCAAAGGGAGGAGTGATGAAAAAAAAATTGTCTCACCCATGCCCCCCCATTGCCGTGAATTGAAGAAAGAAAACAAAAAAAAAGTGTTCATCCTTGAACATCTTTGGCCGAAAATTTTAAGGAGAAAGGAAGAAGAAAGGATTTTTTTGCTTCTTGTTCGGTTGGTTGGTGTTTAGGAGGAGGTATGTTTGGTGTTGTTCCATGAGATTCATGCATGTTTTTATTTTATTTTATTTTATTTATTTGTTAGCTTGAGTTCTATCTAGCCCATGGTTTAGATCTTTGCTATGTGATGGAGATGATATTCGGCGATGGGTGTTGTCTTCTTGGTTGATGTTTGATGTTGTGGTGATGAGGCATGAAGATGGGTTAAGTTTCGGCTAAGGAGGATTTGTGATTGATGCCATTTGCATGCTAAATGTGAAGCTTTGTAATGATACATGTGGTGGTGATTTTCTTTTTAGCATTCTTGAGTTAGGCCTTAAGTTCTTTGTTTAACCCATGACCAAAATTTAAGTGGTATGGTGTCTTGATGCATTCGGCCATGTTAGGAAGTAGAAGAGAAGCATGGTTGTTGATCATGTTATTTGGATGAAAATGGTAGTAAGGTGAAGTGCAAGTGTTAGTATTTGATCTCTAGAGTATATATGTGTATTAGCCAAGTTTTGAACTTAAAACGAATTGGTATTTAGTCAATACAAGTAACCATAATTGTAGAATGTATTAAGTGTTGCAATCGGCCTCAACATAGACATGCATATTCGGCCATAGAAAGAAGATTGGTGTTGCATGTATTCGGTTAGAGGCAAGCATATTGATGCTTTTATTTTGGCTTAGACAATCGGCTAAAAGGGAGTGTGGGTTAATATGTTGAGTTGATTCATGATTTCATATGTATGTGACTTTAATGTCTAATGTATATATATGGGCTAAGCACTTTGAGTTCCTCTTTTCGATGCTCAAATGATTAAATCAATTTATTTGTTAAATTAAGCTCAAGAGCAAAGGGGAACTAAATCCGATAAAGGGAAGGAAAAAGTGGTCGAATAGCCATCGGAATCATTCGACAACATCCGAGGTAAGTTTTCGAGTAATGAGACTTAGTTTACGATTTGATTAAGTCATGACGTATGAGCATAACAAATATACGGTGATATGATGATTCTACTTGAATTATATGTTGAGTTAATTAGTCTATACGTATGACGGGTAGCCGTATGTGCATAGAGATCGTGTCATAAAGCAAACTAAACCATGCTGTTTGTATGTGGCTAGTGAGCCGAAAATGGGATTGCTTAATACGTGACTTGTGTTTGAACTCTAATTATGAAAATGAAATATAGATGTGTCATGATTTATTGATATGTGCATGAATATTTGGATGATAACCGGGCTAAGTCCCGAAGGCATTTTGCGCTAGTGACTAGTTCCGGGCTATGTCCTGAAGGCATTTGTGCGAGTTATTACATTCCGGGCTAAGTCCCGAAGGCATTTGTGCGAGTTATTACATCCGGGCTAAGTCCCGAAGGCATTTGTGTGAGTTACTATATTCGGGCTATGTCCCGAAGGCATTGAGCGAGTAGCTATATCCGGTTAAATCCCGAAGGTACTTGGCTTGGGAATGAGCGACCTTGCTGTAATAGTTTCAATTAATATGCTCGTAAAATCCCAGCAATGAGGTATGTCTCGTATATGCATTGATTTAGTTGATCCTTACAATTAGTATTCGCTCGATCGATAAATGAGCTACTGGCCTTTGGCTAAGTTGATCTTTGTGTATGAATATAAGGGTTGGTAATGTGAAGTAAGTATGATATTGAGAATTTGCGCATATGAAATTATCTGTTTAGCCATATGAATGCTACACTTTAGTTGTGTCTAATTTTATGGCTCAAACTTACTAAGCATTAAATGCTTACTCGATTCTTTGAATCTACATTTTATAGATTTTGGTTCTTCACTATCGGACTCGGGATTGTTGAAGTCGAAGTCGCCCACACTATCAAAGCCCCCTTTGGTACACTTTTGGTTGAACTTTGAAATGGCATGTATAGGACTACTCGTTTTGTTGTTGGTCATGGACCCTTTGGTTTTGTATAAATTTGGATAGCCATGCGAAAATGGCTTATATACACTTTGAGCTTAGTATTATAATCGTCTTGTATGATGTTCGTTAAGAGGTATGGAAATGTTTGGGAACGATTAGCCATTGGAATGGTTAATCATGATCATATTTTGTGCTATATATGCTAAAGGGCTAGTTGAATCATGGAAACTATGTAATAGGTAAAGTCTACCTTAAAAATAGATGCTGATAGTAGCAGTGACGTCAATGTGAAAAATCACTAAAACTAGTAGGAATGGAATTAAATAGTGAATAAATTATGTAATCGAACCTTGATGAATCTATTTTCATAGGAAAGTAACGAAATGATCATATGAACAGTATATTATGAGATATTTAAGTTTTCGCAATACAGGGCCAGAACGGTTTCTGGATTCCCTGTTCCGACTTTGGAAATTCATTATAAATTAACCAGAGATAATTAGAGGTCATGCCATATATGTATAGATTACTTTTTGAGTCTAGTTTCTATAGAAACAAACGACATCAGTATTGAAGCCCTGTACAGGGAGATATCCAAGTCGTAATGTGCAAAGGTCAGTGTAGTCGAACCCTGAAATAGGGGAGACTTTAACTAATAAACTGTACTAATTGGTTTGACCAAAAATTCTAGAAAAACATTTGTAGATGGAAATATGAGTCTAGTTTCAGGAAAAATTTACGGAACTGATTTTCAAGTTTTGTAACTCGAGATATGATTTTTAAGGTGACAGTGACGCAGTTAGCCAGCTCGCCTGGAAATTTAAAATGGACTGTGCAAATAAGCGATTTAAGTCTGCAAACCCCTCGTGTCCGACTCCGGCAACGGTCTTGGGTACGGGGTGTTACACAATATGTTAAGTTGGCCAGGTACGTATTATGTATTTATGTGTGAATTTGATTGGAATTGAATCATAAGTGTATAATGTGATACATATGTGAATAAATGTTATAATTATATCTATGATCATGAAACATTTGGTCAAGATGTGAAATTATGTGAAAGTATTTGATTTATTTATGATATATGAATTTAGATTAAGTGAAATAAGAATGCTAAATGTACATTATGTTCTTGTGTATATTCGGCCAAATGACAATATACCTAGAAAATGGCCTCTTGAGAAATTGAATGATCGAAGTATAATTGAGTTTAATTGTTTGCACTACTTAAAACTTACTAAGCTTATGAAAGCTTACTCTGTTTGTTACGTTTCTCTGTTTTATAGATTGTTGACTCCAGTCACCTGCTCGTGAGGGGATCGTTAACAACTTGTCACACTATCTATCATTTTGGTACTACTATATTTTGGAGCTAGTATGGCATGTATAAAATAGACTTAAGTGAATGATATTTTGAGATGTCGTTGTATATAAGCCATGTGAATATGGAAACTTTTTAATGTTGGTATAAGTTTGAGTTTCAATCTTTGATTGTGTTTGGCTATGCAAATAATTTCTAATGAACTTATGTAAATGTGAATGTACTAATGTTAAGTTTTGGATTAGTAACTATTCATAACCCACTCCGGTGATGGATACAGGTTATAGAGGTGTTACAGTTACTTTCTACAGCATCTGCGCCAACTCGTTCGGGATTCATAACTATAAAAGAAAAATATTTTAAAATCGTTAGGAGTCTTCACACTATAAAAGTATAAGTATGACATGTATAGCTAGACTCTTACTCATACTGAATATTCTGAGAATCGATTAAAATATTGCTCTGATATTAATAAATGTAACACCCCTTACCTGAGACCGTCGCTGGAGTCGAGCACGAGGCGTTACCAGACTTATCTTACTTGTTCGGGGCATAAAAAAATTTACTTTTTTTTAAAAAAAATTAATTTACTCACATTCATCCAATAAATCCCTAAAAAGGGCTCTTGAGGCCCTAAAACGTGCAATGGGAACGGTTCAGGACCAAATCGGGAACATTAAAAATTTTTCGATTACTTACGCAAATCAAAACAATTTATTTCACTATTCATAATAAAACAATCCATCTGCGTAACAGTCACTAAATTAATTATAACTTGAGTTACGAAACTCAAAATTTAAATCCGTAATTTTTTCCCTAAAACTAGACTCATATATCTTCTTACCATAATTTTTCCAGAATTTTTGGTTTGCCAATTAGTACAGTTTTATCATTAAAGTCTCCCCTATTTCACAGTTTAGCAGACCTGACCTCTCTTCACTAAAAATTGATTATCTCATTATGAAGAAATTGGATAATGTTTCCATTTGTTTTTAATGAAAATAGACTCACTAAGAAATCTATAAATATAAAATTTGATTTATAATTCCTTTTGTACAATTTCTAGTGATTTTCCAAAGTTGAAATACCGCACTAAAAGAGCCTATTAACAACGGGTCGATACTAAATCGGTATTGGTTCTTGTTTGCACTTTTTGTTCAACTCCAGTTCTCCATTTACCAAATTGTACCTAAACCGGCCATTCCATTCATACCATTTCATAATACGATTTCGTTCTTACCCTTCATACCATTACGTCCATTTCTTCAATTCCCCTTACCTAATTGAACCAATTCATTCATCTATACCTATTCGGACCCTAAATCTGAACTTTCAATTCTTCTTACCTGTTCCAATTCGAACCAAAACCAATATCCTTCTTTCTCTTATCCAACCTTTCAATTAAATCTGGTGTAACCTCTTGTCGATGATCGGGCACACTAATATGACTCGACTCACCCGAGAGAAGTTCGTGCGACGAAATCATCTGATATAGTACAAAAAAAATTATACAAGTTTAAAAAAAATAAAAAAAATCCGAAAAAAAAATTTGAAGTGAAAACTTGTTCTATTGTAATTCAGTTTCGATCCATCTTCTATTCTACTATCCCTAATCATATACATGCCACACTTTTAGCCCAATTCCCTATTCTTTCAGCCTACCCTAAACCGAATACATCAATCACTTGTTACCCCTTTTGAACTGACCACCTAGACCAAGGACTAAGCCTTAACGAATCTGCTTACGAAATCACGAGAAAAGGTTAAGAGAGGTAAAAGGCACGGGAGTTGTAAGTGCAATAGAGTGGAGGTAAACACGAGTGTGAGTGAATCATCTTTCTTTTCCTTTCCGAGTGATTGTGAGGTTTTGTGGTGAGGTTTATTTGACTATAGTTTAAATGTCACAAGAGTCAGATCACAATATGGAAGACCATCCAGCAAGACAACCCGTTCGCAACATCCTCGACTTAAATATGCAAGCCTTATTACGAGAAATGGAGCGACTCCTAGATCGAAGGCTCAACTCAATCGAAGATCGATTATTCTAAGTTGAAACAATTGGAAAACATGAAAGAACTCCCGAGGCAGCTAGACAAAGGAGGGAGAGGCCAAATCAAAATTGGGGAAGACGAAGGTTCCAAGACGATGAAGCAAACGACCTTAGTGATCTTGAAAGCGAACAAGAGTCTGATGCTAGTGATCGACGTAGGCAACACCGACAACGAGATTGAAGACATGAAGATGATGATCTCAAGAACATTAAACTGTCTACTCCACCGTTTCAAGGTAGATCGGATCCGGAGGCCTATCTTGAATGGGAGAAAAAGATAGAGTTGGTGTTCGAATGTTACAACTATTTTGCGAAAAAGAAGGTGAAACTAGCGGCAATAGAGTTCTCAGACTACGCCATGATTTGGTGGGATCAATTAACTACTAAGCGAAGGCGTAACGGAGAACATCCTATTTCCACATGGGCCGAAATGAAGGCGACCATGAGGCGACGCTTTATTCCCACATATTACCACCGGGAGTTACACCAAAAACTCCAAAATCTAACGCAAGGGACCAAAAGTGTCGAGGACTACTTTAAAGAGATGGAAATCGCGATGATTCACACGGATGTGCAAGAAGACCCTAAAGCAATGATGGCGCGATTCTTGGCTGGTTTAAACCGCGATATTGCCAATGTTGTCGAATTACAACACTACCTTGAAGTGGTAGACATAGTCCATATGGCCATCAAGGTAGAAAAGCAACTTAAACGAAAGGGACCGAGTCGAGGATTTACCACTTCCAACACTCTCAAATGGGGCCAAGGAACGAGTAAAGGTGTTTCCAATTCCCGAGGAAAAGAGTTCACGGCTCCTCCGAAAACCAATAAGCCTACCACCAAAGTGAACAAAGGCAAGGCACCCGAATCGTCCTTCAATTGAAATC
Source organism: Gossypium arboreum (assembly GCF_025698485.1). Lineage (NCBI taxonomy): Eukaryota > Viridiplantae > Streptophyta > Magnoliopsida > Malvales > Malvaceae > Gossypium > Gossypium arboreum. The sequence continues at coordinate 70,128,487 of NC_069075.1, forward strand.
GGGACATCAAGTGCTTTAAGTGCCTCGAGAGGGGCCACATAGCAAGTCAATGTCCTAACCGAAAGACCATGGTGTTAAGGGCTGATGGCGAGATCGAAAGGGAGCACGAGGAAGAGAAAGAGTCTGAATCGACTTCTAAAGTCGAGGAGGACTTAGAACAACCTATGGAAGGAGAACTACTAGTGGTAAAGTGAAGTCTAAGTCTCCAAGGTGCGAACAATGACCTCCAACGAGAGAACATCTTCCACACCCGATGTCAAGTCGGAGGCAAAGTATGTAGTTTCATCATCGATGGAGGCAGTTGTACCAACGTAGCAAGTACGATGATGGTTGAAAAGCTAGGTCTACCCACAGCTAAGCATCTGAGTCCTTACAAACTTCAATGGCTCAATGACGGAGGAGAGCTTAAGGTAACGAAGCAAGTACTTGTCTCTTTCAACATCGGCAAGTATTCAGATGAAGTTTTTTGTGACGTCGTATCGATGCATGCGGGGCATTTGTTACTTGGCCGACCGTGGCAATTTGATAGGCGAGTTCAACACGACGGGTATACCAATCGGTATACATTCAAATTTATGGGAAAGAATATGACGTTGGCATCGTTGACTCCCAAACAAGTGTATGAAGACCAAATCAAGCTAAAAGCTTCTGTTGAGCAAATGAAAGAAAAAGAAAAAGAAAGTTGTAAAAAAATAAAAGAAGAGAAAAAAAGAAAAAGAAACAAAAGAAAGTGACAAGAAAAATATCCAAGAAAAAGAAGAAAAAGAAAAGAAAATCGAGAAAATGAGTGTTTTTGCAAGAGTTAGTGATGTGAGGAAGGCTTTGGTGATGAATCGAACTGTTCTTGTACTTTTGTACAAGGAAGCATTAATTTCTACTAACAATTTACTCGATACCCTACCCCCTCCTATTTTGTCTTTGTTGTAGGATTTCCAAGACGTTTTTCTGGAAGAAGCCCCGAGTGGTCTTCCACCATTTCGTGGAATCTAGCATCAAATTGATTTTGTGCCGGGAGCGGTTATTCCAAATTGACCTGCTTACCGAGCCAATCCAGAGGAGACCAAAGAGTTGCAAAGACAAGTCAATGAACTAATGGAAAAAGGCTACATTCGCGAGAGCCTAAGTCCCTATGCTGTTCCTGTATTATTGGTACTGAAAAAGGAGGGAACATGGCGCATGTGCGTGGATTGCCGAGCCATTAACAAGATAACGATCAAATATCGTCATCCCATTCCTCACTTAGAGGACATGTTAGATGAGCTTAGTGGGGCCAAAGTGTTCTCAAAAATCGATTTGAAGAGTGGCTACCACCAAATTCGGATGCGAGAAGGAGACGAATGGATAACGGCATTCAAGACCAAGCACGGACTATACGAATGGTTGGTTATGCCTTTTGGCCTTACCAACGCTCCAAGTACATTCATGAGACTAATGAACCATTCTTAAGGCCTTTCATTGGTAAGTTTTGTGTGGTATATTTCGACGATATATTGATTTACAGCAAATCTATGGAAGAACATGTAAGTTATCTCAAATCTGTTTTAGAAGTTTTGTGAAAAGAGACCTTATATGCTAATTTAAAGAAATGTTCTTTTTGTTCTAACAAAACTATTTTTCTAGGATTTGTAGTTAGTGCGGATGGTCTCGAGGTAGACCAAGAGAAGATTAAGGCCATACAAGATTGGCCAAGGCCTACGAGCGTTACGCAAGTTCAAAGTTTCCATGGCCTAGCAAGTTTCTACCGACGATTCGTTTCGAATTTTAGCGCTATTGCTGCTCCACTTACGAGTGTTATTAAAAAAAATTCTTCTTTTATTTGGAACGATGAACAAGAGAAATCATTTATAAAAATCAACGATTGTCTCAAAAATGCTCCTTTGCTTTCCCTTTCAGATTTCTCGAAGACTTTTGAGATCGAGTGCGATGCTTCGGGCATTGGAATTGGGGCCGTGTTGACATAAGGTGGATGTCCTGTGGCTTACTTTAGTGAAAAACTCAATGGAGCCGTACTCAACCATCTGGTGTATGATAAAGAGATGTACACGCTCATACGAGCCCTTGAGACATGGCAACATTACTTGTGGCCTAAGGAATTCGTTATTCACTCCGATCACGAAGCCTTGAAGCACATCAAAGGCCAACATAAGTTGAGCCGACGCCACGCAAAGTGGGTTGAATACCTTGAGTCATTTCAGTATGTCATCAAATATAAGAAAGGTAAAGATAATATCGTGGCTGATGCACTCTCAAGAAGGTATACTCTGTTATCATATTTGGATTCTAAGATTCTTGGTTTTGCATTATTAAAAGATTCCTATGTAAACGATTTCGATTTTGGAGAGATATTTGTTTCTTGTGAGAAAGGTCCATTTGAAAATTTTTATAGGCACGAGGGCTATCTTTTCTGAGAAGGTAAATTATATATTCCTTGTGGATCTGTTCGAGACCTATTAGTGCATGAGGCACATAGTGGCGGGCTTATGGGACACTTCGGAGTCAATAAGACGCTTGCCACTCTCCATGAACATTTTTATTGGCCGCGGATGCGAAAAGATGTGGAGCGAGTTTGCAAAAGGTGTATAGCCTACAAAAAGGCTAAATCAAAGGTTCAACCCCATGGCTTGTACACACCATTGCCCATTCATGAAGCACCATGGATTGACATCTCCATGGACTTTGTTCTCGGACTTTCGCACACAAAAACGGGGAAGGATTCTATTTTCGTTGTTGTTGATAAATTTTCAAAAATGTCTCATTTTATTGCCTGTACTAAGACTGACGATGCCATTCATGTTGCGAACTTGTTTTTCAAGGATATCGTTAGACTACATGGCATTCCTCGTACGATCATGTCGGACGAGATGCAAAATTTTTAAGTCATTTTTGGATGTCTTTGTAGGGTAAATTAGGGACCAAACTTTTGTTTTCGACCACCTACCACCCCCAAACCGATGGCCAAACGAAAGTTGTCAATAGAGTTCTATCTACTTTGCTTCGGGCTATCGTTCGGAAGAATTTGAAGACGTGGGAGGATTGTCTACCCCATATTGAGTTTGCGTATAATCGTTCTGTCCATTCGGCGACTAAATTCTCCCCATTTGAAATTGTTTACAGTTTTAATCCCTTGACTCCTTTAGATTTATTGCCTTTACCTACTGATCAGTTTGTCCATGCAGATGCGAAGAAAGAGGCGAATTTTATCAAGGATTTACATAGCAAGGCGCGGGCCAATATCGAAGCTAGGACTGAGTCTTATGTGCGTAATGCGAACAAAGGTTGAAAACGAGTAGTTTTTGAACCCGGAGAATGGGTTTGGATTCATATGCGCAATGAGCGTTTTCTGGCCCAACGAAAATCTAAACTACTGCCTCACAGAGACGGTCCTTTTCAAGTTTTAGAGCGAATAAATGAAAATTCTTATAAAAATGACTTGCCAGGAGATTATAATGTCAGCGCTACTTTTAATGTGTCAGACTTAACCCCTTTTGATGTAGATTTCAACTTTAGGACAAGTCATTTTGAAGAGGGGGGAATGATACGACCGCGCCCCATGGTTCAACAGTTCGAGCAAGGATTCTATGGTGCTACCACAAGGTCCTGTCAATTGAGCTCGAGCCAAGAAGTTTAAGGAGTCTATCACAGCTTTTGTAGCTCAACTTTGGAATGCAATGCTATTAGGACACTCTAAGAAAGCTGATTCCAGCTCCTTGAACTCACCATGCAACTACCTGCAAGTCCAGCTCAGCTCATCAAGCTCACCACCAGCTCAAGCAAGTTCCCATTCAACTCAAAACCAGCTCACTAGCTTGGAATCAGCTCACTTCCAGTTCCCCAGCTCGGGTCCAGCTCACTACCAGCTCATGAGTCCAAGCCCAGCTCGGTTTTAGTTCATGAGTTGAATTCTAGCTCATGAAGACTACTCTGACTTTATTTGACTGCTATTAAATTTTTATTTAATAAGTTCATTAATTAGTTAATTAATAAACCACATATTAAATTTAGTTCACATTAGTTTTATTAAATATGTCTTAAAAGTGTTTATTGATGTTAATTAATTTGTCATAACCGAATTTAATGTTTACATTTGTGTTCACATTAGCTTGAATTAATTCTATTCACATTTTCTTGTAGAAACTCAATGGACATATGGAGCATGAAGCAACATGTTTGTTTTTGGAGGTGCATGGACGGTTAAGAGCTTTGAATCTCCTAGGTGCATGTTCGGCTAAGTGCATGTATGGCCACATTCAATGTGTTCAAGGTTCATGAATGTTTCCATTCATGTATGGTGTGCTACTTCTTCATTTTCCAAGTGACTATTCGGCATAAATGAGGCTTCCCCTTACCTCCTACATGTGGCCGAACATCTCCCTCCATGAACCTTAAAATTCCGTTCATTACGTTCACATGGCATGGCCTTTCAATTCAAAGTGTTCACACCTATGGACTCTTCAAGAATCGGCATTCACACTTAATTTGGCTCATGAAGTCTCCTCAACTAATTCCCAACTTTTCACCAAATAATATGAATTGATTGCCTCAATTACTCAAGTTGGCCGAACCTAGCTAATGTCCAAGGGAGTCTCTCATTCATGATTCATTTCCTTAAGCATGAAGAACCTTCAAGACATCTCCACCATAGCTGAATCTGGTCATGAACATCAAAGGACTTCTTTCTAGAATTTTCAAGATGCATTCATGAGACTTTTACTTAATTATTAAGTATGTAAAGTGTCCATTCGGTTAGCTAGTCTTTAGGCTATAAATACTTGTTATTTTTCTTTGTAAAAAAAACTTTTGACTTTTGTTAATGTTATGCTGCCAAAATTGTGAGGCAAAACTTTTTTCAAATTTCGTTCAAAGATTTGATTGGCTTCCTAGCGGTCTAGTTGTGTCAACCATTGTCTTTTGTGGAAACCGAACTTATCACTACTCGTAGTGTGGCGTTCAAACATACCGAGGTTCTTATCTTGTTAGATAGTGGGTCGAGGTTTTCCTTTACCATACCCAAACCGAACTAAAAGAGCCTATAAACAACGGGTCGATACTAAATCGGTATTGATTCTTGTTTTCACTTTTTGTTCAACTCCAGTTCTCCATTTACCAAATTGTACCTAAACCGGCCATTCCATTTGTACCATTTCATAATACCATTTCGTTCTTACCCTTCATACCATTACGTCCATTTCTTCAATTCCCCTTACCTAATTGAACCAATTCATTCATCTATACCTATTCGGACCCTAAATCCGAACTTTCAATTCTTCTTACCTATTCCAATTCGAACCAAAACCAATATCCTTCTTTCTCTTATCCGACCTTTCAATTAAACCTAGCGTAACTTCTTGTCGACGATCGGGCACACTAATACGACTTGACTCACTTGAGGCAGATCGTATCAGCTTGCATTGATAGACATAGGTTCTACACACTCATACGTAGCTAGTATTGTGTCTGAAACCTTGGCGATTCTGATTGAAAGTACTTCTAGTGAGGTAACTATGGTGAGTCCATTGGGGCAGTCAGTCCGAGTGAGTAAACTATCTAGAGACATCCCATTAGAGGTTCAAGGGACAGTATTTCTGGTTGATTTGATGAAGCTTCCATTTGGGGAGTTTGACTTGATTTTGGGCATGGACTAGCTGGTTAAACATCGGGTGAGTCTGGATTGTGAGACAAAAAAAGTTGTCTTGAGGACCGAGGAAGACAGTAAGGTGTTGGTGATTGTGGAATGATGGGACTACCTGACTAATGTGACTCAGCTTTGTTAGTGAAAAAGTTAGTGAGAAAAGGGTGTTAGGCATTCTTGGCCTACATCAGTGTTTCTGATTTTGGAGACTCTTTGGTTAAGGACATTAGAACCTTGAAGGACTTTCTAGATGTTTTTCCTGAGGAACTATCAGGGTTGCCTCTGGGCCGTTGAGGTAGAGTTTGGGATTGAGTTGATTCTTGGCATAGATCCGGTGTCTATCGCCCCTTACCAAATGGCACCGAAGGAGCTGACAGAACTTAAGGCTCAGATTTAGGAGCTATTAGACCATGGGTTCATTCATTTTAGTGTGTCTCCATAGGGAGCACCTGTTCTATTTATAAAGAAGAAAGATAGGACAATGCGAATGTGTATCGACTATCAGTAGCTGAACAAGCTAACAATTAAGAATAAGTACCCATTTTCGAGGATTGATGATTTATTCGACCAGTTTAGAGGGGCTTTTGTGTTCTCCAAAATTGACTTGCATTTTGGATATCATCAGTTGAGGATAAAGGAGGCTGACATGCATAAAATGACATTTAGGACTTGATATGGACATTACGAGTTCCTAGTTATGCCCTTTGGGTTGACTAATGCACCAGCAACATTTATGGATTTACTGTGTGTTTCAGCCTTATCTGGACCAATTTGTGGTGGTTTTTATCGACGACATTTTGGTGTATTCTATGTCTGAGGACGAGCACGATGAGCATCTCAGAGTGGTTCTATAGATTTTTCGTGAGAAATAATTGTATGTGAAGTTCAGCAAGTGTGAGTTCTGGCTCTAGGAAGTGACATTTTTGGGACATGTGCTTTCGACCTAATGGATTCATATTGATCCTCTTAAGATTGAGGCTGTGTTGAGTTGAAAATAACCAAAGAATGTGTCAGAAATTCATAGATTTCTAAGGCTAGTAGGATATTATCAACGTTTCATTGAAAGGTTCTCTTTGATTGCAGCTTCATTGACTAAGCTTCTACGTAAGGGAGTTCCTTTAGTTTGGGCTGATGCATAGCAAGAGAGTTTTGATAAGCCTAAGACTGTTCTGACTCAAGCTCCTGTCCTGATACAGCCCGAGCCTAGTACGGACTTCATGGTTTATAGTGATGCATCGCATGTGGGTCTAGGTTATGTTCTGATGCAAGACGAAAAAGTAGTTGCTTATACGTCTCAACAGCTCAATACTCATGAGGCTAACTATCCGACGCATGATCTGGAGTTGGCAGTGGTAGTCTTCGCTGTGAAAATTTGGAGGCACTATTTGTATGGTGAGAAGTGTACTATTTACATTGATCATAAGAGCCTCAAATATCTCCTCACCCAGAAGGAGTTGAATCTTAGGCACCGTAGATGGGTTGAACTGCTTAAGGATTACGACTACACTATCGAGTACCATCCTAGTAAAGCAAATGTGGTGGCCTATGCATTAAGCCGTAGGGCTATAACCGATCTGAGAGCGATGTTCACTCGACTGAGTCTTTTTGATGATGGGAGTCTACTATTTGAACTTCAAGTGAAACTGATATGGATTGATCAGATCATAGGTAAACAGATGGGGGACAAGTCTCTGGAGTTTCATTTCCGTCAGGTGAAGGGTGGTGTTACTACAGATTTTGGGATTAATAATGATGGGGTATTGTGTTTTCGCGGTCGAATTTGTGTGCCAAATGATGAGGACTTGAGACAGTCGATTTTGATGGAAGCGCATAGTAGCCCTTATGCTATGCATCCCGGCGGGAATAAAATGTATCGAGATCTGTGAGAGTTGTACTGGTGGCCAGGTTTGAAGCATAAAGTTACTGACTTTTTGGCTCGCTGCTTGACTTGTCAGCAGGTTAAGGCTGAGCATTAATTACCTTTGGGTTTGCTGCAGCCGATTAATATACCGTTATGGAAATGGGAGCAAGTAACGATGGATTTCATTAGTGGGTTGCCTCTAACACCCACTAAGAAAGATTCTGTCTGGGTTATCGTGGATCGATTGACCAAATCTGTGCACTTTATTCCTATCAGGGCAGACTTTTCTCTGCAAAAGTTGGCCAAGTTCTATATTTCTAAATTAGTGAGGCTACATGGGGTACCTATCTAAATCATCTCTGATAGGGATCCTCGTTTCACGTCTCGGTTCTGGAAGAGACTGAATGAGGCTCTGGGTTTGAGGTTAGACTTCAGTACTGCTTTCTATCCTCAGACAGATAGTCAGTTGGAGAGGGTGATCCAAGTACTAGGGAATATGTTGAGGAGTTGTGTTATCGATTTTTGAGGCAGTTGGGAAGAATACTTACCTTTAGCGGAGTTCGCCTACAATAACAATTACCAGTCTAGTATACAGATGGCACCCTATGAGGCCTTGTATGGTCGTAAGTGTCACACTCCCTTGTGTTGGACTGAGTTTGGTGAGCGACGTGTTCTGGGTCCCAAATTGATTTTTGAAATAGAAGATAAGGTTAGATTAATCAGAGATCGCCTGAAGGCGGCTTCTGACAGGCAGTAGTCCTATGCAGACTTGAAGAGGAAAGATTAGAGTTTTCAATGGGGGACTTAGTTTTTCTCAAGATCTCGCGATGGAAGAAGGTTCTGAGGTTCCGTCGCAAGGGCAAGCTGAGCCCTTGGTATATTGAGCCATACCGGATTCTGAGACAAGTGGGGCCAGTTGCGTATTAGTTGGAGCTAGCTCCAGAGTTAGATCTCATACACAATGTGTTTCACATCTCAATGTTGAGATACTACCACTCTGATCCCATGCACATTGTTCCTGTGGAAGAGATTGAGGTTAGACCAGATCTAATGTTTGAGAACGAGCCAGTTCAGATTCTAGATCGCAACGTTAAGGTTCTGCTAATGAAGTCTATCCCCTTAGTGAAGGTGCTTTGGCAGAATCATAGCACTGAGGAGGCCAGTTGGGAGCCAGAGGATTCAATGCGTCAGCCGTATCCTTACCTTTTTGGATCAGGTAAAATTTTGAGGCCGAAATTTTCTTTTAGAAGGGTAGAGTTGTAACGCCCCAAATTTCTTGTAATATCCCGAATTAGGGCCTAATCGGAATAGTGGTTTTGTGACCATAAATCTGAGATAGAAATAATTATTTTATAATTATTTTGAGGTTTATGATATGATTGCATGATTGTGTGAAAATTTCGTGATGAAATTCTATGCCTAAACTGCTTAAATTGAAAGTAGGGACTAAATCGAATAAGTTGCAAAACTTGCATTCTAGAAGTTTTTAGTATGAAATTGTTTTGGAATATTAATGAGGAGGTCTTAAATAGCAATTTGACCAATTTTAAGTTCATGGACAAAATTAGGACATGGAAGGAATTTTGGAAAGTTTAGTAGTAAGGGTATTTTGGTCATTTAGTTATTAAAATGAATTAAAACAAAATTAAAAGCCAATTTTGTCCATCTTCTTCATTAGGCCGAAATTTTAAGGGTTCTCCATAGCTAGGGTTTGTTTCAAGCTTCCAAGCTCCATAGTAAGTGATTCCAAGCCCGCTTTTAATGATTTTTACGTTTTGAGATCCCAAGAACTCGATAAAGCTTATGTTAGCAATAATTTAACCTAGGGTTTATATTTGGAAAAATACCCATAGGTGAAATTTGTGTATTTTGATGTTTTATGATAGAATATGAAGTTTTAAATTATGTTAGACAACTTGTACTACTCGATTTTAAGTAAAAACGAGTAAAAGGGCTTAATCGGTAAAAATACCTAATAGTCACAAGTACATGTTAGAGTGAGAATTTGATGTTGCCATAGAAGAGAAAAGTGATCAGCATGTTGTAAAACATAAGAATAAGGAATAAAGTTTAATCCCGAGCCTAGGGGCAAAAATGTAAATATGCAAAAGTTTAGGGGTAAAATTGTAATTTTGCCAAAATTTGAGTTAAGGATTAATTTGATAATTTGAGTATTAAATAAGCTAAATGTGTTATTTTAGATCAAGAAAGATGTGGAATTGACCTCAATCGAGGAAAAGAAAAGATTGTGGACTAAATTGCAAAATCTGTGACACCCCTAATGTGACCCTAGTCGGAGAGTGGTTTCAGGACCACGAAACCGAGTCACAAGAATAATTAGGTGTTATATTCCGTGCTTATTGTATGTGGAATTTGTATGCGTAAATATTTCGTGTCTCGATTTTTATTAATTAGGTGCAAATTTATAAGAAAGGACCCATGTGCTAGGACTTGAAAATGTGATAGGTGTATTTTTAAGTGGCCTAATAATGCATGAAGTGAAATAAATGGAGTTGCATGTCAATTATCCCATTTCCTAAGGTGGATGGCCGGCCATGACAAATTATGGGCAAGGGGAAACATGTTCCCAACATGTTTTACTAATGGATGATGTTAGAAATAATAAAATAAGAGTATGGAAAAAAAAATTAGTGTTAGTAGGATGAGAAACAAAAAAAAAGTGTTCATCTTTCTCCATAGGCTTGGCCGAATATCCTAAAGAAAGAAAAGAAAAAAATTTGTTCATCCTTTCTCATCTTCTTGGCCGAAAATACTAAGGGAAAAGGGGGAGGATTTTTGCTTCATGCTTGGGTTGGAAGAGATCTAGAAGGAGATTTGGCTAAGTTTGCATCAAGGTTAAGGTACGTATGAGGTTGTGTTGGGAGTTTCATGCATGTTTTGGTTGCTAACTTGATGTGCATGTTAGCCATGGCTCAAATCTTTGTTATGCCATGGAAATGGTATTTGGCCAAAGTTGTTATGGTGATAAAGCCATTGCATGCTAAGTGTGAAGCTTGATGATGATGCATGCAATGATGGATTGTCTACTCTTGAGTAAGATTTTGAGTTTTCTTTTTGTTTAATCATGATTGAAGTTGAAAAGGGGCATGATTGTCATATTCGCCATGATGCATTCATGAGCATGGTTCATGCTTCTTGCATGTTAGTTAAAATTTGTATTTTGGATGGCTATGGACACCTTGAAATTGCCATGCTCATATATGTATATATATGATTGCACATTATGTTTTGGGCTATGAAGTAAGTGATGAATATGTTTGTTTAAAGAAGAAGATGTTGAAGAATGCTTGTGAAATTGCAAGCACATTCGCCTAGCACACATATGAGTGCTTGATGCTATATTATAAGTTTTGAGCTACAATATGCAAAGCATTAACTAGTAAATGCATGCTGTTTTGTGAGGTATTAGTGCCAAATTGGCCTCAACATGTACATGAATATTCGCCTTGGGTAGCCTATTGAAGGCCTTAGCATTTCCTTGATGCTCGAATAAATTGTATTGAATTGCTTGATGTAGAATAAAATGTGCATGACCATTGTGTATTCAAGCTAAAGGGTGGCCATATGACCATTTAAACTCCTTGTCATATTCGCCATAAGCTAGCACAATGAGGTTTTAATAAATTGAATTTGTTTGAATTAGCTCAAGAGCTTAGAGGGCCACAATTGGACAAGGGAAGGAGAAAGTGATCGAATAGCCAAAAAAAGCCGCTCGACAACATCCGAGGTAAGTCCTCAAGAAGTGACCCTACTTGAATTATGTGAAATAAAGTATGGTTGTGTATTGATTATTGATTATGTGTGCATGAGTATTTGAATTCTACCGGGCTAAGTCCCAAGGCGAATATGCTTGTGGCTATAATTGCGTTTGAGCCTTAGTAACTGAAAATGAAATATGTATGTCCAATGATAATTGATGTATGTGTTCATGGAAATTGAATGATATCCGGCTAAACTCAAGACAATTATGCTGGAAATTATATCCGGTTAAGACCAAGGCAATTGTGCTAGTGGCTACATCCGGGCTAAGACCAAGGCATTCGTGCGAGACATTCTATCCGGGCTAAGACCAAGGCATTTGTGCACATGGTTATATCCGGTTATATTCAAGAATCTTGGGCTGGAGGTGAGTGTTGGTTGCTGTAATAAATTCAATGAGTACACTCGAAAAGCCCAAAGAATGAGGTACGTTTATATGTGCATTGGAAAGTCGACATGTTTGAGCAACATTCGCTCAATCGACTAATGAATTTCAGTTAGTGAATTGTTTGATACTTTGTGAAATTATATAATGATGAAGTGTGAAGTAAGAATGTGTATTAATGAAATGATGCATTTGGCTATGTGAATGTATTGCTGTAATTAGAGTTGATTATATTCCTTGAGACTTACTAAGCATAAAAATGCTTACCCCATTGCTTTGGCTCTCAGTTTTCTAGATTTCGCTCGAAGCAATCGGATTTGGGATCGTTGAAGTCGAAGTCATCCACACTATCAAGCCTCCATTTTGGTATAAATTTTGGTTGAACTTGAAATGGCATGTATAGGACTACCCTTGTTGGTTAAATATGTTGTGATGTATATATGTACGGCCATGCGAAAATGGCTCGTAAAAAGGAAGCATGAACTTAGACTATTTGTGGTTTGTATGTATATATTTGGTGTCATGATGTGGCTATGGATTGAAATGGGAATGTTGGTCACATGGTCAGCCATTGGCATGGTTAAAATGATCATATATGAACCTATGTATGGCAAGACTAGTTGGTTCATGGAGACTACCAAATAGGTAAGACCTACCTTAAAAACCGATGCTGCCAGCTGCAGTGACGTGAATGTGAAAAATCACCAAAATTTGTAGGAATGGTATTAAATAGTGAATAAGCTATGTAAATGAACCTTGATGAGTCTATTTTCATATGGAAGAAACGAAATGGTCATAGGAGTTACATGTTAAGAGATATTAAGGCTATTGTGAGACAGGGCCAGAACGGTTTCTGGGTGCCCTGTCGCAACTTTAAAAATTTTCTATAAATTATCCAGAAAGAATTAGGAGTCATTCCTTATATGTAAAGATTCAATTTTGAGTCTAGTTTCATTAGAAACAAACGGCACCAGAACTAAAGTCCTGTACAGTGAGATATTCAAGTTGTAACGCGCGAAGGTCAGAGCAGTCGATCCCTGTAACATGGGTGACTTTAACTAATAAACTGTACCAATTGGCCCGACCAAAAATTCTAGAAATAAATCCATGGATGGATATATGAGTCTAAATTCAGGGAAAATTTACGAAACCAGTTTCTGAGTTTTGAAACTCGAGATATGATTTTTAAGGCGACGGTGATGCAGTTTTCCAGCCTGACTGGAAATGTCAAATTGGTGGGCAAAACATGTGAACTTGGCTTGTTAACCCTCGTGTCCGACATCGACGATGGTCTCGGGTTCGGGTGTTACAATTTTATTGGTATCGAGCCACGGTTTAGTCGATTCTAGGACTACCGTGATGTGTTTGGGGTCTAGCTATACATGCCATTAAATGATGAATCGATAGTGTGGTGATTTCGACAATTTGACTTTGTGTTTGTTTATAGCAATGGATCCCGATCCCAACCGAAGCGATAGCTGATGATGTGGAGAGTGTGGCGCTGCTCCCACGCAAGGGGATAGCGCGGCGGACTCTCAACCTATGGCCAGCAATCCTAATGACGAGGCTAGGCAAGCCTTTTATAGTGTGATGAACGAATGGTTTAATCAATACATTCGAACTAACACTACTGTTCCACAACCTCCATTCCCGACAAATGCAACCCCGCACCTACAATACCCTGTGACTGACCAAATAAGGTCAAGTAAGCCCCAATCGATAGGATTCAAAACATGGGGCCACTGAATTTAAAATGACGGATGATGATGATGCCGAAGCGAGCTAAATTTTGGTTGGATAACACTATCCGGTGCTCGATGAGCTATCCTGACACCCGATGAGTGCTTAAAGTGTACCATCTCCTTGCTACGTGAGTCCGCCTACTATTGGTGGAGTACTCGACTTCGTGGTGCCTAGAGAGCAAGTGACTTGGGAATTCTTTCAAACCGAGTTCAAAAAATATATTAGTCGAGATTCATTGACCAAAAGCGAAGGGAATTCCTTGATCTTAAGCAAGGTTCGATGTCGCCATCGATCACGAACGAAAATTTGTGAGGCTTAGCCAGACGCATGCGAGAATGCATTTCGTCCAAGCCATTATGTGTAAACGCTCGAGGATGGGCTGAATGATGATATAAGGATGTTCGTTGGCATTCTCGAGATACGAGAGTTCGTAGTACTTGGTGAGCGAGCTTGTAAAGTCAAGAGCTTAGAAAGGAGAATCAAAAGTTGATGTGGGAACCGGAGAATTTGAAAAGGTCCTCGGGAAAGTCTCTTCAACAAGCATCGAAGAGATTTCGAGATGATGTGAGCCGGTCTAGAGGCGTTTCGGGCTTTTCTAGACGAGGACGCGATCGACCCCCTGTGACCACACGAGTCACTTCGATCGCCAGTGGTGGAAATGATCGCCGAGAGAGGGCGGAGTGTCTACATTGTGGCAAATGGCATTCGGGGAGCTGTTGGTTTCGTGATCGCCTCGCTATAAGTGTGGATCGGCCGACCACTTTATGAAGGATTGCCCGAGGATGCTTGAGCAGAATGTAAGTCGAGTGGAAACCCGGTGCTACCATCGCCGAGGTAGGCCACCTAGAAATTTGGGCAATGTCGGGTGGCGGCGGAGAGGATCTAGAGATGCTACCATCAGATCTGAGGCTCGTGCTCCTGCTAGGACTTATGCCATACGCGCACGCGAGGATGCTGCCTCTCCAGATGTCATTACCGGTACTTTCACTCTTTTCAATACAAATGTGATTGCTTTGATTGACCCTGGTTCTACTCATTCATATATATGTGAAACCTTAGCATCCAGTAAGACTTTGCCTATTGATTCTACTGAGTTTTTAATTCGGGTGTCAAACCCCTTGGGTCATTACGTGCTGGTCAACAAAGTGTGCAAGAAAAGTCCCCTAGTGTTTCGAGGTTCTTGTTTTCCGGCGGACTTGATGCTTTTGCCGTTCGATGAGTTCAACATTATTCTTGGTTTGGATTGGTTGACCATGCACGATGCGGTTGTAAATTGCAAGAGCAAGACTATCGATTTGAGGAGCGCGAATAACAAGATAATACGGGTTGAGTCTACGGACTTAAAGGAGTTGCCAGCTGTAATATCAGCGATGTTGGCCCAGAAATATGTAAGAAAAGGGTGCGAAGCGTACCTTGTGTACGTGCTCGATGACAAGGAATCAGAAAAGAAACCCGAATCTGTGCCCGTGGTTGGTGAATACCCGGATGTTTTCCCCGAAGAATTGCCGGGTTTACCACCTGTTCGGGAGATAGAATTTGGCATCGAATTGGTACCTGGTACCACTCCAATTTCGATAGCTCTGTATCGTATGGCACCAACGGAATTAAAGGAGTTGAAAGCTCAGTTGCAAGAATTGGTGGATAGAGGTTTTGCTCGCCCGAGTTTTTCGCCTTGGGGTGCGCCAGTGTTGTTTGTGAAGAAGAAGGATGGAACCATGCGGTTGCAGATCGACTATCGTCAGCTTAATAAAGCGACGATAAAGAACAAATATCCGTTGCCACGTATTGATGACTTGTTCGATCAACTGAAGGGAGCCTCGGTGTTCTCGAAAATAGATTTGAGATCGGGCTATTATCAATTGCGAATCCGAGATTCGGATGTGCCCAAGACTGCCTTCAGAACGAGATATGGTCACTATGAGTTCCTAGTGATGCCGTTTGGGCTCACTAATGCCCCTGCGGTATTTATGGATTTAATGAATCGGATCTTCAGACCATATTTGGATCGATTCGTAGTCGTGTTCATTGATGACATCTTGGTCTATTCAAGAAATGAGACCGAACATGCTGAACACCTGCGGTTAGTGCTGCAAATTTTACGGGATAAGCAATTATATGCTAAGTTCAGCAAGTGTGAGTTCTGGTTAAGAGAGGTTAGCTTCTTGGGTCATGTGGTATCCGCATCGGGTATTCGAGTCGACCCGAATAAAATTTTAGCCATACTCAATTGGAAGCCTCCGAGAAATATTACTGAGGTTCGAAGCTTTTTGGGGCTTGCCGGTTATTACCGACGATTTGTAAAAGGCTTCTCAACGATAGCCACGCCGATGACGAAGCTACTCCAAAAGGATGTTAAGTTCGAATGGACGGAGAAATGCCAAAAAAGTTTCGATCAACTGAAAACTTATTTGACTGAAGCCCCAATTCTAGTGCAACCCGAGTCCGGCAAAGAGTTTGTCATCTATAGCGACGCCTCCCTACTTGGGTTAGGTTGCGTATTAATGCAAGAAGGTCGAGTTGTGGCCTATGCGTCGAGGCAATTAAAGCCACATGAGAAAAATTATCCGACTCATGATCTCGAATTGGCCGCCATCGTGTTCGCCTTAAAGATTTGGCGACATTATTTATTTGGTGAAAGGTGCCATGTGTACTCGGATCACAAAAGTCTCAAATATTTGATGACCCAAAGAGACTTAAATCTGAGACAAAGACGTTGGCTCGAGCTGTTAAAGGATTACGAGCTGGTCATTGACTATCACCCGGGAAAGGCGAATGTGGTTGCGGATGCCTTGAGTCGTAAATCATTATTCGCTTTACGAGCGATGAACGTGCACTTGTCTGTTCGATCCGATAGTGTATTAGTAGCTGAATTGAAAGCCAAACCACTGTTGATACATCAAATTCGAGAAGCTCAGAAAGTCGACGACGAGTTGGCTGCAAAACGGGCTGAGTGTGTGCCGAACAAGGACTCGGAATTTCAAATCGATGATGACGATTGTTTGAGGTTCAAAAGTCGTCTGTGTGTTCCAAAGAATTGAACTCATTTCGATAATTGAATGAAGCCCATTGTAGCCGAATGGCAATCCACCCGGAGTACGAAGATGTACAATGATTTGAAACGTCGGTTTTGGTGGCATGGTATGAAGCGAGACATCTCCGACTTTGTTTCGAGATGTTTAATATGCCAACAAGTGAAAGCGGAACATCGTGCCTTCAAGATTACTTGACCAATCACGATACCCGAGTGGAAATGGGATCGAGTCACAATGGACTTTGTATCCGGACCGCCATTGTCGCAAGTAAGAAGGATGCGGTTTGGGTCGTGGTAGATAGATTGACTAAGTCAGCCCACTTTATCCCCGACGCATTTAATTTTTCAATGGACAAACTAGCGAATTGTACGTTTCTCGATTGTGAGATTACACGGTGCCTATTTCCATCATGTCGGATAGAGATCCGAGATTTACCTCGCGATTTTGGAAAAAGTTGCAAGAAGCTTTGGGTACCAAGTTGCATTTCAAAGACCGCCTTTCACCCCAAACCGATGGTCAATCCAAGCGGATAATTCGGATACTTGAGGATATGTTAAGATGTTGCGTCCTCGAGTTTAGTGGTTCATGGGAACGGTATTTGTCGTTGATTGAATTTGCTTACAACAACAGCTTTCAATCAAGTATTAAGATGGCACCCTACGAGGCTTTGTACGGTCGTAAATGCCGTACACCATTGTTTTGGAATGAGCTTGGTGAAAGCAAGATTTTCGGTGGATTTGATTAGAGATGCTGAATGAAAGTGAAAGTAATCCGTGAAAGTCCAAGATAGCCTCCGATCGTCGAAGTCTTACGCGGACCAAGCGTAAGGATATCGAGTATCAGGTGGGTGATAAAGTGTTTCTCAAGGTATCGCCTTGGAAAAAGATACTCAGATTCGGCCGTAAGGGCAAGTTGAGCCCGAGGTTCATTGGGCCATATGAGATATCCGAGCGAGTCGGTCCAGTGGCATATCGCTTGATTTTGCCCCCTGAACTCAAAAAGGTTCACGATGTCTTTCACGTTTCGATGCTTCGACGCTATAGATCCGATCCATCGCACGTGATTAGTCCATCAGAAATGGAAATCCAAGCTAATATGAGTTATGAGGAAGAACCGATTCGTATCCTATCACGAGAAGTGAAAGAGTTACGAAACAAGCGGGTTCCGCTAGTGAAAGTGTTATGGCTCAAGCACGGATAGAAGAAGCTACTTGGGAGACCGAGAACTCTATGAGAGAGCGATATCCAAACCTATTTACGGTAAGATTTTCGGGACGAAAATCTCTTAAGTGGGGAGAGTTGTGACACCCCTAATGTGACCCTAGTCGGAGAGTGGTTTCGGGACCACGAAACCGAGTCACAAGAATAATTAGGTGTTATATTTCGTGCTTATTGTATGTGGAATTTGTATGCGTAAATATTTCGTGTCTCGATTTTTATTAATTAGGTGCAAATTTATAAGAAAGGACCCATGTGCTAGGACTTGAAAATGTGATAGGTGTATTTTTAAGTGGCCTAATAATGCATGAAGTGAAATAAATGGAGTTGCATGTCAATTATCCCATTTCCTAAGGTGGATGGCCGACCATGACAAATTATGGGCAAGGGAAACATGTTCCCAACATGTTTTACTAATGGATGATGTTAGAAATAATAAAATAAGAGTATGGAAAAAAATTAGTGTTAGTAGGATGAGAAACAAAAAAAAGTGTTCATCTTTCTCCATAGGCTTGGCGAATATCCTAAAGAAAGAAAAAAAAAAAATTGTTCATCCTTTCTCATCTTCTTGGCCGAAAATACTAAGGGAAAAGGGGGAGGATTTTTGCTTCATGCTTGGGTTGGAAGAGATCTAGAAGGAGATTTGGCTAAGTTTGCATCAAGATTAAGGTATGTATGAGGTTGTGTTGGGAGTTTCATGCATGTTTTGGTTGCTAACTTGATGTGCATGTTAGCCATGGCTCAAATCTTTGTTATGCCATGGAAATGGTATTTGGCCAAAGTTGTTATGGTGATAAAGCCATTGCATGCTAAGTGTGAAGCTTGATGATGATGCATGCAATGATGGATTGTCTACTCTTGAGTAAGATTTTGAGTTTTCTTTTTGTTTAATCATGATTGAAGTTGAATGGGGCATGATTGTCATATTCGCCATGATGCATTCATGAGCATGGTTCATGCTTCTTGCATGTTAGTTAAAATTTGTATTTTGGATGGCTATGGACACCTTGAAATTCGGCCATGCTCATATATGTATATATATGATTGCACATTATGTTTTGGGCTATGAAGTAAGTGATGAATATGTTTGTTTAAAGAAGAAGATGTTGAAGAATGCTTGTGAAATTGCAAGCACATTCGGCCTAGCACACATATGAGTGCTTGATGCTATATTATAAGTTTTGAGCTACAATATGCAAAGCATTAACTAGTAAATGCATGCTGTTTTTGTGAGGTATTAAGTGCCAAATTGGCCTCAACATGTACATGAATATTCGGCCTTGGGTAGCCTATTGAAGGCCTTAGCATTTCCTTGATGCTCGAATAAATTGTATTGAATTGCTTGATGTAGAATAAAATGTGCATGACCATTGTGTATTCAAGCTAAAGGGTGGCCATATGACCATTTAAACTCCTTGTCATATTCGGCCATAAGCTAGCACAATGAGGTTTTAATAAATTGAATTTGTTTGAATTAGCTCAAGAGCTTAGAGGGCCACAATTGGACAAGGGGAAGGAGAAAGTGATCGAATAGCCAAAAAAAAGCCGTTCGACAACATCCGAGGTAAGTCCTCAAGAAGTGACCCTACTTGAATTATGTGAAATAAAGTATGGTTGTGTATTGATTATTGATTATGTGTGCATGAGTATTTGAATTCTACCCGGGCTAAGTCCCGAAGGCGAATATGCTTGTGACTATAATTGCGTTTGAGCCTTAGTAACGAAAATGAAATATGTATGTCCAATGATAATTGATGTATGTGTTCATGGGAAATTGAATGATATCCGGCTAAACTCAAGACAATTATGCTGGAAATTATATCCGGTTAAGACCAAGGCAATTGTGCTAGTGGCTACATCCGGGCTAAGACCAAGGCATTCGTGCGAGACATTCTATCCGGCTAAGACCAAGGCATTTGTGCACATGGTTATATCCGGTTATATTCAAGAATCTTGGGCTGGAGGTGAGTGTTGGTTGCTGTAATAAATTCAATGAGTACACTCGAAAAGCCCAAAGAATGAGGTACGTTTATATGTGCATTGAAAGTCGACATGTTTGAGCAACATTAGCTCAATCGACTAATGAATTTCAGTTAGTGAATTGATTGATACTTTGTGAAATTATATAATGATGAAGTGTGAAGTAAGAATGTGTATTAATGAAATGATGCATTTGGCTATGTGAATGTATTGCTGTAATTAGAGTTGATTATATTCCTTGAGACTTACTAAGCATAAAAAAAATGCTTACCCGCTGCTTTGGCTCTCGGTTTTCTAGATTTCGCTTGAAGCAATCGGATTTGGGATCGTTGAAGTCGAAGTCATCCACACTATCAAGCCTCCATTTTGGTATAAATTTTGGTTGAACTTGAAGTGGCATGTATAGGACTACCCCTTGTTGGTTAAATATGTTGTGATGTATATATGTACGGCCATGCGAAAATGGCTCGAAAAAGGAAGCATGAACTTAGACTATTTGTGGTTTGTATGTATATATTTGGTGTCATGATGTGGCTATGGATTGGAAATGGGAATGTTGGTCACATGGTCAGCCATTGGCATGGTTAAAATGATCATATATGAACCTATGTATGGCAAGACTAGTTGGTTCATGGAGACTACCAAATAGGTAAGACCTACCTTAAAAACCGATGCTGCCAGCTGCAGTGACGTGAATGTGAAAAATCACCAAAATTTGTAGGAATGGTATTAAATAGTGAATAAGCTATGTAAATGAACCTCGATGAGTCTATTTTCATATGGAAGAAACGAAATGGTCATAGGAGTTACATGTTAAGAGATATTAAGGCTATTGTGAGACAGGGCCAGAACGGTTTCTGGGTGCCCTGCCGCAACTTTAAAAATTTGCTATAAATTATCCAGAAAGAATTAGGAGTCATTCCTTATATGTACAGATTCCATTTTGAGTCTAGTTTCATTAGAAACAAACGGCACCAGAATTAAAGTCCTGTACAGTGAGATATTCAAGTTGTAACGCGCGAAGGTCAGAGCAGTCTATCCCTGTAACATGGGTGACTTTAACTAATAAACTGTACCAATTGGCCAGACCAAAAATTCTAGAAATAAATCCATGGATGGATATATGAGTCTAAATTCAGGGAAAATTTACGAAACCAGTTTCCGAGTTTTGAAACTCGAGATATGATTTTTAAGGCGACGGTGACGCAGTTTTCCAGCCTGACTGGAAATGTCAAATTGGTGGGCAAAACATGTGAACTTGGCTTGTTAACCCTCGTGTCCGAGCCTAGGGGCAAAATGTAAATATGCAAAAGTTTAGGGGTAAAATTGTAATTTTGCCAAAATTTGAGTTAAGGATTAATTTAATAATGTGAGTATTAAATAACGATGGTCTCGGGTTCGAGGGGTGTTACAAAATCTTTGTATTTTGGTACCAAGGTAAGTTCATGTGTAAATAATGTAGCATAATGGTTATTTTTAAGTTATTGATGTTAATTATATGTTATGCTGAATTTTATTATGAAATGTATGCTTTGTGGTTAATTTCAAATAATATGTAAATTATGTGAACTACTTGTTAAATATAATTGTTACCGAGTATTGATTTCGACATTCTACGGAAGACGGCAAGGATAAGTGTTCGAGGAAAAAAGCCCGTTTGAACCTTAGGAATAGATTAGGATACAAGTGACATGTCACTAGGATGGTTGAGCATCCGAACTCGTTGAGTTGAGTCCGAGTTCACTTATGGATGCGAATGTCCGAACTCGTTGAGTTGAGTCCGAGTTCGTGAGATGTAACTAGGCATCCGAACTCGTTGAGTTGAGTCCGAGTTCACTTATGGATGTGAACGCCCGAGCTCGTTGAGTTGAGTCCGAGTTCGCTTATGGGCGGGTTACATGATTGCTTGATTGAATATGTGGCAATTATATGCAAATTATCCATGTATCCGAATTATATTCCGATGTGTTCAACGGGTAAAGTTCTACTCAAATGGAGGAATATTCGAGATGTAAAGAGACGTATTGGTAAGTGATGTGAAATGGATATTTTGGACAGGTATGTATTTAACCCTCGGGTTGAGTATTGATACAACCACGATAAGGTAATAAGATGATGAAAAATGATTAAAAATGTGATATGTGTTTTAGTGATACATGCTAATGTTGATTGGTATGATTTGTTTGTTATGTTACTTATTATTTGCATATGAACTTACTAAGCATTTATGTTTACTCCTCCTTCTTACTCATTGTAGTTTTGGACAAGCCAGCTAAGAGTCGGGATAGGTCGAAGGCTCAGTCACACTATCCGAAAGACTTTTGGTAATGGCTTGTAAATTTAAGTATGGCATGTATAGCAATATACCTTTTTTGTGTAAATGATCTTATGGTATGGTGATGGAATGGTTGAGGAAATGCTTGATAATGATAAATTATGAAAATAGTTAGTTTAGATTATATTTGATGTTAAGGAAAATTATTAAGATACTTAGTGCATAAAAACTCATAAAAGGGATGAAATTTGCCATAAACAGAATATTGTAGCAACAATGACGCAAGTTTAAAAATTTACTAAAATCATAGAAATTGAAATTGGTGATGGACTACATATCAAATTTAAGCTTATTATGTCTAGTTTCACATGAAACAAATGAAACAGGTAAAGGAATTATATGTTACAAGATATTTGAATTTTAGTGAAACAGGGTCATAGCAGTTTCTGAATCCCCTGTTCCAACTTTAGAAATTCACCATAAATTTTAAAGATATAATTAGGTGGTGTATTTTATATTCTTAGAATCCTTATTGAGTCTAGTTTCAGGAGAAATAAACCTCATAGTCATATGAATTTTGTACAGAGAGAAATGTGGTTCGTAGTAAACAGAGGGCAGACCAGTCAAGTCCTAAAACAGGGGTAACTTTAACTAATAAACTGTACTAATTGGCCCAACCAAAAATTCTACAAAAATATTAGTAGATAGGTATATGAGTCTAGATTTATGGAAAATTTACGGATCTTGATTTCAAGTTTTGTAACTTGAGATATGATTTTTCTTATGACTGTGATTCAAGTAGCTTAAAAGCTGTGAATGTAGAAATAAATAATCCAAAGTTCTAAATATGTTAAATTAAGCTTAGTAAAACCTCATACTCGACTCCGGTGATGGTCTCGGGCGTGGGGGCGTTACATTTAGTGGTATCAGAGCAGGTTTAGTCGGTTCTCGGACTACGTGTTGTATGTACGGATTTTGCTATACATGCCATATGTATGAATTGTGATAGTGTGACGACTTCTGACCTTTTGAAATGATTTTTTTTATATAGTAAATGGATCCCGATCCATTGTGGCGAGATGAAGTAGAGAGTAATGCGCCACTCCGATGAAGGAGCAATACCGACCGAAAACCCACCTCTCTCTGTTGGTCGTGGAGGAGGAGAAAGGGATCGGGAAGCCTTTCTCCAAATGATGAGTGCATGGTACACTGAGTTCGTTCGTACGAACCCAAATGTACGACCTCCCCCACCTCCCCCAATTCCTCAACCTGTACCCCCGATGCCTCAAGGTATGGATATGATAAAATTTCACAGAACCCCCGTTGACAGAATTCGTAAACAAGGGGCTGAAGAATTTAGAGCAAATATTGATGATGATGCAGAGAAAGCAGAGTTCTGGCTTGAAAATTCTATCCGGGTATTTGATGAATTATCTTGTACACCTGAAGAATGTTTGAAATGTGCTACATCTTTGTTGAGAGATTCAGCCTATAATTGGTGGAAGACTTTGATTTCGGTGGTACCGAAAGAGAGGGTAACCTGGGAATTCTTTCAAGAAGAGTTTCGGAAGAAATATATTAGTGAAAGGTTTATTGATCAGAAATGTAAAGAGTTTCTTGAGTGAAGCAAGGTAATATGATCTCAAAATATGAAAAAGAGTTTGTTCGATTGAGTAAGTATGCTGGGAATATGTTCCTACAGAAGCCAAGATGTGCCGACGATTTGAAGACGGGCTCAACGAAGAGATTAAAGTATTTGTCGGGATCCTTAAACTAAAAGAAATGGTAGTACTGGTTGATCGAGCTTGCAAGGCTGAAGAACTACTTAAAGAAAAGAAAAGGTAGAGGCCGAGACTAGAAATTGGAAGAAAAGACCGATGAGTAGTTCATTTTCACAAAGAACCTAGAAAGTCAAGGAATATGAATCCTCGCTCCCAAGCTTCACCTGGACAATCATATGGGAATTATAAGAAGCAAAATGTGGGTCCTAAATCTTAGAATACTTGCACCTAATGTAGGGAACTCAAGATTTGTTAAACCCGAGTGCCAACAGGTGTGGTAGAAATCATTTTGGTCCGTGCGAGCAAATGAATGTTTTCGATGTGGTTCTCCGGATCATTTTATTAGAGACGCCAGAGAGAGCCGAGAAAGAAAATTTTAGAATGTAAAAGCTAGTGGTGCAGACTCGAGGGAAGGTATCCGAGAAAAGTGGAAGTGAAACAAGCAAGAAGAATGTAGCGAGGATGCAGCAGTTAGACTCGAAGGAAGGGCTCCGGCTAGAACTTATGCTATTAAAGCGCGTGAAGATGCTTGCTCACCTGATGTGATTACCGGTACATTTTCTCTCTATAATGTTAATTTATTGCATTGATTGATCCCGGTTCTACTCATTCATATGTGTGCATCAAATTGGTGTCTAGTATTAATATACCTGTTGAGAACACAGAATTTATGATTAGAGTGTCGAATCCGTTAGGCAAATGTGTGACTGTTGATAAAGTATGTAAGAAATGTCATTTAATGATTCAGGATCATTACTTTCCGGCCGACTTGATGTTGTTGCCGTTTGATGAGTTTTATGTTATTTTGGGTATAGATTGGTTGACATTGCATGATGCTAAAATAAATTGCAAAGAAAAGGTTATAGAATTAAAGTGTGAAAATGGTGAAACTCTGCGGGTTGAATCAGATAAATCGAGGCATTGCCTAGTGTGATTTCTTCAATGTCGGCTCAAAGATATTCGAGAAAGGGTTATGAAGCTTATTTGGCGATGTAATTAATACAAAAGAAGTTGAAAAGAAAGTTGAATCGGTCTTGGGTTGTGTGTGAATTTATGGACGATTTCCGTAAGAATTGTCGGGTTTGCCTCTAGTCGTGGAAGTAGAATTTGGTATTGATTTGATACGGGAACAACTCCGATTTCGATTGTTCAGTATAGAATGGCACCAGCAGAGTTGAAGGAATTAAAGTCGCAGCTTGCAAGAGTTGATGATAAAGGTTTTGTGAGACCGAGTTTTTCACCTTGGGGTGCTCCGTGTTATTTGTGAAAAGAAGGATGGTTCTATGAGGTTGTGTGTTGATTATCGGCAGTTAAACAAGGTGACAATCAAAAACAAGTATCCGTTGCCAAGAATTGATGATTTGTTTGATCAGCTAAAAGGAGCGACATGGTTTTCAAAGATTGACTTGAGATCTGGGTATTACCAACTGTGGGTAAAGGAGTCGGATGTGCCTAAAACTGCTTTTAGAATAAGGTAAGGTCATTATGAATTTTTAGTTATGCCATTCAGGTTGACAAATGCTCCTGCTGTGTTTATGGATTTAATGAATCGCATATTTCGGCCATACTTGGACAGATTTGTTGTGGTGTTTATAGATGATATTTTAATTTATTCAAAAGATGAGACAGAGCATGCTGAGCATTTAAGAATAGTTTTGCAAACTTTGAGAGATAAGCAACTGTATGCTAAGTTTAGTAAAAGTGAATTTTGGCTCCGGAAGTTGGATTTTGGGTCATATTGTTTCGGTGATGGTATACGGGTTGATCCTAGTAAAATTTCAGCCATTGTTGATTGAAACCACCGAAAAACGAATCGAAGTTAGAAGTTTCTTGGGGCTAGTGGGTATTATCGGCGGTTTGTAAATGGATTTTCTATAATTGCTGCTCCTATGACTAGACTACTTCGAAAGGATGTTAAATTTGAATGGACGGAAGAATGTCAACAGAGTTTTGAAGAATTGAAAAGTTATTAATCAAGCACCAAGTGTTGGTACAACCCGAATTAGGTAAAGAATTTGTGGTGTATAGTGATGCTTCTCTAAATGGTTTGGGGTGTGTACTCATGCAAGAAGGAAAAGTGGTGGCTTATGCTTCGAGGCAGTTAAAACCTCATGAGAGGAATTATCCTACTCACGATTTGGAATTGGCTGCAGTGGTGTTTGCTTTGAAGATTTGGCAACATTATTTGTATGGTGAAAAGTGCCGAGTATATACCGATCACAAAAGTCTTAAATACTTGATGTCACAAAATACTTGAATTTGAGACAATGAAGATGGTTGGAGTTATTGAAAGATTATGAGCTTGTTATTGATTATCATCCGGAAAAGCGAATGTGGTTGCCGATGCTTTAAGTAGAAAGTTGTTGTTTGCTTTGAGAGTTATGAACACTCGCTTGAAAATGTCGATGACGGTTCGATTCTAGCAGAGTTAAGAGCAAGACCGATGTTTTTACAAGAGAATTTCAAACTCGAAAAATGATCAAGATTTGCTAGCTAAAAGAAAAAAAGGTGAAGTCGACACGGATCGATTTCGTAATTGGTTCGATGGGTGCTTAATGTTTAAAGATCGGATTTGTGTCTTTGAAGAATGAGGAATTGATTCAAAAGATCCTACAGAAGCACATAGTGGTTATTTCTCGATTCATCCGGGTAGTACGAAAATGTATAATGACTTGAAGAAAATGTATTGGTGGAATGGAATGAAAAGAGATATATCGAGTTTGTGTCCAAATGCTTAATTTGTCAACAGTGAAAGTTGAACACCAAGTACCTTCGAGGATTACTCCAGCCTATTATGGTTCCTGAATGGAAATGGGATCGGATTACTATGGATTTTGTTTCAGATTGCCATTGACTCGGGAAAGAAAGATGCCATCCGGGTAATAGTTGATGATTAACTAAGTCGGCTCATTTTATCCCGAAGACGCACGGATTATTCTCTTAACAAGTTGGCTGAACAGTATATTAGAGAAATTGATAGATTACGGAATACCATTATCGATTATATCAGATAGAGATCCAAGGTTTACCTCGCGGTTTTGGCAAAAGTTGCAAGATGCGTTAGGTATGGGTTAAATTTCAAGATCGCTTTTCATCCACAAACCGATGGACAATCGTAAAGAATAATTTGATTCTTGAAGATATGCTTAGATGTTGTGTATTGGAATTTCAAGGAAGTTGGGAAAGATACTTACCGTTGGTGGAATTTGCTTACAATAATAGTTATCGACGAGCTTGAAAATGGCACCTTATGAAGCATTATATGGTCGTAAGTGTCGAACGCCATTGTATTGGACTGAACTCAAGGAAAATCAAATTTATGGAGTTGATCTAATAAAAGAAACTGAAGAAAAAGTGAAGATAATTCGAGATTGTTTGAAAGCTACTTCAGATAGACAGAAATCTTATGCAGACCTAAAGTGAAAGGACATTGAATTTCAAGTTGGTGATAAAGTATTTTTAAAGGTGACTCCGTGGAAGAAAGTCCTTAGATTTGGACGGAAGGGCAAATTAAGTCCGCGTTTTGTTGGGCCGTATGAAGTAATTGAAAAAGTTGGACCGGTAGCATATCGGCTAGCATTACCACCTGAATTAGAGAAGATTCATGATGTGTTCCACGTATCTATGTTACGTCAGTATAGTTCGGATCCTTCACATGTAGTTTCACCGACAGAAATTGAACTACAACCAGATATGACCTACGAAGAAGAACCAATTAAGATTTTAGCTCGAGAGGTCAAACAACTAAGGAATAAAAATGTTGCACTTGTGAAGGTGTTGTGGCAAAGGCATGGAGTAGAAGAAGCTACATGGGAACCTCAAGAAACTATGAGAAATCAATACCTACATCTATTTATTGGTAAGATTTTCGAGGACGAAAATCCTTAAAGGGGAGAGTTGTAATATCCCGAATTAGGGCCTAATCGAATAGTGGTTTCGTGACCATAAATTGAGATAGAAATAATTATTTTATAATTATTTTGAGGTTTATGATATGATTGCATGATTGTATGAAAATTTCGTGATGAAATTCTATGCCTAAAGTGCTTAAATTGAAAGTAGGGACTAAATCGAATAAGTTGCAAAACTTGCATTCTAGAAGTTTTAGTATGAAATTGTTTTGGAATATTAATGAGGAGGTCTTAAATATCAATTTGACCAATTTTAAGTTCATGGACAAAATTAGGACATGGAAGGAATTTTTGGAAAGTTTAGTAGTAAGGGTATTTTGGTCATTTAGTTATTAAAATGAATTAAAACAAAATTAAAAGCCAATTTTGTCCATCTTCTTCATTAGGCCGAAATTTCAAGGGTTATCCATAGCTAGGGTTTGTTTCAAGCTTCCAAGCTCCATAGTGATTCCAAGCCCCGTTTTTAATGATTTTTACATTTTGAGATCCCGGTAACTTGATAAAGCTTATGTTAGCAATAATTTAACCTAGGGTTTATATTTGGAAAAATAACCATAGGTGAAATTTGTGTATTTTGATGTTTTATGATAGAATATGAAGTTTTAAATTATGTTAGACAACTTGTACTACTCGATTTTAAGTAAAAACGAGTAAAAGGGCTTAATCGGTAAAAATACCTAATAGTCACAAGTACATGTTAGAGTGAGAATTTGATGTTGCCATAGAAGAGAAAAGTGATCAGCATGTTGTAAAACATAAGAATAAGGAATAAAGTTTAATCCCGAGCCTAGGGGCAAAAATGTAAATATGCAAAAGTTTAGGGTAAAATTGTAATTTTGCCAAAATTTGAGTTAAGGATTAATTTGATAATGTGAGTATTAAATAAGCTAAATGTGTTATTTTAGATCAAGAAAGACGTGGAATCGACCTCAATCGAGGAAAAGAAAAGATTGTGGACTAAATTGCAAAATCTTTGTATTTTGGTACCAAGGTAAGTTCATGTGTAAATAATGTAGCATAATGGTTATTTTAAGTTATTTATGTTAATTATATGTTATGCTGAATTTTATTATGAAATGTTTGCTTTGTGGTTAATTTCAAATAATATGTAAATTATGTGAACTACTTGTTAAATATAATTGTTACCGAGTATTGATTTTACATTCTACTAAGACGGCAAGGATAAGTGTTCGAGGAAAAAGCCCGTTTGAACCTTAGGAATAGATTAGGATACAAGTGACATGTCACTAGGATGGTTGAGCATCCGAACTCGTTGAGTTGAGTCCGAGTTCACTTATGGATGCGAATGTCCGAACTCGTTGAGTTGAGTCCGAGTTCGTGAGATGTAACTAGGCATCCGAACTCGTTGAGTTGAGTCCGAGTTCACTTATGGATGCGAACGCCCGAGCTCGTTGAGTTGAGTCCGAGTTCGCTTATGGGCGGGTTACATGATTGCTTGATTGAATATGTGGCAATTATATGCAAATTATCCATGTATCCAATTATATTCGATGTGTTCAACGGGTAAAGTTCTACTCAAATGGAGGAATATTCGAGATGTAAAGAGACGTATTGGTAAGTGATGTGAAATGGATATTTTGGACAGGTATGTATTTAACCCTCGGGTTGAGTATTGATACAACCACGATAAGGTAATAAGATGATGAAAATGATTAAAATGTGATATGTGTTTTAGTGATACATGCTAATGTTGATTGGTATGTCTGCTTGTTATGTTACTTATTATTTGCATATGAACTTACTAAGCATTTATGTTTACTCCTCCTTCTTACTCATTCTAGTTTTGGACAAGCCAGCTCGTGAGTCGGGATAGGTCAAGGCTCACCACACTATCCTAAGACTTTTGGTAATGGCTTGTAAATTTAAGTATGGCATGTATAGCAATATACCTTTTTGTGTAAATGATCTTATGGTATGGTGATGGAATGGTTGAGGAAATGCTTGATAATGATAAATTATGAAAATAGTTAGTTTAGATTATATTTGATGTTAAGGAAAATTATTAAGATACTTAGTGCATAAAAACTCATAAAAGGGATGAAATTTGCCATAAATGTAATATTGGAGCAACAACGATGCAAGTTTAAAAATTTACTAAAAATCATAGAAATTGAAATTGGTGATGGACTACATATAAAATTTAATCTTATTATGTCTAGTTTCACATGAAACAAATGAAACAGGTAAAGGAATTATATGTTACAAGATATTTGAATTTTAGTGAAACAGGGTCATAGCAGTTTTTGAATCCCCTGTTCCAACTTTAGAAATTCACCATAAATTGTAAAGATATAATTAGGTGGTGTATTTTATATTCTTAGAATCCTTATTGAGTCTAGTTTCAGGAGAAATAAACCTCATAGTCATATGAATTTTTTATAGAGAGAAATGTGGTTCGTAGTAAACAGAGGTCAGACCAGTCAAGTCCTGAAACAGGGGTAACTTTAACTAATAAACTATACTAATTTGCCCAACCAAAAATTCTACAAAAAAATTAGTAGATAGGTATATGAGTCTAGATTTATGGAAAATTTACGGATCTTGATTTTGAGTTTTTTAACTCCAGATATGATTTTTCTTATGACTGTGATTCAAGTAGCTTAAAAGCTGTGAATGTAGAAATAAATAATCCAAAGTTCTAAATATGTTAAATTAAGCTTAGTAACACCTCATACTCGACTCCGGTGACGGTCTCGGGCGTGGGGGCATTACATTTAGTGGTATCAGAGTAGGTTTAGTCAGTTCTCGGACTACGTGTTGTATGTACGGATTTTGCTATACATGCCATATGTATGAATTGTGATAGTGTGACGACTTGACCTTTTAAATGATTTTTTTATATAGTAAATGGATCCCGATCCAATTGTGGCAGATGAAGTAGAGAGTAATGCGCCATCCCGATCAAGGAGCAGTACGATCGAAAACCCACCCCCATTGTTGGTCGGGAGGAGGAGAAAGGG
Source organism: Gossypium arboreum (assembly GCF_025698485.1). Classification (NCBI taxonomy): domain Eukaryota; kingdom Viridiplantae; phylum Streptophyta; class Magnoliopsida; order Malvales; family Malvaceae; genus Gossypium; species Gossypium arboreum. The sequence continues at coordinate 70,159,062 of NC_069075.1, forward strand.
ATCGGAAGCCTTTCTCCAAATGATGAGTGCATGGTACATCGAGTTCGCTCAGACGAACCCAAATGTCGACCTCCCCACCTCCCCAATTCCTCAACCTGCACTCCGATGCCTCAAGGTATGGATATGATAAAATTTCACAGAACCCCGATTGATGTAATTCAGTAAACAAGGGCTGAAGAATTTAGAGCAAATATTGATGATGATGCAGAAAGCGAGTTCGGCTTGAAAATTCTATCCGGTATTTGATGAATTATCTTGTACACTGAAGAATGTTTGAAATGTGCTACATCTTTGTTGAGAGATTCAGCCTATAATTGGTGGAAGACTTTGATTTTTGGTGGTACCGAAAGAGAGGGTAACCTGGGAATTCTTTCAAGAAGAGTTTGGAAGAAATATATTAGTGAAAGGTTTATTGATCGAAATGTAAAGAGTTTCTTGAGTGAAGCAAGGTAATATGACAGATCTCGAATATGAAAGAGAGTTTGTTCGATTGAGTAAGTATGCTGTGGAATATGTTCCTCTGAAGCCAAGATGTGCCGACGATTTGAAGACGGGCTCAACGAAGACATTAAAGTATTTGTCGGGATCCTTGAACTAAAAGAAATGGTAGTATCTTGGTTGATCGAGCTTGCAAGGTCAAGAACTACTTAAAGAAAAGAAAAGGTAGAGGGTGAGACTAGAAATTGGAAGAAAAGACCGATGAGTAGTTTATTTTCACAAAGAACTGGAAAGTCAAGGAATATGAATCCTCGCTCCCAAGCTTTAGCCGGACAATCATATGGGAATTATAAGAAGCAAAATGTGGGTCCTAAATCTCGAATACTTGCAGCCGGTGTAGGGAACTCAAGGCTTGTTAAACCCGAAAAGGCCGTGTGGTAGAAATCATTTTGGTCCGTGCGAGCAAATGAATGTTTTCGATGTGGTTCTCCGGATCATTTTATTAGAGACCGCCAGAGAGAACCGAGAAAGAAAAATTTTAGAATGTAAAAGCTAGTGGTGCGACTGAGGGAAGGTATCCGAGAAAAGCTGGAAGTGAAACAAGCAGTAAGAATGTAGCCAGGAATGCACCGGTTAGACCTGAAGGAAGGGCTCCGGCTAGAACTTATGATATTCAAGCGCGTGAAGATGCTTGCTCACCTGATGTGACTACCGGTACATTTTCTCTCTATAATGTTAATTTATTGCTTTGATTGATCCCGGTTCTACTCATTCATATGTGTGCATGAAATTGGTGTCTAGTATGAATATACCTGTTGAGAACACAGAATTTATGATTAGAGTGTCGAATCCGTTAGGCAAATGTGTGACTGTTGATAAAGTATGTAAGAAATGTCCTTTAATGATTCGGGATCATTACTTTCCGGCCGACTTGATGTTGTTGCCGTTTGATGAGTTTTATGTTATTTTGGGTATGGATTGGTTGACATTGCATGATGCTAAAATAAATTGCAAAGAAAAGGTTATAGAATTAAAGTGTGAAAATGGTGAAACTCTGCGGGTTGAATCAGATAAATCAGAGGCATTGCCTAGTGTGATTTCTTCAATGTCGGCTCAAAGATATCTGAGAAAGGGTTATGAAGCTTATTTGGCGTATGTAATTAATACAAAAGAAGTTGAAAAGAAAGTTGAATCAAGGCTTGGTGTGTGTGAATTTTGGACGATTTCCGTAAGAATTGTCGGGTTTGCCTCGATCGGGAAGTAGAATTTGGTATTGATTTGATACCGAACAACTCCGATTTCGATTGCTCCGTATAGAATGGCACCAGCAGAGTTGAAGGAATTAAAGTCGCAGCTTGCAAGAGTTGGTGATAAAGGTTTTGTGAGACCGAAGTTTTCACCTTGGGGTGCTCCGTGTTATTTGTGAAAAGAAGGATGGTTCTATGAGGTTGTGTGTTGATTATCGGCGGTTTAACAAGGTGACAATCAAAAACAAGTATCCGCTGCCAAGAATTGATGATTTGTTTGATCACTAAAAGGAGCGACATGGTTTTCAAAGATTGACTTGAGATCCGGTATTACCAACTGTGGGTAAAGGAGTCGGATGTGCCTAAACCGCTTTTAGAACAAGGTACGGTCATTATGAATTTTAGTTATGCCATTCAAGGTTGACAAATGCTCCTCTTTGTGTTTATGGATTTAATGAATCGCATATTTCGCCATACTTGGACAGATTTGTTGTGGTGTTTATAGATGATATTTTAATTTATTCAAAAGATGAGACAGAGCATGCTGAGCATTTGAGGATAGTTTTGCAAACTTTGAGAGATAAGCAACTGTATGCTAAGTTTAGTAAAAGTGAATTTTGGCTCCGGGAAGTTGGATTTTTGGGTCATATTGTTTCAGGTGATGGTATACGGGTTGATCCTAGTAAAATTTCAGCCATTGTTGATTGAAACCACCAAAAACGAATGAAGTTAGAAGTTTCTTGGGGCTAGCTGGGTATTATCGGCGGTTTGTAAATGGATTTTCTATAATTGCTGCTCCTATGACTAGACTACTCCGAAAGGATGTTAAATTTGAATGGACGGAAGAATGTCAATGAGTTTTGAAGAATTGAAAAGTTATTAATGAAGCACCGGTGTTGGTACAACCCGAATTAGGTAAAGAATTTGTGGTGTATAGTGATGCTTCTCTAAATGGTTTGGGGTGTGTACTCATGCAAGAAGGAAAAGTGGTGGCTTATGCTTCGAGGCAGTTAAAACCTCATGAGAGGAATTATCCTACTCACGATTTGGATTTGGCTGCAGCGGTGTTTGCTTTGAAGATTTGGCGTCATTATTTGTATGGTGAAAAGTGCCGAGTATATACCGATCACAAAAGTCTTAAATACTTGATGTCACAAAAAGACTTGAATTTGAGATAGCGAAGATGGTTGGAGTTATTGAAAGATTATGAGCTTGTTATTGATTATCATCCGGGAAAAGCGAATGTGGTTGCCGATGCTTTAAGTAGAAAGTTGTTGTTTGCTTTGAGAGTTATGAACACTCAGTTGAAAATGTTAGATGACGGTTCGATTCTAGCAGAGTTAAGAGCAAGACCGATGTTTTTACAAGAGATTTCTGAAACTCAGAAAAATGATCAAGATTTGCTAGCTAAAAGAAAACAGTGTGAAGCTGATACGGGATCAGATTTCAGAATTGGTTCTGATGGGTGCTTAATGTTTAAAGATCGGATTTGTGTACTGAAGAATGAGGAATTGATTCAAAAGATCTTACAGGAAGCACATAGTGGTTATTCTCGATTCATCCGGTAGTACAAAATGTATAATGACTTGAAGAAAATGTATTGGTGGAATGGAATGAAAAGAGATATATCAGAGTTTGTGTCCAAATGCTTAATTTGTCAACAGGTGAAAGCTGAACACCAAGTACCTTCAGGATTACTCCAGCCTATTATGGTTCCTGAATGGAATGGGATCGGATTACTATGGATTTTGTTTCAGGATTGCCATTGACTCCGGGAAAGAAAGATGCCATCTGGGTAATAGTTGACAGATTAACTAAGTCCGCTCATTTTATCCTGGTACGTACAGATTATTCTCTTAACAAGTTGGCTGAACTTATATTAGAGAAATTGATAGATTACACGGAATACCATTATCGATTATATCAGATAGAGATCCAAGGTTTACCTTGCGGTTTTGGCAAAAGTTGCAAGACGCGTTAGGTACGAAGTTAAATTTCAGTACTGCTTTTCATCCACAAACTGATGGACAATCAGAAAGAATAATTCAGATTCTTGAAGATATGCTTAGATGTTGTGTATTGGAATTTCAAGGAAGTTGGGAAAGATACTTACCGTTGGTGGAATTTGCTTACAATAATAGTTATCAGACGAGCTTGAAAATGGCACCTTATGAAGCATTATATGGTCGTAAGTGTCGAACGCCATTGTATTGGACTGAACTCAAGGAAAATCAAATTTATGGAGTTGATCTAATAAAAGAAATCAAGAAAAGTGAAGATAATTCGAGATTGTTTGAAAGTCGCTTCAGATAGACGTAAATCTTATGCGCACCTAAAGCGAAAGGACATTGAATTTCAAGTTGGTGATAAAGTATTTTTAAAGGTGACTCGTGGAAGAAAGTCCTTAGATTTGGACGGAAGGGCAAATTAAGTCCGCGTTTTGTTGGGCCGTATGAAGTAATTGAAAAGTTGGACCGGTAGCATATCGGCTAGCATTACCACCTGAATTAGAGAAGATTCATGATGTGTTCCACGTATCTATGTTATGTCGGATCGTTCGGATCCTTCACATGTAGTTTCACCGATGTAAATTGAACTACAACCGATATGACCTACGAAGAAGAACCGATTAAGATTTTAGCTCGAGAGGTCAAACAACTAAAGAATAAAAATGTTGCACTTGTGAAGGTGTTGTGGCAAAGGCATGGAGTAGAAGAAGCTACATGGGAATCCAAGAAACTATGAGAAATCAATACCCACATCTATTTATCGGTAAGATTTTCGAGGACGAAAATCCTTAAAGGGGGAGAGTTGTAATATCCCGAATTAGGGCCTAATCGAATAGTGGTTTCGTGACCATAATCCGAGATATAAATAATTATTTTATAATTATTTTGAGGTTTATGATATGATTGCATGATTGTATGAAAATTTCGTGATGAAATTCTATGCCTAAAGTGCTTAAATTGAAAGTAGGGACTAAATCGAATAAGTTGCAAAACTTGCATTCTAGAAGTTTTTAGTATGAAATTGTTTTGGAATATTAATGAGGAGGTCTTAAATAGCAATTTGACCAATTTTAAGTTCATGGACAAAATTAGGACATGGAAGGAATTTTTGGAAAGTTTAGTAGTAAGGGTATTTTGGTCATTTAGTTATTAAAATGAATTAAAAACAAAATTAAAAGCCAATTTCTGTCCATCTTCTTCATTAGGCTGAAATTTCAAGGGTTCTCCGTAGCTAGGGTTTGTTTCAAGCTTCCAAGCTCCATAGTAAGTGATTCCAAGCCCCGTTTTTAATGATTTTTACGTTTTTGAGATCCCGGTAACTCGATAAAGCTTATGTTAGCAATAATTTAACCTAGGGTTTATATTTGGAAAAATACCCATAGGTGAAATTTGTGTATTTTGATGTTTTATGATAGAATATGAAGTTTTAAATTATGTTAGACAACTTGTACTACTCGATTTTAAGTAAAAACGAGTAAAAGGGCTTAATCGGTAAAAATACCTAATAGTCACAAGTACATGTTAGAGTGAGAATTTGATGTTGCCATAGAAGAGAAAAGTGATCAGCATGTTGTAAAACATAAGAATAAGGAATAAAGTTTAATCCCGAGCCTAGGGGCAAAATGTAAATATGCAAAAGTTTAGGGGTAAAATTGTAATTTTGCCAAAATTTGAGTTAAGGATTAATTTGATAATGTGAGTATTAAATAAGCTAAATGTGTTATTTTAGATCAAGAAAGATGTGGAATCGACCTCAATCGAGGAAAAGAAAAGATTGTGGACTAAATTGCAAAATCTTTGTATTTTGGTACCAAGGTAAGTTCATGTGTAAATATTGTAGCATAATGGTTATTTTTAAGTTATTGATGTTAATTATATGTTATGCTGAATTTTATTATGAAATGTATGCTTTGTGGTTAATTTCAAATAATATGTAAATTATGTGAACTACTTGTTAAATATAATTGTTACCGAGTATTGATTTCGGCATTCAACGGAAGACGACAAGGATAAGTGTTCGAGGAAAAAAGCCCGTTTGAACCTTAGGAATAGATTAGGATACAAGTGACATGTCACTAGGATGGTTGAGCATCCGAACTCGCTGAGTTGAGTCCGAGTTCACTTATGGATGCGAATGTCCCAACTCGTTGAGTTGAGTCCGAGTTCGTGAGATGTAACTAGGCATCCGAACTCGTTGAGTTGAGTCCGAGTTCACTTATGGATGCGAACGCCCGAGCTCGTTGAGTTGAGTCCGAGTTCGCTTATGGGCGGTTACATGATTGCTTGATTGAATATGTGGCAATTATATGCAAATTATCCATGTATCCGAATTATATTCGATGTGTTCAACGGTAAAGTTCTACTCAAATGGAGGAATATTCGAGATGTAAAGAGACGATTGGTAAGTGATGTGAAATGGATATTTTGGACAGGTATGTATTTAACCCTCGGGTTGAGTATTGATACAACCACGATAAGGTAATAAGATGATGAAAATGATTAAAAATGTGATATGTGTCTTAGTGATACATGCTAATGTTGATTGGTATGACTGCTTGTTATGTTACTTATTATTTGCATATGAACTTACTAAGCATTTATGCTTACTCCTCCTTCTTACTCATTGTAGTTTTGGACAAGCCACTCAGAGTCGGGATAGGTCAAGGCTCACCACACTATCCTAAGACTTTTGGTAATGGCTTGTAAATTTAAGTATGGCATGTATAGCAATATACCTTTTTGTGTAAATGATCTTATGGTATGGTGATGGAATGGTTGAAGAAATGCTTGATAATGATAAATTATGAAAATAGTTAGTTTAGATTATATTTGATGTTAAGGAAAATTATTAAGATACTTGGTGCATAAAACTCATAAAAGGGATGAAATTTGCCATAAATGAATATCGCAGCAACACCGACGCGAGTTTAAAAATTTACTAAAAATCATAGAAATTGAACTTGGTGATGGACTACATATCAAATTTAAGCTTATTATGTCTAGTTTCACATGAAACAAATGAAACAGTAAAGGAATTATATGTTACAAGATATTTGAATTTTAGTGAAACAGGTCATAGCAGTTTCTGAATCCCTGCTCCAACTTTAGAAATTCACCATAAATTGTAAAGATATAATTAGGTGGTGTATTTTATATTCTTAGAATCCTTATTGAGTCTCGTTTCAGGAGAAATAAACTTCATAGTCATATGGATTTTGTACAGATATAAATGTTGTTCGTAGTAAACAGAGGTCAGACTAGTCAAGTCCTGAAACAGGGGTAACTTTAACTAATAAACTGTACTAATTGGCCCAACCAAAAATTCTAGAAAAAAATTAGTAGATAGGTATATGAGTCTAGATTTAGGGAAAATTTACGGATCTTGATTTTGAGTTTCGTAACTCGAGATATGATTTTTCTTATGACTATGATTCAAGTAGCTTAAAAGCTGTGAATGTAGAAATAAATAATCAAAGTTCTAAATATGTTAAATTAAGCATAGTAACACCTCATACTCGACTCCGGCGACAGTCTCGGGCGTGGGGGCGTTACATTTCTAAATATGTTTTTGTAATTCATTGACACAAGTATGTATCTACTTCAGTGGTTAAGTGTTCTGGGTGTGTGTGTGAGGTCCCAAGTTCGAGCCAAGTCTTTGGCAAATTTTGAGTTTTCCCTGAATAAAAGCCTTAACCTTGCTCAATAGGCTTATGTTTAATTATTGATAATTAAATATCAGAATGGGCCTGCTGGTTTGGTGGTTAAGGTGTGTGATGGTGTGACAGCCCTAAAGTGACCCTAGTCGGAAAGCGGTTTCGGGACCGCTAAATCGAGTCACCAAATTATTTGAATATGATATCTATTGCCTAAAATATGTGATTATGAATGTGTGAAGTTTTTAAGCTTCGATTTAGTAAATTGCATGTGAAATTAGTCGATAGGACTTATGTGTGACACTTTTGAAATGTGATAGGTAAATCTATAAGGATCTATTAGTGCATGTAATCAAAGGGGTGGACTTGCATGTCAATTTCCCCCTTTTTAATTGCTAGTGGCCGGCCATGACAAAGGGTGATGGGCAAAACATGTCATAAAACATGTTGTGACAATGGTGTATGTTAGGAAAAATAAAATAAGGAGTATGGGTAATAAAGAAATGGGAAAAAAAAGAATGGTGTGAGTGTTTCCCCATTGCCGTGAGTTGAGGGAAAGAAGAAAAAAAGTGTCCATCATTTTTCACTTCTTTTGGCTGAAAATTCTAAGGAAGAAAGAAAACAAGTTGTGTTCTTTGGTTCTTCTTGGCCGATTTGAGAGGGGGAAGAAAGGAGTGAAGCAATCGGTCATCTTAGGTCGATATTAAGGTAAGGAAGTTGATACTAGTTCTTGAAATCCTAGTTGATTTTGAGTGAGATATCAAGTTATTGTTGGTAACCCATGTTGAAATTGTGATTTTGGAATAAGTAAGGTTTTCGGCTATGGAGATTAATAAAGGTGATGGTTGTGTTTCATGCTAAATCTTGATGATTATGAGTTCCTTTCTTGGGTCTACCTTAGATCCATGAAGTATATTTTTATTTGGTGTTGTTGGAAGAATCGGCCATGGTATATCCATAAGCATGATTTATGCTTATTGCATGATAGGTAAGATTTGTGTTTTGGATATATGTTTATATTTGGTTATAACCAACTTGTGATTCGGCTCTTGCACATATATATATATATATATATATATATATGTTTGCACATGATGTATTGGTATGACATATATACTATCTCAAGGTATATATTTACATATGATGATGTTTCTGTTATGAAGTAAATGATTGATGCGTATTGAGTTACAATATGTAATGCGTTAGTTAGTAAAATGTATGCCATTTATGTGTGGTATTAGTATATAATTGGCCTCAACATGGACATGCATATTCGCCACATGAGGTGGATTGGTGTGCATGCATTCGGTTAGAGGCAAGCATATTGATGCCTATTCTTGGCTTAGATAATCGGCTAAAAGAGAGTGTGGACTATTGTGTTGAGTTAGATTCATGATTTCGTACATATGTGACTTTAATGTCTAATGAATATAATGGGCTAAGTACCTTGAGTTCCTCTTTTTGATACTCAAATGATTAAATCAATTTATTTGTCAATTTAAGCTCAAGAGCAAAGGGGAACTAAATCCGATAAAGGGAAGGAAAAAGTGGTCGAATAGCCATCAAAATCGTTCGACAACATCCGAGGTAAGTTTTCGAGCAATGGAATTTGGATTATGATTTGATTAGATCATGTTTTAAGCAAAATCAAAATTATGCTCTTTGTGTGTGGCTATTAAGCTGAAATTGCAAGTGTGATAAGTGTCTTGTGTTTGAGTTTTGCTAATGAAAATGAAATACGAATGTGTCATGATTTATTGATAATTGTGCTTGGTTATTCGAATGATGTCCGGGCTAAGTCCCAAAGGCTTTGTGCTAAGTGACTATATCCGGACTAAGATCCGAAGGCATACGTGCGAGTTACTAAATCCGGACTAAGATCCGAAGGCATTCGTATGCGAGTTACTAAATCGGACTAAGATCCAAGGCATTTGTGCGAGTTACTAAATCAGGTTAAGTCCCGAAGGCATCTCAGACGAGTTACTATAATCGGGCTATGTCCCAAGGCATTTGAACGAGTAGCTATATCCGGTTAAACTCAAGGTACGTGATTCGGGAATGAATGAACTTGCTGTAAAAATTTCAGTTAATACGCTTGTGAAATCCCAACAAAGGAGGTATGTTTCGATGTGCTTTGAATTAGTTGAGCCCTTACAAATAAGTATTCGCCGGTTGATAAATGAGCTACCGCCTTTGGCTAAGTTGATCTTTGTGTATGAATATAAGGGTTGGTAATGTGAAGTAAGTATGATATTGAGAATTTGTGCATATGAAATTATCTGTTTAGCTACATAAATACTATACCTTGGTTGTGTCTAAATTCATGACTCAAACTTACTAAGCATTAAATGCTTACTCCGTTTCTTTGATTCTCTGTTTTATAGATTTTGGTTCTTCACTATCGGACTCGGGATCTTTGAAGTCGAAGTCGCCCACACTATCAAAGCTCCTTTTGGTATATTTTTGGTTGAACTTTGAAATGGCATGTATAGGACTACCCTTTTGTTGTAGGTCATGTACCTTTCGGTTTTGTGTAAATTTGGATAGCCATGCGAAAATGGCTTAAGTATACTTTGGGCATGGTATTATAATCATTGTATGTTGTTCATTAAGAGGTATGGAAATGTTTGGAAACGATTAGCCATTGGGATGGTTAATCATGATCATATTTTGTGCTATTTATGTTAAAGGGCTAGTTGAATCATGGAAACTATGAAATAGGTAAAGCCTACCTTAAAGACAGATGCTGACAGCTGCAGTGATGCGGATGTGAAAAATCACTAAAAATAGTAGGAATGGAATTAAATAGTGAATAAATTATGTAAACGAACCTTAACGAGTCTATTTTCATAGGAAAATAACGAAACGATCACATGAATAGTATGTTAAGAGATATTTAAGTTTTCGTGAGACAGGGCCAGAACGATTTCTGGAGTCCCTGTTCCGACTTTGGAAATTCATTATAAATTGACCAGAGATAATTAGAAGCCATGACATATATGTACAGATTCCTTTTTAAGTCTAGTTTCTGTAGAAACAAACGGCATCAGTATTGAAGCCCTGTACAGGGAGATATCCAAGTCGTAATGCGCAAAGGTCAGTGTAGTCGATCCCTGTAACATGGGGGACTTTAACTAATAAACTATACTAATTGGCCCGACCAAAAATTCTAGAAAAAAGTTGTAGATGGACATATGAGTCTAGTTTCTGGGAAAAATTACGAATCTGATTTTCGAGTTTTGGAACTCAATATATGATTTTAGGGTGATAATGTGACGCAGCTTAGCCAACCGCTCGGAAATTTTTAAAATGGACTGTGAAAATGAGTGGTTTAATTCGTTAACCCCTCGTGTCCGACTCCGGCAGCGGTCTCGAGTGCACGGGTGTTACAGTTTTATTGGTATCAGAGCCACGATTTAGTCGATTTTAGGACTATCGTAATGCGTTTGGGTCTAGCTATACATGCCATTTTATGTGATTATTTGATAGTGTGGTGATTTCTGACATTTGCAAATGTGTTTGTTTATAGTAATGGATCCCGATCCCGACCGAAGGTAGTGATGATCTTGAGAGTGTAGCGCTTGCTCCGCGCAAGGGACAAATGCCGTGATCGTCAACCTATTGCTAGCAATCCGAATGATGAGGCTAGGCAAGCTTTTTATAGCGTGATGAATGATTGGTTCAACCAATACATTCGAACTAATACGGCTGTTCCACAACCTCCATTCCCGACAAATACCACCCCCGCACCTACGATGCCTCCGTGAATCGACCAAATAAGGTCAAATAAGCCCCCAGTTGATAGAATCCGAAAACACGGGGCTACTGAATTTAAGGCTACGGATAGCGATGATGCCGAGCAAGCTGAATTTTGGTTGGACAACACTATTTGGGTACTCGATGAGCTATCTTGCACACCCGATGAGTGCCTAAAGTGTACTATCTCCTTGCTACGTGATTCTGCCTACTATTGGTGGAATACGTTGACTTCATTGTGCCTAGAGAGCAAGTAACTTGGGAGTTCTTCCAAACCGAAGTTTGAAAGAAGTATATCACCGAGATTCATTGACCAAAACGGAAGGAATTTCTTGAACTCAAACAAGGTTCCATGTCGGTTACCGACTATGAACGAAAATTTGTGAGGCTTAGCCAGACATGACGAGAATGCATTTCCTCGAAGCCGTAATGTGTAAACGTTCGAGGATGGACTAAATGATGATATAAAGTCGTATGTTGGCATCTTGGAAACCGAGAATTTGTAGTACTTGTTGAGCGAGCTTGCAAGGCCGAGGAGCTCAAGATGGAGAAAAGAAAAGTGAGGTGGGAGTAAGGGAGTTTCAGAAGAGGCCTTCGGGGAAGCCCTTCCCACAGTCATCGAAGAAATTTAGAGATGGCTTGGGCCGGTCTAGGGACACTTCGGGCTTTTCTAGACGAGATCGCGATCGACCCCTTGTGAGCACACGAGTCACTTCGATCGCCAGTGTTGGAAATGACCGTCGAGATGAGCGGAATGCCAGATTGTGGTAAATGGCATTCGGGGAGTTGTAGGTTCCATGACCGCTCCTGTTACAAGTGCGGGTCAGCCGACCACTTTATCAAAGATTGCCCGAGATTGTCTGAACAGAATGTAAATCAGAGTGGGAAACCGGGTGCTACCACTGCTCGGGGTAGACCATCTAGGAATACGGGCAATGCTAGCGGCGGTCAGAGAGGATCTAGAGATGCTACCACCAGATTTGAGGCTCGTGCTCCTGCTAGGGCTTATGCCATACGCGCACGCAAGGATACTTCCTCGCCAGATGTTATTACCGGTACTTTCACTCTCTTTGATACTAATGTGATTGCTTTGATTGACCCTGGTTCTACTCATTCTTATATATGCGAAACCTTAGCATCCAGTAAGACTTTACCTATTGAGTCTACTGAGTTCGTAATTCGGGTGTCAAATCCCTTGGGTCGTTACGTGCTTGTTGACAAAGTGTGTAAGAAATGCCCCCTAGTAATTCGAGGTTTCTGTTTTCCGGCGGACTTGATGCTTTTGCCGTTCGATGAATTTGATGTTATTCTTGGTTTGGATTGGTTGACCGTGCATGATGCGGTTGTGAATTGCAAAAGTAAGACTATTGATTTGAGGTGCGCAAATAACGAGATAATCCGAGTTTAGTCTACGGACTTAAAGGGGTTGCCAGCTGTAATATCAGCAATGTTGGCCCAGAAATATGTAAGAAAGGGGTGCGAAGCATACCTTGTGTATGTACTTGATGACAAGGAATTGGAAAAGAAACCCGAATCTGTGCCGGTGGTTTGTGAATACCCGGATGTTTTTCCCGAAGAATTACCGGGTTTACCACCTGTTCGGGAAGTAGAGTTTGGTATTGAGCTTGTACCTGGGACTATGCCAATTTCGATAGCTCCGTATCGTATGGCACCAACCGAGTTAAAAGAATTGAAAGCTCAGTTGCAAGAGTATTGTTTGTGAAAAAGAAGGACGGAACCATGAGGATGTGCATTGACTATCGTCAGCTGAATAAAGTGACGATAAAGAATAAATATCCGTTAACGTGTATTGATGATTTGTTTGATCAACTAAAGGGAGCCTCAGTGTTTTCAAAGATAGATTTGAGATCGGGTATTACCGCCATAATTCGAGATTCGGATATACCCAAAACCGCTTCGAGAATGAGATACTGCCACTACGAGTTCTTAGTGATGCCGTTTGGGCTCACTAATGCCCCTACGGTATTTATCGATTTGATGAATCGGATCTTGCATGAGATTTGGACCGGTTCAGTAGTTGTGTTCATTGACGACATCTTGGTCTATTCAAGAGATGAGACCGAACATGCCGAGCACCGAGATTAGTGTTGCAAATTTTACGGATAAGCAGTTATATGCTAAGTTCAAGAAGTGTGAGTTCGTTAAGAGAGGTTAGCTTTTGGGTCACGTGGTATCCGTCGGGTATTCGAGTTGACCCGAGCAAAATTTCAGCCATACTTAACTGGAAGCCTCAGAAATATTACCGAGGTTCGAGCTTTTGGGACTTGCGGTTACCGACGGTTTGTAAAGGTTTCTCGATGATAGCCACACCCATGACGGCTACTTCAAAAGATGTTAAGTTCGAATGGACGGAAAAATGTCGAAAAGTTTTGATCAACTGAAAACTTCTTTGACGGAAGCTCAATTTTAGTGCAAATTTTAATCGTGCAAAGAGTTTGTCATCTATAGTGATGCCTCCCTACTTGGGTTAGGTTGCGTATTGATGCAAGAAGGTCGAGTTGTGGCCTATGCGTCGAGACAATTAAAGCCACATGAGAAAAATTATCCGACCCATGATCTCGAATTAGCTGCCATCGTATTCGCCTTGAAAATATGGCGACATTACTTATTTGGTGAGAAGTGCCATGTATTTTCGGATCACAAAAGTCTCAAATATTTGATGACTCAAAGAGACTTGAATCTGCGACAAAGGCGTTGGCTTGAGTTGTTGAAAGATTATGAGATGGGCATTGATTATCACCTGGGAAAGGCTAATGTGGTTGCGGACGCCTTAAGCCGGAAATCACTGTTTGCTTTACGAGCAATGAATGTACACTTGTCTGTTCTACCCGACAATGTGTTAGTAGCTGAATTAAAGGCCAAACCATTATTAATTCATCAAATTCGTGAAGCTCAGAAAGTCGACGATGAGTTGGTTGCAAGACGGGCTGAATGTGTTCCGAATGTGGAATCAGAGTTTCAAATTGATGATGACGATTGTTTGAGGTACAGAAATCGGTTGTGTGTTCCAAGAAATTCAGAACTCATTTCGATAATTCTGAACGAAGCTCATTGTAGCCAAATGTCAATTCACCCGGGGAGTACAAAAATGTACTACGACCTAAGACGTCAGTTTTGGTGGCATGGTATGAAACGAGACATTTCCGATTTTGTTTTGAAGTGTTTAATATGTCAGCAAGTGAAGGCGGAACATCAAGTGCCTACGGGTTTGCTCCAACCGATCATGATACCTGAATGGAAATGGGATCGAGTAACGATGGATTTTGTATCTAGGCTGCCAGTGTCGGCAAGTAAGAAAGATGCCATTTGGGTCGTTGTTGATAGATTGACTAAGTCGGCTCACTTTATCCCCGTACGCACGGATTTTTCAATGGATAAATTAGCTGAATTGTATGTTTCTCAGATTGTGAGATTACACGGGGTACCTATTTCTATCGTGTCGGATAGAGATCCGAGATTCACCTCGCGATTTTGGAAGAAATTGCAAGAAGCTTTGGGTACCAAGCTGTATTTTAGCACCGCTTTTCATCCACAAACTGATGGTCAATCCGAGCGGATAATTCAGATACTTGAGGATATGTTGAGATGTTGCATCCTCGAGTTTAGTGGTTAGTGGGAACGGTATTTACCTTTGATTGAATTCGCTTACAACAATAGTTTTCAGTCAAGTATTAAGATGGCACCTTACGAGGCTTTGTACGGTCGAAAATGCCGTACACCATTGTTTTGGACCGAGCTCGGTGAAAGCAAAATTTTCGGAGTGGATTTGATTAAAGATGCTGAGCAGAAAGTAAGAATAATTTGTGAAAGTCCAAGGCGAGATCGATCGTCGAGTCGACGCGGATTTAAAACGAAGAGATATTGAGTATCAGGTGGGAGACAAAGTGTTTCTTAAGGTGTCGCCTTGGAAAAAGTTACTCAGATTTGGCCGTAAGGGAAAATTGAGTCCGAGATTCGTTGGGCCGTATGAGATCTCCGAACGAGTTGGCCCAGTTGCATATAGGTTGCTTTTACCCCCTGAACTCGAAAGGATCCACAACGTTTTCATGTTTCGATGCTTGACGTTACTGATCCGATCCTTCACACGTAATAAACCCCTCCGAGGTCGAAATTCAAGCTGATATGAGTTATGAAGAAGAACCGATTCGTATCCTAGCTCGTGAAGTGAAAGAGTTACGAAACAAAAAGGTTCCGTTAGTAAAAGTGTTATGGCTCAAACACGGGATGGAAGAAGCTACTTGGGAACCCGAGAACTCTATGAAAGAGCGATACCCAAACCTATTTACCGGTAAGATTTTCGGGGACGAAAATTTCTTAAGTGGGGGAGAGTTGTGACAGCCCTAAAGTGACCCTAGTCGGAAAGCGGTTTCGGGACCACTAAACCGAGTCACCAAATTATTTGAATATGATATCTATTGTCTAAAATATGTGATTATGAATGTGTGAAGGTTTTAAGCTTCGATTTAGTAAATTGCATGTGAAATTAGTCGATAGGACTTATGTGTGACACTTTTGAAATGTGATAGGTAAATCTATAAGGATCTATTAGTGCATGTAATCAAAGGGGTGGACTTGCATGTCAATTTCCCCCTTTTTAATTGCTAGTGGCCGGCCATGACAAAGGGTGATGGGCAAAACATGTCATAAAACATGTTGTGACAATGGTGTATGTTAGGAAAAATAAAATAAGGATTATGGGTAATAAAGAAATGGGAAAAAAAAAAGGAATGGTGTGAGTGTTTCCCCCCCCCCCCCCATTGCCGTGAGTTGAGGGAAAGAAGAAAAAAAAAAGTGTCCATCATTTTTCACTTCTTTTGGCTGAAAATTCTAAGGAAGAAAGAAAACAAGTTGTGTTCTTTGGTTCTTCTTGGCCGATTTGAGAGGGGGAAGAAAGGAGTGAAGTAATCGGTCATCTTAGGTCGATATTAAGGTAAGGAAGTTGATACTAGTTCTTGAAATCCTAGTTGATTTTGAGTGAGATATCAAGTTATTGTTGGTAACCCATGTTGAAATTGTGATTTTGGAATAAGTAAGGTTTTCGGCTATGGAGATTAATAAGGGTGATGGTTGTGTTTCATGCTAAATCTTGATGATTATGAGTTCCTTTCTTGGGTCTACCTTAGATCCATGAAGTATATTTTATTTGGTGTTGTTGGAAGAATCGGCCATGGTATATCCATAAGCATGATTTATGCTTATTGCATGATAGGTAAGATTTGTGTTTTGGATATATGTTTATATTTGGTTATAATCAACTTGTGATTCGGCTCTTGCACACACATATATATATATATATATATATATATATGTTTGCACATGATGTATTGGTATGACATATATACTATCTCAAGGTATATATTTACATATGATGATGTTTTGTTATGAAGTAAATGATTGATGCGTATTGAGTTACAATATGTAATGCGTTAGTTAGTAAAATGTATGCCATTTATGTGTGGTATTAAGTATATAATTGGCCTCAACATGGACATGCATATTCGGCCACATGAGGTGGATTGGTGTGCATGCATTCGGTTAGAGGCAAGCATATTGATGCCTATTCTTGGCTTAGATAATCGGCTAAAAGAGAGTGTGGACTATTGTGTTGAGTTAGATTCATGATTTCGTACATATGTGACCTTAATGTCTAATGAATATATATGGGCTAAGTACCTTGAGTTCCTCTTTTTGATACTCAAATGATTAAATCAATTTATTTGTCAATTTAAGCTCAAGAGCAAAGGGGAACTAAATCCGATAAAGGGAAGGAAAAAGTGGTCGAATAGCCATCGAAATCGTTCGACAACATCCGAGGTAAGTTTTCGAGCAATGGAATTTGGATTATGATTTGATTAGATCATGTTTTAAGCAAAATCAAAATTATGCTCTTTGTGTGTGGCTATTGAGCCGAAATTGCAAGTGTGATAAGTGTCTTGTGTTTGAGTTTTGCTAATGAAAATGAAATACGAATGTGTCATGATTTATTGATAATTGTTCTTGGTTATTCGAATGATGTCCGGGCTAAGTCCCGAAGGCTTTGTGCTAAGTGACTATATCCGGACTAAGATCCGAAGGCATACGTGCGAGTTACTAAATCCGGACTAAAATCCGAAGGCATTCGTGCGAGTTACTAAATCCGAACTAAGATCCGAAGGCATTTGTGCGAGTTACTAAATCCGGGTTAAGTCCCGAAGGCATCTGTGCGAGTTACTATAACCGGGCTATGTCCCGAAGGCATTCGAACGAGTAGCTATATCCGGTTAAACTCCGAAGGTACGTGATTTGGGAATGAATGAACTTGCTGTAAAAATTTCAGTTAATACGCTTGTGAAATCCCAACAGTGAGGTATGTTTCGTATGTGCTTTGAATTAGTTGAGCCCTTACAAATAAGTATTCGCTCAGTTGATAAATGAGCTATCGGCCTTTGGCTAAGTTGATCTTTGTGTATGAATATAAGGGTTGGTAATGTGAAGTAAGTATGATATTGAGAATTTGTGCATATGAAATTATCTGTTTAGCTACATAAATACTATACCTTGGTTGTGTCTAAATTCATGACTCAAACTTACTAAGCATTAAATGCTTACTCCGTTTCTTTGATTCTCTGTTTTATAGATTTTGGTTCTTCAGCTATCGGACTCGGGATCTTTGAAGTCGAAGTCGCCCACACTATCAAAGCTCCTTTTGGTATATTTTTGGTTGAACTTTGAAATGGCATGTATAGGACTACCCTTTTGTTGTAGGTCATGTACCTTTCGGTTTTGTGTAAATTTGGATAGCCATGCGAAAATGGCTTAAGTATACTTTGGGCATGGTATTATAATCATTGTATGTTGTTCATTAAGAGGTATGGAAATGTTTGGAAACGATTAGCCATTGGGATGGTTAATCATGATCATATTTTGTGCTATTTATGTTAAAGGGCTAGTTGAATCATGGAAACTATGAAATAGGAAAAGCCTATCTTAAAGGCAGATACTGACAGCTGCAGTGACGCGGATGTGAAAAATCACTAAAAATAGTAGGAATGGAATTAAATAGTGAATAAATTATGTAAACGAACCTTGACGAGTCTATTTTCATAGGAAAATAACGAAACGATCACATGAACAGTATGTTAAGAGATATTTAAGTTTTCGTGAGATAGGGCCAGAACGGTTTCTGGAGTCCCTTTTCCGACTTTGGAAATTCATTATAAATTGATCAGAGATAATTAGAAGCCATGCCATATATTTACAGATTCCTTTTCGAGTCTAGTTTCTGTAGAAACAAACTGCATCAGTATTGAAACCCTGTACAGGGAGATATACAAGTTGTAATGCGCAAAGGTCAGTGTAGTTGATCCCTGTAACATGGGGGACTTTAACTAATAAACTGTACTAATTGGCCAGACCAAAAATTCTAGAAAAAATCTGTAGATGGACATATGAGTCTAGTTTCATGGAAAAATTATGAATCTGATTTTCGAGTTTTGGAACTCAAGATATGATTTTTAGGGTGACAGTGACGCAGTTAGCCAATTGCCTGGAAATTTTTTAAAATGGACTGTGAAAATGAGTGGTTTAAGCCCGTTAACCCCTCGTGTCCGACTCCGGCAGCGGTCTCGGGTACGGGGTGTTACAGATGGAGTGTGGGAGGTCTGGAGTTCAAATCATTGTGTAAGCAAGGGAATTATTTCTTTTGGTTCATTCCTGAGAGAAAGTTTTGTTTGAGTGAGGACTCTTGGTAGTGGATCTAGTGGGGAGTTGGATGGAGAGAATCAAGGGGATCAAATTTGAGGGTTGGCAGAATGTAACGCCCCAAAAGTTAGGGTATTTAACTTTGTATGTTGTGTAGCATTAATACGTGCTTGCTTTAGTGGTTGGGTGTCTTGAGGAGTGTCGGAGAGGTCTTGAGTTCAAGTCTAAGCTTTTTAAATAAATATGTAGGGATGTGTCATAAAAAGCTTATTGGTCAAGGGGCTAGAGGCGTGAATACTTTTGCAAGGAGACCTGAGTTCGAGTACTTGTATGCGCAACGAGATTAATATTTTTGCTGAGTTGGGCGGCAAGAGGTTGTGTTTCAGTAAAAGTCTGAGTAATGAAAGGATGGAGAGATTTTGGAAGTGTTAGGGGGAGAAAAGTTAGGAGATTTGGAAGGGATTGGGATTGTGTTCGGTGGGAGTGATGTGGGGAGTGATTCAAGGAGAAAATTAAGGGAAGTTAGGGGAGTGTGGTGGTAGTGGCCGAATGTGGGAGTCCCCTTGATGCTAATTCGATTTTAGCTAGGGGGTTGCTAAAATTGAGTGCTTGTTGGTTTCCCATTTTGATAGCTATTGTTATTTTGCAACTTTCCTCTCTTTTTCCCTCTCTTCCAGGTTTTTACGATTGTGGTTTTTTTCGCTTGCTACAGAAGACGAGTTGCGTTGTTGATAGTTCCTTTTAGCTTTTGTGCTTTGTGTTTTCTTCCTTCTCCCTCACATCTCGTCTCAAGTGGCTGCCCTGTTTAGCTGAACATCTTGTACCTTCATAACTTTCAAATCTTTTCGGTTTAGTCTGGGGTAATCGAATATTTCCTTCTATTCTTCCCTCACCTCTCAAGGGCACCGAATATTGATATTGCTCTTACCCCTTTGAGTGCCGAATCCTTCTTGTGTTTTCTCTGCTGATCTTGGGGGTAAGAGTTTTTATCTTAATTTTTTTTATTCACTTATTTCCCATCCTGCTGAATCTATAATCCTCTTTTTAACACTTTCTTATCTGGCCAACGGTTGTTAGGGAAGTGTTTACGCTTGTGTTGCCTTTTGTTCTGGCATTCTTTTGGGGGAAACAGTGAACCGATTGCTTCCCTCCACTTGTAGTTTTGTATCTTGGTAAGTGGTTCACTTGGTTTAAGTGGTTTATTTTTAGGGTGATACTTAACAAGGTTAGGTTCTAATGCAGATCCTTGACAAGGAGTGGGTGATCGCTAGCTTAAGGGAGGAGTAAACCCTACTTGCTTAATCAAGATAAGTGAATGGTACGATTGAAGATTTAAGTGTTAATAAGAGGGTGTTAACCCTAACGATTTAAGGACTAACTTTGGATTATACTTGGATCTAGGTTGGCGTTGTGGAGATTTGCTCACTCATTGCAAAAAGGTGTGTAATCACACTGCACTATTGTTCATCGGCAAAAGCCGGATAGTATGTTCATACGCACTATATGAGTGTGCGCTTGCTCGTATGCTAAATCAAGTGCATAACTATGTGCGATTAACAGTAGAGGCCACCATGAGTGAACTCATGGGTTCAAGCCGTCTTGGGCCGCGTCGGTCTAAAAATGGGTCGTGTGGGCCCAGGGCTTATGGGCCCCACATGGATAAAACCATACAGTTATGAGGAGATTGTCGGGCCAGGCTGTGTTGACCACATGGCCAAGGCCTTCATTTGGCTCATTGGGCCATATGGGTGAGTGGGCCCACATGGGCCGTACTTTGGGCTATGTGCCCGTTTTCACTGTTTGACCATTTAAGCTTGCACGGGTCGCATGATATGACTGTGAGCCTACTGATAGGTCAGTAAGTATACTTAGACCCCTTACTAGTAAAATGACTGTTATACCCCTAGAGGTAAAATGACTGCTATGCCCCTATGCTTTAATTGACTGGATTTGAGCATGACATTTCTGCATACACGTATGATATTATGCTGCATTACATGGGGTGGGATATATATATGATTTTGGAGGAAGTGTACTATACTAGAAGCTTAGTTGTGAATTCTGTTAGTGCCGCTTTCGGTGCTATGTTTGGAGTGTAGGGATGGGTGGGCCGATTTTATCCCCACATGGAGTGTAGGGCTAGATGGAGTGGAGTGTAGTGGATGGATGCATGACTTTTATTGCATTACTGATGTTGTTATTGTAATGGGCTAAGACTCACACTGATACTGCTACTTCTATGGGCTAAGGCCCACACTAATACTAGACTGTCACTATAATGGGCTTAGGCCCAAACTGTTTCTATCTGATCTTGTTAATGGTTGCACATTGAGTTTTCATAAACTCACCTTTTCTGCTCATTTCTACAGGTAACCATTAGGCGGGTCGGTGCTGCGAGGGACTTAGAGATGGCCACACTAACTGTTTAAGCTATCAGTTCTGATTTTTAGTAAGAGTAATTTTAATTGGGTAAATTTTATGTAATAAGGCCGTTTAAGTTTTATTTTTATTTTTATTCTTAATTGGGACTTTATCTGAATAACTGATATCTGATAGTGTTATGTCTCGGGTTTTCAAAAGGCAAATGATTCTCAACTATCGTGTAACGTTTTAGAAAGCTTCCGCAACAAACAATGATTTAAAGTATTATAATGATTTAGTATGAAACATGTTTTGCTAAACGAACCTATAATTTTACAAGTGGATAAAATAAGTTAGTTTTTTTAAAAGATCGTAAACAAGGTTTTTTTTAATCCAAATGGAATTCCCTAATAGAACTACATTTTCAAAACCTACTTCAATGTAACATCTCAGATGCAGCCATAATGTCTAGGCCGAGTTTGGGGTGTTACACAGAATTTCTGCTTATCATTTTTCTCTCTCTTTCCTTCTTCTTTTGCAATTTTTGGTTTTTCCTTCTCTTGTTTTCCTACTATCTACCGATTCCCTGTTTTCCTTTTGCTATCGAAATTTTGCTGGGATTTTTCGCCTCTCTGATTTGTCTCCTCTATGAGTTATTCTCTAATCTATTATACGTTGTCCCACTCACGCGGGTTTGGTAAGTCTTCCTTGTCTTTTCTATCATGGATGGTAAGTCTTCCTTGTCTTTTCTATCATGGATTGATAATGACTATTTAGTAATATGGTGATCTTGCTATTAATGGCAAAGAAGGAGACTGTGGGCGGCAATTGAGTATTTTGGGTCGTAGCATCGTTATCGAAGGGTGATTGTGGGTGGTATGTTGAGACTTTGTTCATTCCTTGTTTAGTAATTCACTTGTAAATCCATTAAATTGATGTTGGGTATCTTGATTTTAGGTGCTGAAGTGCTCAAGAGTGTTTTTATAGCGAATCGATACCAGGTGTGTACCTGGAAACACAAAAAAGAGAATTGGTGAAAGCCAAAAAAAGAAACTGTCAACGCCACACGGGCATGTGGTCGCCCGTGTGGTAGGTCGTGTGGCAACACACGAGCGTGTGATCGACGAACTAGTCCATGCGTGCATGACACGGGCCCATGACATGGCCGTGTGAGGACAGGCAAGGCCGTGTGCGAGACATGGGCTTAACCAATTGGGTCGTGTGGGCCACATTGGCATGTGGGATTTTTGGCTAGGCCGTGTGATCCACACGACTAAGGCCAAATTGGGCCGTATGGGCCACACGAGTGTGTGGCCCCACACGGGCAAGCCACATGGGCATGTGAGCCCATTTTTCTGAAATACTCTGAAAGGGTGCTCAGGTCACCCAAGTCAACTGGGACCTACTGTAGGGTCGGTAAGAGTTACTTGACCCCTGATTACGTGATCTGACTATGTGAGATATGTGCTCTAGCGTGTTACTCTTAGCATGTAGACCGATTTGCATGTATGATCTGTTAACTACATAATTGCATGACATGTATTGTATGCTGCATTGCATCGGGGATTGGGTTGATGTATATGGAGGAAGTATTTTGGAAGGCTCCTAAGCCTGATATCTGGCAGCACAGCTGCAATTATCTGATTATGTGTCGCATTTTAGTACAGCATGGTGTGTAGGGATAGGTGGGTCGATTTGATCCCCACATGGTGTTTAGGGTTGGACAGAATTGGTGTGTAGAGGCTGGTGGGTAGGACTTTATTATTCTGCTCTGTTATGCATGATATATCTGAGATGGGCTAAGGGCCAGTTCGTATCTGATTCTGTATCTGAGAAGACTAATGTTCACTCTGGTTCTGTAAAGGGTTCAGGCCTGAATTATCTGATATTTGGACATATGACTGATTTCTGCTGTAGTGTATATTTTCTGTGGGGATTACACGCTGAGCTTACGAAAACTCAACCTTTTTCTGTTTAATCTGTATAGGTAATCCCTAGACTTGACGGGTCAGTACAGCAGAAGACTCAGCGATGGCCACACTATTTTTCACTTGGACTATTTTCTGGTTACTTATGATTTAATTTATATTTGTGAAAGTTTGATGTAATTAAGGCCTTTACGGATTTTTCCTTAATTTGGGATTTTGAAATGTTTTACGGTTTTTTCCCTACTAGTAGTAGGAAAACTCCAGTTTTCAAAAGAATCAAAAGTTTTACAAAACTACCACGCATACAAAAATGGTTTTAAAAGCTTCCGCGTAAAAGCAATGTTTTAAATCAGATCAATTAGAAAGCGTTTTCCTGGACTAATTACAAGATAATAATTAGAACAATTTTAAGGTCAATGTGTAACACCCCAAACCCGGCCCAGACGTTATGGCCGAATCTGGCGTGTCACATTGAAGTGTTTTAGCAAAAACCTAGTTTTCATTGAAAATCCTTCCTTAAAAAGTTACATCTCAATTACTTAGTAAAATCTCTTTTTCGTTGTGAAGCTTTGCTTAAAACATTTGACTTAAGAAAATTTATCCTTTAAAACTTGAGTTGCGGAAACGTAGTATTAAAAGAAAACTATAGCTTAGAAAATCCATGTTCCACTTCTTATAATTACAACGCACGGATTTAATAATCCAAACAATAATAAAATGGGGAGGCCTTCTTACAATCCATACTAAATGAAAATTACTTAATAAACGAATAACATATATACTTTTAGAACGAATCCAAATTGTCTTGCTAGCTGGCCACCCAGAGTCCCTCCAGACATTGAACCTCTTACTGAGCATCACCTGAGAAAAATAAAAGAGGGGGTGAGTTTTCGCAAACTAAGTGTGTACAACCCTCGACAAGTAACAAGCATCCATCATTCACCATACAACATACATGCAATGCAATGCAGTGCAACCCACCCCAATAATCCAACCGATACACATCAACTCTGTCCCCCGTTACACATCATGTGGGGATATAAATATCAACCCACCCAACTGATACACATCAATGGTAGCCTGGTTGCGGAACTACCTTCATTGCAGCAAGCTGCCAATCATATAATGGGCTTAAAAAGCCGTTGGTGGATCCAAGATTGTCAAGCAACCATACGACCCTCATATACTTCCTCCGTTCCATAATTCCCAACCCATATGCATCCTAAACAGAATATCATATGAATGTAGCAGATATACATGTAGCAATCATAAATCTTACACTCAACGCATAGGGGTATTTCGGTAATTTTCCTTTTATTATGGGTTTTTACTCACCTTGGCCCGTTAACAAATCCCGTGAGCTAAGATGAATGAATACTATGCACCAGGTAGGATTCCAGAGAAGAGAAGGTGGGTCATTAAGACTGTTTAACTACCAAGCTCTCCTTAGATCTAATCCTAGACATGCACATACCCGTTGCCACACCTTAACCCTGTGACTTGTCCACGGTCCTTAATAAATTAATTAAGTTTTATGCGGTCATCATATACTAGGCCTAAAACCTCTTACAAAGTCCAGACAAATCCACATACCTGTATATAGCCCATTAGGCCCTAACTCTTTCATATGGCCCATTAGGCCCAATCACATTTATGTGGCCCATTAGGCCCAAATCACATTCATACGGCTATTAGGCCCAATCACATTTATAGCTATGCTCACATACATTTTTTCGTCACATAACATTACTTATCAATTTTTGCCTATTATGGGCCCAACAGCCCATCGGGCCCATTTAGCCCATTCTAGCCCATTTGGCCAATTCACAACCCAAGTCCATGGAATCGCCCATGGGCCTCAGGCAACCTATCAGTTTCCCCCTTAAGAGTGTTCGCACACTCGTAGGACTATCGTAGCTAAACTTTTAGCTTTTCGGCATTTCAGCTTTTCGGTATTTCAGCTTTTTGGGATCTGCCGATCTACTTGTATGTGCAGTGTATGTACACACCTGGTAATAAAATGTGCTGTGATTTCTTTAGCCCTGGACCTACAATCAATATCACCCTTCAATTAATCGCATGCTTAATACATATCTTTACCAAAACTGAAACCTCACCTTTCAACTTACCTTGCGCGACAAGTTATAATGGCCTCTTCTTTAAGCACTAACCACGATCAACTCCTAGATCTGCACCAATCATAACTATTAAAACCAAAATAATAGGTGACTTGTATCCAACACAAGTCCCCCTTACCTTAACTATGACCATTCGGCCAACTAAGATCCAGAGTACTTACCAAAGTCTCTCCCCTGA
Source organism: Gossypium arboreum (assembly GCF_025698485.1). Taxonomy (NCBI): domain Eukaryota; kingdom Viridiplantae; phylum Streptophyta; class Magnoliopsida; order Malvales; family Malvaceae; genus Gossypium; species Gossypium arboreum. The sequence goes on from NC_069075.1 coordinate 70,184,471, forward strand.
AGAGCAAATCGGTAGAGATCCAAAGACTGAGATTCGATACCTATTCCTACCCAAGGCCGATTAGAAGAAGTGAGGGACAATAATTGATACTTAGCAAAACAAACCGATTAGAAGAGCGAACACTAACACTAACACTAGAATCGACTGAATGGAAAGGGTAGTGGCGGCACCAAGGGTATTCAGCCAAAGAGGTGTTCGGTGTAACACCCCGTACCCGAGTCCGTTACCGGAGTCGAACACAAGGTGCACACAAACTTGACTTAATCATTTTCACAGTCCATTTAAAATTTTTCAGACAAGCTGGTTACTGCGTCACTGTCGCCTTAAAAATCATATCTTGAGTTTCAAAGCTCGAAAATCAGTTTCGTAATTTTTCCCTGAAATTAGACTCATATGTCCATCCACAAAATTTTTTTCTAGAATTTTTGGTCAGGCCAATTAGTACATTTTATTAGTTAAAGTCTCCCCTGTTACAGGGATCGACTACACTGACCTTTGCGCATTACGACTTGGATATCTCCCTGTACAGGGCTTCAATATTGATGCCGTTTGTTTCTATAGAAACTAGACTCAAAGAGGAATCTATAAATATATGGCATGACTCCTAATTATCTCTGGTTAATATACAATGAATTTCCAAAGTCGGAACAGGGGATCCAGAAACCGTTCTGGCCCTGTTTCATGAGAACTTTAATATCTCTTAACATATAACTCATATGACTGTTCCGTTTATTCCATATGAAAGTAGATTCATCAAGTTTCATTTACATAATTTATTCACTATTTAATTCCATTCCTACTATTTTTAGTGATTTTTCACATCCACATCACTGCTGCTGTCAGCATCTGTTTTCAAGGTAACCTTTACCTACTTCATAATTTCTTTGATTCAACTAGCCCTTTTAGCATACATGGCACAAGGAATGATCATGATTAACCATTCCAATGGCTAATCGTTTCCAAAAATTTCCATACCTCTTAATGAACAACATACAAAATGATTATGATACCATGCCAACGTGTATATAAGCCATTTTCGCATGGCTATCCAAATTTATACAAAATCAAAGGGGTCTATGACCAACAAACGAAAGAGTAGTCCTATACATGCCATTTCAAAGTTCAACCAAAATTTGTACCAAACAGGGGGCTTTGATAGTGTGGATGACTTCGACTTCGATGATCCCAAATCTGATAGCTAACGAGCAAAATCTATAAAACAGAGAGCCAAAGCAACGGGGTAAGCATTTTAATGCTTAGTAAGTCTCAAGTAATGAAATTAGCTTTGACTAAAGTATTACATTCACATAGCTAAATGAATCACTTTATTAATACACATTCTCATAATCATACTTACTTCACACTTCATCAACATATACACACACAAGGTATCAACCTATCTAAGAGCCGAAAGTTCGTTAGTCGATCGAACGAACACTATTTCAAACGAATCGACTTTTCCGATGCACATGTAAACATACCTTATCGTATGGGTTTTTCGAGCGTATTAATTGAATTTATTACAGCACTAAAACGCTCACCTTCAAACCGAGTCTCTTCAGAATTTAGCCGGATATAACCACAAGCACAATTGCCTTCGGGTCTTAACCCAGATTTGGTAACTTGCACAAATGCCTTCGGGTCTTAGCCGGATATAAGAACTTCATACGAATGCCTTGGTCTTAGCCCGGATGTAATCACTAGCATAAATGCCTTCGGGACTTAGCCCGGGTATCATTCAAATGCTCATGTACACATATATCAATAATCACGACACATCCATATTTCATTCTCGTTACTAAGGCTCAAACACAAAACATTTATCAAACCTTTCCAATTTCGGCTCAATAGCCACACACAAAGACATGATTTCAATTGACTTTATAACTTAGTCCCTACGCACATTCTATTGTCCGCCATAATATGACAAATCATTTCAATATAATTCAAGTAGGGTCATTACTCGAAGACTTACCTCGGATGTTGTCGAACAATTTCGACGGCTATTCGATCACTTTTTCCTTTCCCTTATCCAACTGTGGTCCTCTAAGCTCTTGAGCTAATTCACACAAATTTAACTTATTAAAATCTCATTATGATAGCTTATGGCCGAATATGACAAGGAGTTTAAATGGTCATATGGCCATCCTTTAGCTCAAATACACAATGGTCATGCACAATTTTAATCACAACAAGCAATTCAATACAATTCATTCAAACATCAAAGTGAAGCTCAAGGTACTTAGCCCTTATATACATTAGACATTAGAGTCACATGTGTACGAAATCACGAATCGAATTCAACACATTAGTTAGTACTCTCATTAGCCGAATTTTCCAAGCCAAGAATAGGCATCAATATGCTTGCCTCTAACCGAATGCATGCACACTAACCCCCCCTTCATGTGGCCGAATATGCATGTCCATGTTAAGGCCAATTATACACTTAATACCACACAAAAACAACATACATTTTACTAACTAACGCATTCCATATTGTAACTCAATACGCATCCATCATTTATTTCATATCCGAAACATCATCATATGCAAATATATACCTTGAGATAGTATATATGTCATACCAATACATCATGTGCAACATATATACATGTAGGTGCAAGGGCCGAATCTCAAGTTGATTATAACTATCTCATATATTTTCATCATGGCCGAATGCTCCTTCCACACCATTTACCTTCACAAAGCATGAATTTCATCATCCAACTTACAAGCTTACAATCTCATGAAGTTTAACCTCATAGTATCTATCAAACTCTCACTCATTAGCTTCTATCATAATCTCCAACAACACCACATAAACATATACTTCGTGGGTCTATGGTAGAACCAAGAAAGGAACTCATAGATATCAAGATGTAAGCAAACTACCATTATTTATCTAAGTTTAGCATGAAACACAACCATCACCCTTATTAATCTTTTATAGCGAAAACCATACTCACCCCACTTAATCAAATTTCAACATGGTTCTCAAAAATCACTTAATATCTCATCAACACAACATCAACACCAAGCAAGAATGATACATCCATGGCCGAGTATCATCTCTATCACATAGCAAGATTTAGACCATGGGGCTAGGTAGAACTCAAGCTAACAACTAAAACATGCATGCATCTCATGGAACATCATCAAACATACCTTAACTTAGATGCAAGTATGGCCAAATATCTTCAACCTTTCTCCTTTCAAATCGGCCAAAAAGAACCCAAGGATGAAGCTTTTCTTTCTCTCTTTTTCCTTCCTAGTTTCGGCTAGCAAGAACATGAATGATGATCTCTTTTTTTTTCATTTCTTATTACTAACTTTTTATTTTATTGTTTCCTCCCATGATGCACCAACAAAACATGTCTATGACATGTTTTGCCCATAATCTTTGTCATGGCGGCCACTAGGCTTTAGTTTAGGGAAATTTGACATGCAAACCCTCATTTTTGCATGCATGATCAACTAGTCATCACACATTTCCTATCCTATTTTCAAAGTTTACTACTAGGTCCTTTTAGTGAAATTCACATTTAAAACCCTAAATCAAAACATCAAAAATGTCACCCACGAATTAACACATATTATAGGCATCAAAATGAATATTAGATTATTTTTATGCCTCGATTTGGTGGTCCTGAAACCACTTCCCGACTAGGGTCAATTTTGGGCTGTCACATTCGGCCCTTGAGATTTGAATGGCAGACAAATGATTATTCGGCACCAAGGGAATACGGAAGAAAAAGTCAGCTAAACCAAAAATGAAACAAAGAATATTGTCTAGAGGAAGGAGGGGAAATTGGCACAGAGAAAAGAGAGTAAAACAAAGGGTTTTCGGCTTTTAGGGAAAAGGGTTTCTGGCAACAAGGTGAAGGGAATTCGGCATTAGCCTAGCCACCTCCCATTCAGCACCTATTTATAGCCCCTTATAACCAAATTTCTAAGCCCAAGTTCCCAATTCGGCTCCACCTCATTCTTACTCCTCATCTTCTTATTTTTCTCCCTGATAACCCCTTAATCCTCTCCTCAAATTTCTCCTCTTATCACTCCCTACAGAGTTCAACTCTAATGCCACCTCTGTCCATCTTTTAAACAAAAATAAATCCCTCTTTTGAGCAAAGTGGGATTCGAATCCTAGACCTCTGACACTAGCAACACCCACTTATCCCCTGGGTCAGCAGGCTCTTTTCTGTCCAATTTTCCCTTCATTTATTCAAAATCCCATCTACATGCCATCAGGGCTCTTTTAATAATTAAACTATAATTTATTTTACCCCTAAGTTCGAACTCAAATCTTGACCAAGACCTACCATCACATAATTGACACTTAACCGAAAATACTAAGCACGCAAAAAAGGAAATATTCAAGATTTTGGGATTTTTGGGTTTCGGGATTTTTGAGGCGTTACACAATATAGTTTCAGAATCACTCTCATGTGACATCGCCAGATTTGGCCATAACGTCCAGGCCAAGTGTAATACCCCGTACCCGAGACCGTTACTGGAGTCGGACACGAAGTGTGAACGAACTTAACTCATTTATTTATACAATTCATTTTACCATTTCCAGACAAGCTGGCCAACTGCATCACTGCCACCTTAAAAATCATATCTCGAGTTACAAAACTCGAAAACCAGTTCTGTAAATTTTCCCTGAAACTAGACTCATGTGTCCATCTAAAAATTGTTTTCTAGAATTTTTGGTTGAGCCAATTAGTACAGTTTATTAGTTAAAGTCCCCCTTGTTTCAGGGTTTGACTACTCTGACCTCTGTGTATTACGAACTAGATATCTCTCTGTACAGAGATTCAATAACTATTCTGTTTGTCCCTAATAAAAGTAGACTCAATAAGGAATCTATACATATAAAGTATGACTTCGAATTATCTTTTTAGAATTTATGGTGAATTTCTAAATTCGGGACAGGGGATCCAGAAATCGTTCTGGTCCTGTTTCACAAGATTTTAAATATCTCATACAGTATAGCTTGCATACTTGTTTTACTTCTTCCATGTAAAAATAGACTCATCAAGCTTCGATTCCATAATTTATCCATTATTTAATTCCATTTCTACTATTTTTAGTGATTTTTCAATTTCACAACACCACTGCTGTCTGCCTCTACTATTAGAGTAAAATTTTTTTTCTATTAGAGTAATTTAGCATGCATATCACCAAGTATGATCATGACTAGCCATACCCAAGGCTAATCATTACCAAGCATTTCCTTACTACTCAATAACCATATCATGAGTGTAACACCGGAAATGATTAGCCATGACAAACGGCATAATAATTAAAAAGACTTTAACTGTTACTTATAACTAAGTATCATAAGACCCAATTCAACTTAACATTTATGCCATTTTTGCAGGGCTAAAAGTATACATACCAAAGTTCAAAAAAAACATAATAGCCTATACATGCCGAAATGTTCTCTTAGACCAACTAAGAAGAAGATACCAAAAAGCTGCCAGCTGGTGCGATGACTTCGACGGTGATCCCGAGCACACAAAAATGGATCAAAGGAACCTAAATAAGTGACAAATAAACACACCAATGAGTATATAACTCAGTAAGTCATAAGCATTACATACCGTATAATTATAAGAGATCATAAGAGAAGCAAATAATGCAAAAAAAATCAGTTACTCCAACTATACCGAGCTATGCTATCATTTCTTAGAATTTCGATTCAATCTCATGCCAAGTCCTACAATCAAATCAAACACCAAAACAACCCAATTGATTTAGACCCGATCCCTCAAAGCATGGAATTTTGATGCACTAGATAAATTTGTACCTACTCAGTACATGCCTCAAGTTCGATACTTTAGTTACTAGTTCTACCACTTCGTTCTTTCACGCTCATTTTATATTATTAATCGAATTTGCACACATAGTGCTCGTCACACTCGCACACATAGTGCCATAGTACACCGCACACTCAGTGCATTGGATTTTCTCTTATACCTCAACACCCAAATCGGCACACATAGTGCTACTTAATTCCGCACACATAGTGTCATATGTTAACTCATTTTGATAAGGAAATTTACTTAATTTAAATAGCACATATGGTCATATTAATAAATAGGAAAATTATTCCAAGAGAACTCCTAACGAAAGGAATCCCTTTTATGATTCACTAATATTATTTATATACAAGCTAATCAACCTCACAGGAGTGCTTAAGGACTTACCTTATATTGGCCGAATGTATTATCACTATTAAGGTAACCTAGTCTCAAGTATTTTTAATTCTAATGTACAACATCATGAATCAACTCAACCTTATAAGCCAATATTACTCCTTCAATCGATTATAGAGAGTTAACAAAAAATATTATCACAAACATACACACCTATATGGCCGAATATACCAAATTAAATTTAACCTTACTTATGTAATTACCTATAAGTTATTATACATCAAATTTCATACATTTAACCTTTTAATGCCTATTAACCATTCTTTTGATCTTAACCTAAAATGACAACTCCCATACTCAACATTTCAACCGAATTATCTCTATCACCCGAACTAAAATTCGCACCTTAACTTCATACATTTTTTATAACTTTCATAATTCATTCGCCCCATCAAAGGACCCTTTAACATACAAGGAAAATAATCATAGAGAAAGAAATTAACATTCTAATTAGACTCAATGTAACCGAATGTACCAAGTGCTACTAACCTACTTATTCAAAATCTTCATTCCATACTATCATCCCCTTTTATCACATACAACATGAAAATGACCTCCAATGTTAACACTTAGATTCACGGCATGATGCCCAAACCACCATAAAAGCTCCAACTTTCTTAACATTACCAAGAGTGCATCCAATTACTAACTTAACCTATCATAAAACTAAATCAACAATTCAAAACTTACCTCTTACTAGCTAAAGAAGAATGCCAATTTCTTTTGGTAAGTTCCCTTATTTCTTCATCTCTTCATTCGCCAAGAAGAACCGATTTCTTCTTTTGTTTTCATCACATTTTCATTCTTTTTTTTCTTTTATTATTTCCTTTCTTTTACATAAAATAATGACCACTTCATGGAAATTTACCACATATTCTAATATATGCTCCATCATGGCCGCCACTATGTATAAAAAAGGAGTATTTGACATGCAAAACCATTATTTTCACTACATGCTTTAATAGGTCCTTATAGATTAACCTATCACATTTCAAAAGTGTCACACATAAGTCCTATTAACTAAATTCACATGCAATCAACTAAATCGAAGCTTAAAACTTTCACACATTCATATTCACATATTCTAGACAATAATTATCACATTCAAATACTTCGGTGACTCGATTTAGCGGTCCCGAAACCACTTCCCGACTAGGGTCAATTTAGGGCTGTCACAACTCTCCCCCACTTAAGAAATTTTTCGTCTCCGAAAATCTTACCGGTAAATAGGTTTGGGTATCGTTCTTTCATAGAGTTCTCGGTCTCCCAAGTAGCTTCTTCCATCCCGTGTTTGAGCCATAACACTTTTACTAAAGGAACCCTTTTATTTCGTAACTCTTTCACTTCACGAGCCAGGATACAAATCGGTTCTTCTTCATAACTCATATCGGGTTGAATTTCAACCTCTGATGGATTAATTATGTGCGATGGATCAGATCTATAACGTCGAAGCATCGAAACATGAAAGACGTCGTGAATCTTTTCAAGTTCAGGGGGCAAAATCAATCTATACGCAACTGGACCAACTCGTTCAGAGATTTCATACGGCCCAATGAATCTCAGACTCAATTTGCCCTTATGGCCAAATCGAGTATCTTTTTCCAAGGTGAAACTTTAAGAAACACTTTGTCTCCCACGATACTCAATGTCTTTTCGTTTCAAACCGCGTCACGACTTTCGGCGATCTGCGCGCTTTGGACTTTCACGGATTACTTTTACTTTCATTCAGCATCTTTAATTAAATCAACTCCGAAAATTTTACTTTCACCGAGCTCGGTCCAAAACAATGGTGTACGGCATTTACGACCGTACAAAGCCTCGTAAGGTGCCATCTTAATACTTGATTGAAAACTATTATTGTAGCGAATTCAATCAAAGGTAAATCGTTCCCATGAACCACTAAACTCGAGGATGCAACATCTCAACATATCCTCAAGTATCTGAATTATCCGCTCGGATTGACCATCGGTTTGTGGATGAAAAGCGGTGCTAAAATGTAGCTTGGTACCCAAAGCTTCTTACAATTTCTTCAAAAATCGCGAGGTGAATCTCGGATCTCTATCCGACACAATAAAAATCGGTACCCCGTGTAATCTCACAATCTGAGAAACATACAATTCAGCTAGTTTATCCAATGAAAAATCCGTTCGTACGGGGATAAAGTGAGTCGACTTAGTCAGTCTATCAACAGCAACCCAAATCGCATCTTTCTTACTTGCCGATACTGGCAACCCAGATACAAAATCCATCGTGACTTGATCCCATTTCCATTCAGGTATCATGATCGGCTGAAGTAAACCTGTAGGCACTTGATGTTTCGCTTTCACTTGTTGACATATTAAACACTTCGATACAAAATCAGAAATGTCTCGTTTCATACCATGCCACCAAAACTGACGTCTCAGATCGTTGTACATTTTCGTACTCCCCGGGTGAATTGACATTCGGCTACTATGAGCTTCGTTCAGAATCATCGAAATGAGTTCTGAATTTCTTGGAACTCACAAACGACTTCTGAACCTCAAACAATCTTCATCATCAATTTGAAACTCTGATTCCATATTCAGAACACATTCAGCCCGTTTTGCAACCAATTCATCATCGACTTTCTGAGCTTCACGAATTGGATGAATCAATAATGGTTTGGCCTTTAATTCAGCTACTAACACATTGTCGGGTAGAATAGACAAGTGTACATTCATCGCTCGTAAAGCAAACAGTGATTTCCGGCTTAAGGCGTCCGCAACCACATTAGCCTTTCCCGGGTGATAACCAATGACAAGCTCATAATCTTTCAACAACTCAAGCCAACGCCTTTGTCGCAGATTCAAGTCTCTTTGAGTCATCAAATATTTGAGACTTTTGTGATCCGAATATACATGGCACTTCTCACCAAATAAGTAATGTCGCCATATTTTCAAGGCGAACACAATGGCAGCTAGTTCGAGATCATGGGTTGGATAATTCTTCTCATGTGGCTTCAGTTGTCTCGACGCATAGGCCACAACTCAACCTTCTTGCATCAATACGCAACCCAACCCAAGTAGGGATGCATCACTATAAATGACAAACTCTTTGCCTGATTCGGGCTGCACTAGAATTGGAGCTTCATCAAATAAGTTTTCATTGATCGAAACTTTTCTGACATTTTTCCGTCCATTCGAACTTAACATCTTTTTGAAGTAGCTTCGTCAGTGGTGTGGCTATCATCGAGAAACCCTTTACAAACCGTCTGTAGTAGCCGGCTAGTCCCAAAAAGCTTCGAACTTCAGTAATATTTCTCGGAGGCTTCTAGTTAAGTATGGCTGAAATTTTGCTCGGATCAACTCGAATACCCGATGCAGATACCACATGACCCAAGAAGCTAACATCTCTTAACCAGAACTCACACTTACTGAACTTGGCATATAACTGCTTATCTCGTAAAATCTGCAACACTAATCTCAGGTGCTCAGCATGTTCGGTCTCACCTCTTGAATAGACCAAGATGTCATCAATAAACACAACTACAAATCGGTCCAAATACTGTCTGAAGATCCGATTCATCAAATCTATAAATACCGCGGGGGCATTAGTGAGCTCAAACGGCATTACTAAGAACTCGTAGTGACCGTACCTCGTTCTGAAAGCAGTTTTTGGTATATCCGAATCTCGAATTCGCAACTGATAATAACCCGATCTCAAATCTATCCTTGAAAACACCGAGGCTCCCTTTAGTTGATCAAACAAATCATCAATACGCAGTAACGGATATTTATTCTTTATTGTCACCTTATTCAGCTGACGATAGTCGATGTACAACCTCATAGTACCGACCTTCTTTTTTACAAACAATACTGGTGCACCCCAAGGTGAGAAACTTCGTCGAGCGAAACCTCTATCCGTCAACTCTTGCAACTGAGCTTTCAACTCTTTTAACTCGGTTGGTGCCATACGATACGGAGCTATCGAAATCGGGGTAGTCCCAGGTACAAGCTCAATACCAAACTCTACCTCCCGAACAGGTGGTAAACCCGGTAATTCTTCGGGAAAAACATCCGGATATTCACAAACCACCGGTACCGATTCAAGTTTCTTTTCTGGCTCTTTATTATCAAGCACGTATGCAAGATACGCTTCACACCCCTTTCTCACATATTTTTGAGCTAACATCGAGGATATTATTGTTGGTAATCCATTCAAGACAGTAGACTCAACTCGGATTATTTCATTATTTGCACACCTCAAATCAATAGTCTTGCTTTTACAATTCACAACCGTATCATGCACGGTCAACCAATCCAAACCGAGAATAGCATCAAATTCATCAAACGGTAAAAGCATCAAGTCGGCCGAAAAACAGGAATCTCGGATCATCAGAGGACATTTCTTACACACTTTGTCAACAAGTACATATCGACCCAAGGGGTTTGACACTCAAATTACGAACTCAGTAGACTCAACAGGTAGAGTCTTACTGGATGCTAAAGTCTCACATACATATGAATGAGTAGAGCCAGGGTCAATCAATGCAATCACATTAGTATCAAAGAGAGTGAAAGTACTAGTGATAACATCAGGGGAGGATGCCTCCTCTCGCGCTGGATGGCATATGCTCTAGCGGAGCACGAGTCTCGGATCGAACGATCGTGATCGAAGTCCTCTCTGGCCACCACCCCTACCTCCTGAAATTCTCGGCGGTCTACCTCTAATCGTTGTTCCACTATGTCTTGCACCTTGCATCTTATTTTTCTCATCAAGTTCCGTGCAATCTCTAATGAAGTGATCCTTCGAACCGCATCTGTAACAGTCCCTGTTAGTAGACTTACCCCAACATTCGCCTACGTGTCGTCTTCCACATTGTGGACATTCAGGTTTTTCTTGACGATTGTTACCCACACTAGCAACCGAAGTAGCTCGAGAGTTCGTTGATGGTCGCTCTCTAATAGAAATTCCTGCAGTCGTCTTCGATTTATTAGTATCTTCCCTGAACTTCTTTATGGCCGAGAACGAAGTTTTTCCCGCCAATCTTTTACGGAAGTCTCTAGTTTCAAATTCAGCCTTCTTTTTCTCCTTTCCAAGTTCTTCTGCCTTACAAGCTCGTTCAACTAGTATTACGAATTCTTTTATCTCCAAAATACCCACTAGTAGCTTTAAATCTTCATTCAATCCTTCTTCAAATCTTTTACACATAGCAATTTCATTAGCTACACACTCCCGAGCATATCGAGTGAGTCTTACAAATTCGCGTTCGTATTCAGATACTGTCATACGACCTTGCTTAAGTTCCAAAAACTCTTTACGTTTTTGATCGATAAACCGTTGACTAATATACTTTTTTCGAAATTTCGTCTGGAAGAAATCCCAAGTAACTCGTTCCTTCGGGACTATAGTAATCAAGGTTCTCCACCAATAGTAGGCTGAGTCTCGTAACAAAGATATGGCACACTTTAAACACTCATCGGGCATGCAAGACACTCATCAAAAACCGGATGGTGTTATCAAGCCAAAACTCGCCCTTTCAAGCATCATCGTAGCTATGGCTCGAATTCCTCTACCCCGCGCTTCCTAATCAAATCCACAGGAGGTTTACTCGGCCTTACAGGATCAGTATCTGGTGGTATTATAGGCACCTGAGGTGAATTATTTAAATTCGAGAATGGTTGAGCAGTCGAGTTAGTTCGGGCATATTGTGCGACCCACTCATTCATCATGGTAAAGAAGGCTTGTTTTGCCCTATCATCTTGATTATTCGCGGATGATTGAGGTTCAACAGGCGGTGTCCCTTGCACAGGAGCAGCCGCTACACTTTCAACGTCATCCGCTAAGGTTCTCTCTAGATTGGGTTCCATTTACTAATCAAAACAAAAATTTCGACCGTCAGAAGTCATCACACTATCAAATACTAACATTAAGGCATGTATAGCTAGACTCATACGCGCTATGGTAGTGCTAGAACCGACTAAACCATAACTCTGATACCAATTTAATTGTAACACCCCGTACCCAAGACCGTTGCCGGAGTCGGACACGAAGTGTGAACGAACTTAACTCATTTATTTATACAGTTCATTTTACCATTTCCAGACAAGTTGGCCAACTGCATCACTGCCACCTTAAAAATCATATCTCGAGTTACAAAACTCAAAAACCAGTTCCGTAAATTTTCCCTAAAACTAGACTCATGTGTCCATCTACAAATTTTTTTCTAGAATTTTTGGACCAGCCAATTAGTACAGTTTATTAGTTAAAGTCCCCCCTGTTTCAGGGTTCGACTACTCTGACCTCTGTGTATTACGAACCAGATATCTCTCTGTACAGAGATTCAATGACTATGCCGTTTGTCCCTAATAAAATTATACTCAATAAGGAATCTATACATATAAATTATGACTTCTAATTATCTTTGTAGAATTTATGGTGAATTTCTAAATTCGGGACAGGGGATCCAGAAATCGTTCTGGTCCTGTTTCACAAGATTTTAAATATCTCATACAGTATAGCTCGCATACTTATTTTACTTCTTCCATGTAAAAATAGACTCAGCTTCGATTCCATAATTTATCCATTATTTAATTCCATTTCTACTATTTTTAGTGATTTTTCAATTTCACAACACCACCTTCATTCGCCTCTACTATTAGAGTAAAATTTTTTCTATTAGAGTAATTTAGCATGCATATCACCAAGTATGATCATGACTAGCCATACCCAAGGCTAATCATTACCAAGCATTTCCTTACTACTCAATAACCATATCATGAGTGTAACACCGGAAATGATTAGCCATGACAAACGGCATAATAATTAAATAGACTTTAACTGTTACTTATAACTAAGTATCATAAGACCCAATTCAACTTAACATTTATGCCATTTTCGCATGGCTAAAAGTATACATACCAAAGTTCAAACAAAACATAATAGCCTATACATGCCGAAATGTTCTCTTAGACCAACTAAGAAGAAGATACCAAAAAGCTGCAAGCTGGTGCGATGACTTCGACGGTGATCCCAAGCACACAAAAATGGATCAAAGGAACCTAAATAAGTGACAAATAAACACACCAATGAGTATATAACTCAGTAGTCATAAGCATTACATACCGTATAATTATAAGAGATCATAGAGAAGCAAATAATGCAAAAAAAATTAGTTACTCCAACTATACCGAGCTATGCTATCATTTCTTAGAATTTCGATTCAATCTCATGCCAAGTCCTACAATCAAATCAAACACCAAAACAACCCAATTGATTTAGACCCGATCCCTCAAAGCATGGAATTTTGATGCACTAGATAAATTTGTACCTACTCAGTACATGCCTCAAGTTCGATACTTTAGTTACTAGTTCTACCACTTCGTTCTTTCACGCTCATTTTATATTATTAATTGAATTTGCACACATAGTGCTCGTCACACTCGCACACATAGTGCCATAGTACACCGCACACTCAGTGCATTGGATTTTCTCTTATACC